>NW_019154116.1:12982244-13387510 GCF_002288905.1 Enhydra lutris kenyoni | reverse complement strand
AAGCCATGAGTTCCGTGCTTTGCTTTCTCCTCCTTTGGAATTACGCTGCTCTCCTTGGTATTGAAACTGTACTCCTTGGTAGGTGAACGATTTTCCCCCCTTTTAATGATTTCACAGTAACTTGCCTCAGTGGGAAGAAAATAACTGATGGTAATTATTAAAAAAAAAAAGACTGTGTTTAACTTTGTCTGATGGAAACTTAGCTGCATTTTTGTCTATATACTAAAAGTTGAAATTATTGAAAAGGCTGCTGACTCTGATGAACTTAGAAAAGTACCAGTCCAGTTTCATGTTGAAATGTTTATGCCATGAGTTCATAAGTATGAAAAGAGGAAAGGCTAACCACAAGCTTTTGAATCCATCAACAATTCAAATAATAGCTAAATGTTTAAAATGTTTTGTAAGGTTCAGTTTTCTAAGATCTGTATTCATGATCTATAAAATTAGGAAGTAAATTGAAATAGTTGTCTATAAAAGAGTATCAAGCTTTCAACAAAGGTTCACCAAATTTTTAGAAGTTTAGATCCTTTTATTATTATGTGTGTACTTCATAGGAATAATAATTTATAATAACTACTAACTGCATCTCTGTTTTCAATTTATTGTTACCTTTACATGCATAAGTGTAATTTCAACCTTATGCTATTTCTGTGAGTCACATGTAATCACTTTAATCTTGCAGAAAAGAGAACTAAGGATCAGAGTGGTTCAGTGGCTTGTCTGAGAGCACAAAGGATGAGATAGTAATGGGGTGTGATGTTTCCTGTCTGGGTGAGCCCCTTCCTCTGAGTGTGTCTTGGACTCCAGTTAATGAATTTCTAGTGAGCAGTGTAAATTATTGCTGTTTAAATGTTATTTTGCTGCATCTGATATTCCTGGAAATAAGTTTGCTGTCAGGGAAGATTTCCTAAAGAGTAGTCAACATTTGGGGCGCCAGCGTGGCTCAGTTAATCCAGACTCTTGCTTTAGGGTGAGGTCCTGATCTCATGGCTCATGGTTGATGGGATCAAGCCCTGAGTTGGGCTTCATGTTCAGCGGGAGTCTGCTTGAATATTCTCTCCCTCGGCCTCTCCCCCTGCTTGTGAGTGCATGCTCTCTCTCTCTCTCTCTCTCACTCAAATAAATCAATCTTAAAAAAGAAAAAAAAGAGTAAATTCAGTTATTTCCATTTGTTCCTATTTCCACTATTCAGTTTTTACTTCAATGTTCTCACTAATATCTTTGACCTGGAATAGTTAGGTTATATGCTCTCTCCTACGCTATAAAAAAGAGAGAGAGAGAGAGAGAGAGAGAGAGAGGAGAGGCTGTGTGCCTTTACTGCTGTGGATCAAGTTGTAGGCCCTCAACCAAAGCCTGTAGGAAGAAGCAACCAGTAAACAGATGAACAGGCTATGACGGGCCTTTGCGTATGAAGATTCCCCCAGATCCTCGCTGTACTGAAAGAAGTTCGTCTGAGAGGCGCTAATAAAGATTGGAAACTCTTACTTTGCACACCAGCCTGGGGCCAGACAGGGCCAGGGGTGCTGCTGGACATCTCAGCACTGAAGGAGAAAAGAAGAAAGGGAACCAAATGTTAAAATGAAAGAGTTGGAAAACAGGAGAAACAAAGGGGAGAGAAAGCCAGGAAGGAAGAGGCGAAGAATTTTGGGGAAGAGGTGGGGGCCCAGGGAACCGTGATTAGAGGCTCAGGAGTTCTCAGCAACAAGGGGGAGTGGATTATCCTGTTGTCCACCCTCTCTCTTCCCTGTGTCAGGACACTTACACCCCAGTGCCCTGCACAAGTCCCCACTTGGACCCCTGGGTGCACCTCCCTGCCCAGGGCAAGGCCTCCACAGCCCTAAGGAGACCTATGCACCTGGAACCCTGCCCTGGGCCCCGGGGTCCTGGAGTGCGCCATCCAGCTGGCCCCCAGGTGCCTCCAAGGCCTTCACAGACTGCCCCATCCATTGCCTCAGGACAGACAGCTGGGCAGTGGAGTTGACCCTTAGGCGCAAGGTATGCTCTGAGTGGGGTCTCAACTAAAGCGCTACCCCTGGGTCCTGAAGGCCATTGTCCAGGGCCTGGACAGGCAGAGTGGGTCTAGAGTGGCCCAGAGGGTCAACATATTGACAGAAGAGAGGAGTTGTAGGATGACCCAACTTCGTTCTGACTCCAAGATCCCTACTGAACCTCACCTAGGCCTACATGTAACTGACTCTTCTGTATGGCCTTCAGATTTTGCTTTTTCTTACCTAGTTGGAAAACAGAAAGGATTACACATAAAATCTTTTAAAAACCCAATCACACCTACTCCCAACACCCACAATTAACCCTATCAACATTTTGGCATCTTTGCTTCTCGTCTTTTTTTTTTTTTTCCTGTATGGATACGAAACACAGTGATGCTGGTGCTATATGAATATATGAACATCTCCTTGTAAATTCTTAAATATAATTTCAAACTTAAGGAAAAGTTGGAAGAATAACACAAGGAATACCTCCATGTCTTCTATCCAGATAAGCTGCTTGCCCACAATTTGCTTCTTTTGCTCCGTTTTTCTTTTTCTTTTCCTTCCTTCCTTCCTTCCTCCCTCCCTCCCCCCTTTCTTTGCAACATTCTCTCTGCAGTGATTTTTCTGAAACATCAGAGGCTAAGTTCTAGTATTTCGTTTATTCCAAAATATTTCATGTGTGTTCGCTACAAACAAGGAGATTCCAGGGATCGCAATCAAGAACTTGAACATTGATACAACACTGTTATTTCAGTCACAGCCCAAAGTTGTTCGATTGTCCCAATAATGTCATTCCAGCTATTTTGGGGTTTGGCTCAGAATCCTGTCCAGGATCAGGCATTGCGCCTAGCTGTCATGTCTCTTTAGGTTTTTTTTTTTTTTTTTTTTTTTTTTTGTCAGAGAGAGAGGGAGAGAGAGCAAGCACAGGCAGACAGAATGGCAGGCAGAGACAGAGGGAGAAGCAGGCTCCCTGCCAAGCAAGGAGCCTGATGTGGGACTCGATCCCAGGACGCTGGGATCATGACCTGAGCCGAAGGCAGCTGCTTAACCAACTGAGCCACCCAGGCATCCCTGTCATGTCTCTTTAGTAAGTTCCTCAGCTTCCTTTGTCTTCCATGACCTTGACATTGTTGAAGGGTATAGGCCAGTTATTTTGTAGAATGTTCCTTCACTTGGCTTTTTCTGACATTTCTTTGTGATTGGATTCAGTGTGTTTATTTTTGGCAGGAACATAAGAGATGTGGTGTTGGTTATTTCCTAGAACATTGTAGTAGACAGTTTGGAACCCTCCAACAAGGTTCCTCTGACTATCCTGATTCCTATTCCTGACTCTTCCATCTCCCGTATCCCCTACCCCAAGTTGGATATAACTACTCTTAAGTGTGTATCCTCCCATCCTTTAAAAATATATTTACAAACCTATGTGTGTATTAAGAGACAATCTGTACTATCAATTTTATACTTTGTAGTTCTACAAGTAGCTATACATAGAAGACGTTTGTAATGTGTTTGAACTCCATCCTTGATGATGCTTATGGACCTATGTGATTCCTTTCACCACGCAGATTCTTCAAACTAATGTGGGCCAGGGAATTTCCCCAGATGGCTGTAAAGTGGATTCCACAAGATCATTTCTGTCTTGTTCACTACCATGTCCCTGGTCCAGGGCATTTTTATCATGTGTGCTCAACAAATTTCAGTTGGATGGACTGAGAGGTCTCCAGGGTTAAAGGAATCTTCCAGGCCGACTCCAGGGCAATTTCCCATACCTGGTTCAATCAGCACCTGGAGAGCTTACCGATCCCCCAAATTGTGATGTCAGCTCCTGGATCAGAAAGTTCTGATGCACGAAAACTCACCTTTCTACAAGTTTTCTTAAAAATTTGTTTTTGAATTCATGTTAAGAGAGAGGAACTAGTAATCAAGATTAATGTTAGCCATACTTTCTTACTGTCATAAAAGAACATTATTAGTATTTGAGAACAGCAACTCTCCATATATTGCTGCTATTAAAACTTCAACACAAAGCTCTTTCAGGATGTTTTAATGATCAGTGAATGACTTAATGAATGTTGAGCTGCAGGCTGTTAACCCTGACTCTGACCTCTATTAGCTATGAATTAAGGCAGAAATGTAGGCTGCTAAGAAGGGATCCGAATAAATGTGGGGCATAATTAAGCTTCAGTGAGTCCCTGGATTTTTGCATTTCCCATCATAACCTGTGTAATTGCCCAAAGAGTTGATCACTCTGAATCTTAAAAACATAAAACTTCTTATTCTTTGATTCTGAGTTTGTATATGGATGAAATGGTGTGCATTCTTTGTTCTCACTTTGAAGAGTAGTGGGGAAAAAAAGAGAGACTTGAGTATAAGTAAAATTGATGATAGAGGAAGGAAACTGCCATGCTTTTGATCATGTAATACAATTGTCTGGGGGAAATGGCTTAGTATTCATGTTTTCACCAAAAGAGACTTCTGTAATTGGCCCAGCGCAAACACGCAAAATTTTATCCTCTTGCAAGAATCAAGCGAAGCCCATTTCTTCTAATCAATAGGATATCTGATTAGGTTGTAGATTATACAACTCTGGTATATCAAATTCAGTGTTCTTTGAAAATTTATGAAGCATTAGGAATTCAGTTGGTCAATATATTTACTCTGTAAGATTTTACATTTGTTTTTTGATTTGTAGCTTTTGGACAAAGCAAAAATCACTCCTAAAGGTGATGATTTGAAGACAGATTTTCCTGTTGTATAAGCCAAATTGGCTCAAAATAGATTTCCTTCTTTTTAGTCAGGTTTCCTGGCATAGAACTTTAAAATTCTGGAGGCTTTTAATTCCATTTTTCATTAGAAAGGAAGAAAGTAAGGAAAGAGGGAAGATAGAATGGAGGGGAGAAAGAAAATAGACCTTTTCATAAAATTAATTTCTCCTTTGAAGAGCTACGTAGAGGCACAAAGGATCCCTCAAGTCCCCCTGAATGACAGATGTGAAAAGTTATGTGCCTGGTTCATTGATAGTGATCAAGGGAGCCTCAAACTAGAAATAGGGAGCCCTACAACCTGATGGCTATTGACATATGACAATACCTAACTCTTGGACTTAAACTCCAATGTGGATCCCTTATAAAAATTCATGCTAAGAGATTCTTTATTATGCCTGGAGACTCCATTTCTCCTCTGGTCCTACCAGGAAGGAGAAGGGTCCTCCCCCCGCCCCCAAAATATGTGTCATCTGACAATGGTCCTCAAAGAAGCAAACGAGGAGAGAGATGGAATATATGTACATTTGTATGTATATTTACATATCCCACAAGTATTTCAAAACTTGGGATAGAGGCTGAATTAATTAATGACAATACCAGCCTTTTTAAAGACTGTGAAAGTATAGGTTTATTCTTCTTGAGGAAGCAGGATCACTCCATGTTGAACCCCATTAAATCAGGCAGAATAATGGCTCCCTGAAGAGATGGGCATTCTGGAACCTGTGAATACATTACCTCATTGGGAAAAAGGGATTTTTGCAGGTGTGATTAAGAGAAGGATCTTAAGACAGAGAGGTTATCTTTGATGCTCCAGGTGGACTGTGGAATCACAGAATTCTTAAAAGATTGAAAAAGGAAGCAGAAGAGATGGAGGAAAAGTGACAAGAAAAGCTGGGACCAGAGTCAGGAGAAGGATTTGAGGAGTCTATGCTGCTGACTTTGAAGATGGGGGGGGAAGTACCACAAGCCAAGAAATGTACGCCATCTCTAGAAGCTAGACAACACGTGGATTCTTCCTGAGAGGCTCTAGAGGAATGTAGTTCTGTTGACACCTTGATTGTAGCACGCTAAGACCCATTTTGGACCTCTGACCTATAGACCTGTAGGATAATAAGTCTGTATTGTCTTAAGTCACTGAGTTTGTGGTAATTTGTCGTAGCAACAGGAGAAACCTAAAGCACCGACGCACTGATTTCCGGAAGAGAGTGTCTGATGTTCTGTAGTGCAGCTCTGACTCTGAAGGTCTTGGGTTCTAGATGGCGCCACCTCAGGATGGTGGAGACTCTGGATGCCCAAGGCTCTGAGTCACCACATTACTACTTACACCAGTAGCAGACTCTGCTTGGATGAGAACTCAACTCTCTTCTGATAAGACCTGGAGATTTTAGGGCTGGTTGCACTTGATAACCTCGCCTTTCCCCAAGCTCTGCCTGGTAAACTCAGGTCTTCACAGATGAGGCTAGATGGGTGGTGTGCTAATAAATGCTTAACAGCCAGTTCTCAGAAAAAAAGAAAAAGTAAAAACAGCCCTGATTTGTAATGTTGCTGATTTCCATGGTGTAGATATTCCCACTATGGCTAACTCAAGCTCCTTGTGATTTCACTGAATGAAAAGACTTACACAAAATCAGCTTTTGTGACTCTGTGTCACTTGTTCCAGCCCACTCCTGGGTGAACCTTGACTGGAACTAAAAAACGGGGCAGAGTTTGCCTCTTTTGTAAATTTAACAGTAGCATATCTATAGAAGACACACAGCCTGTTTGTGGTAACAATAAATTGCAAAGGCTATATTTAGTAATATTTTGTATTAAGACTTTCAAGCCAGGAATTAGAAGATTGAAATCATACATGGTAAAATGAAGGCTAGCACTTAAATTTTAAGATCCATTTAATATACCCAATCATGACAAATCATTTGGCAAATTATCTTGTGAGTTTTGGTTTTAAATGATAGCTATCTATCTTATTTTTGTGGAAAGAGCAAGTTGCTGCTATAGTAAAATAAAGGAAAATGAAAACAGGACATTTTGGACTTTTTTGGTACAATGACTAAATTAAATGAACTTTCGTACATTTGTTTTATTAGTCAGTCATTATTATTACCTATGTAAATATTTAGGAGTATATAAATGTCAACCTGGGAGTTTAGCTAAATTAAATTATAGTTTAAATAACTATCATTTTTATAGAATATTTCTTATGAGACTCAATGTCACAAACTATGTGTTCCTATAAAAAGAGTCTGCTTAAATTATCTGGGAAAATGTTTCAAATGTCATTTTAAAAAAATATTCTTAATATCAAATAATAGTATGATTTTCTAGTGTTAATTTAAATGTATTTTTGTAAAGCCTTTCATGAAATTTGGGACTTCAAACCAATTCACTGTTTAAAAAGTGAATAGTTTATAGTTCTCTTAACTCTCCTAAGGAGGGGTGCCTGGGTGGCTCAGTTGGCTAAGGGTTCAGTTCTTGATTTCGACTCAGGTCTTGATCTTGGGGTTGTGAGGTTGAGCCCCAGCATGGGCTCCATGCTCCGTGCAGAGTCTGCTTGAGATTCTAGAGAGTCTCTCTCTCTCCCTCTCTTTCTCTGTCCCTTTCCCCTGCTCATGCACTCTCTCTCTAAATAAATAAGTAAAATATTTAAAAATAAAATAAAGTCTTCTAAGGACTTAAGAGCCAACATACAACTGCCTGTGATAAGAGATAGTTAAGTACCGTGAGATAATTATGACTGGATGAATTATTAAATATATTCATTTTAAAAGTAGAAACTTGTTTTTAACAAAGGAGTGAAAAAAACCCAGAGACTAAAAATGGAGGGGGGAGGATAAATGTATATTGACACAAAGAACAGAAAAGGCAACGCTTGGCAATTTTGCCTAGAATGAAGGAGCCATGAGGTGGGCTTCCCTGTCTGCATCAAAGCCCCTGACCCCGTCTTTGAGGTGAATGGGTCCTGTCACCAGACTCCCCAGAAGAGTTGCTCTGTCTGTGCTGTCTGTTGTCAGCATGAGGAAGGGGAAAGTTGTCGGTTTTCTGTGTTTTCTGTCCCCTTGGTCTAGAGTGCCGCCTCCTTCTCTAATGTCTGTTAGCATGCCTGTCGCCTATAGAAGATGGTGCAAATGTCCGTCACTGGTACAGCTGTTAGAAAATACTTATTCTGCTTAGAAGCCCAGTGAAGACTGTGGCCAGGCCTCATTCTTAAGCTCTGTCTTTGTTTTCATTTCTATCAACTGGTCAGTCTCCTCCGAAGATCTTTCACATGATGCCCTGCTTCTCAGTCAGGCCTTGATGCTGTGGACACATGTGCGTGAGTATGTGGGTGCACACACACACCCATGTCCACATGCTTATGCAAGGCATGCATACACGCTCGTGTGCATATACAGAGCTGTGCATGTGCATGTACACACGCACACACACACAAGATCGGGAGATTTGCAGCCCACACACACATACACATATGCACACAGAATTTGTAGCCTTGAATCATTGAATTACTTGGGGCCTTTCCAGACAGCCACTTGGCAGTACTCTCCCCTTGCCTTTGTACTTCACGGCTTGGCACACAGAAACAGAGTGGGGCAGGTGATGGAAATAGCACCATCATGTATGTGCTCTTCCACTGCGGTCTGTACTGCTATCAAAGCCATCCTGCAAAGTAGGTGCACATTTGTGCAAGGCTGCGATGACAAAGAGAGAAGCTTATCCTCCCCACTGGGATCCATTTATGAAGATTCAGGTTGATTTTATTTATATGGAAGAAATGCTGTCTGGGGAATATATCCTAGTAATTGTACATGTATTCGTAGAATGGCAGTAGTGCACGCACGTGCAAAGGTGACAGGATTCATTTACTTCAAAGGTAAGATTAGGGTTTTGGAACAGAGTGGTCCAGCTGCTACATAATGATTCAGACAGGTGGGAAAGTCCAATGGGTCCCTCTAAGACAAATTTAAAATAAATACTTTCCACATTTGGATAATTCTATTAGACCACTATGAACATCTATTTATTCCATAGGTCACATTGTAAAAGGAATGGGGACACCCTTATGGATTGACAATGCTTTAAATGTTCACATCATCTAGAATTAGCAGAGGCAGGGAAACATTGAAATTTTGGGGAAAAAAAAAGGAGCCAAGTTCTGGGCAGAGAGCCAAAGCGGTCAGGTGCAAAATCTATAGCAAATCAAATAGTTGGATTGTGTTTGAGCCTGTGTTTCTGGAAAGCAGAGCGTGAGACAAAGTTCACAGTGTGCAGATATTTGATTTAGCATTGTGATTCCAGGAAGCAAGAATGCAGGATGGGAATGAAACAAAGAAGAAAAGGAAGCCTATACCAAGAAGCATTATTGAGTTGGCCAGTCCTCTGCATAGCCAGTGGTCCATCCTGCCGGAACTGCTGAGGAGCCTCATGAAATGTATCTCAGAAGGGCCTACATGAAGGCTCAGTCATATGAGCTTCTGACTCTTGGTTTCGGCTCAGATCATGATCTCAGCGTCATGAGATTGAGCCTCCTCAGGCCACATGCTCACAGGGGAGTCTCCTTGAAGATTCTCTCCCTCTGACTTCCCCCACACGTGTGAGTGCTTGCGTGTGTGTGTGCACACACACACTCTCTCTCTCTCTCTGGAATGAAGAGATAAATCTTTGGGGGATAAAAGATGACTACATAAGAGAAAAGGAGGAAGAATTTTTCATTGCCTCCAGTTTACCATTTGTTAAGGGTAGCTTCGTGGGTGGTAATATCCCCTAATATTTTAAAGTTCCTGAGACGGTAATCAAAAGTTGTGTGCACAGGTCGAAACAAGGTGCTGAGATTGAACTTGCCTGAAGCTACTAGAAACATGGGCAGAACCGGTAGCTGAGCAAAGGCTAGAATGAGGCAGTGCCGAGTGGATGCACAAGAACTATCTGATACAGATTGATTATCATAGTCAGTTTCCGCTTGGTGTGCTACAGTAACAGATAACCCTGAAATCTCTTAAACAACAACAGTTTATTTCTTGGGCTTTTAGACTGAAGGAGAAGCCTCTATTTGGGACATTCCATGCTCATGGCAGAGGAAAGGCAGCAGAAGCATATCATGACTTTTAAGGCATTGACTCTGACATGATTAATATCACTTCTCTTCATGCTCTATTGGCCAAAGCAAGCCATAGGGCAAGTAGCACAGACTGGAAAGTAAACTCCCCAGTGAAGCATTTCGAGTCACATGGCAACAGGCAGGATTATACCGTGCTCTCACAAGGAAGACAGAGAGTGAGCAGGAGCAATAATCTACTCTAACACAAGGGATCTTCACATAAGAAATATTTACAGGAAGGCCTGTGATACTTCTTAGTACTCCCCCAGTGATCAGCTAGATAATGAGTGTAACATAGTTATTACAAAGCATTGGTAATACGTGACAAAGTATTCCATTCACATATTTGAGAAGCCCTCCTCCCTGAGCCTGACACACGTGATAAGAGAGAACGCACAAAAACTGAGTTCACATCCAGATTCATCAAAGACACGGACACCAGTGTTGCTGCCAAGGTAAAGTCTTCCCATTCCCATCCATGTATCTCACAATAAGATGACATTGGCCATGTTAAAAATACACACACACACACACACACACACACACACTCACTCACATTCCCTTACACTTCTCTTTTTCTCTTAGACCCGAGGACTGAAAATAGAAACATCTGACTTGAACTTCACAAAGGTGGTAAATGTCCACAGGAGCTCTTGGGTGCTTGGAGATGTCCTGCCTCCTGCTCTCAGACCTTCTATTTTCATCATGGCTTGTGCATAAGTAAAATTCAGTTCAAATTTCAGAATGAGCTGACTACCATTGAGATCTCATCCCGTGGCTTCTGCCCCATATATGTAAGATGCTTAAGGAAATCTCACAGAAAACTGCCTTCTTTGTAGAGAAGAGATTTTAATTTTTAATTGGCATGCTGTCTTAGTCTATTTAGGCTGCAATAACAAAATAACAGAGATTGGTGGCTCATACACAACAGAAATTAATTTCTCATAGTTTCAGAGGCTGGAAGTCCAAGATCAGGGTACGGACGTGGTCATGTTCTGGAGAGAGCTCTCTCCTGGTTCATAGCTGGCACCTTCTCACTGTGTCCTCACATGCTAGAAGGGGTAAGGGATCTCTGTGGAGCTTCTTTATAAGAGGACTAATTCTATCAGGAACTAATCACCTTTCATAGGCCCTACCTCCTAATACAATCAACTTTGAGGGTTAGGATTTCAACATGTAAATTTGGGGAGACACAGCCATTCAAACCATAGCACATGCTTATTTCCTACCAAGTAGAAATTTTCCAACCAACTTGTGGTTTCGGCTGCCTCTTAGCTTTTAAGGCACACACCTTCAAGGCAGATACAGTATTACTTTTATAGCTTGACTGAGGTGTAATGAGTATACAAAAGGCAGCACGTAATTAATGTGTACAATTTGGTGAGTTTGAACATCTGTATGTACTCATGTTGCTGTCATCACAGTCTGGGGAATAAACATACTCATCACCTTCAAAGGGCAGACTTAGGATCACTTGTCTCTTTCCTGCCAAAAACTGTTATAACCATTTTCTCATTAAAAAGCGAGGGCTTGGAGCTAAAGTTCTTCCTGACCAGTTATTCTACTATCAAAATACATCTGGACAGCTGCGGTGCAGATACAGGAATTCTAAATGGCATAGCCATCTAAAAGTAACTGTTTAAATAAAGTGAGTGGCTATTTAGGCTATTTAGGAGAATAAAATGCTGTTTTCTCTGCAATTACTGTAATAAACCCTAACAGTGAAAACTGTCATTGAAACCAAACTTCAGGGATTATCACGACCTCTGGAATGTAGCCTTAAATTTCTAAAAAGCTTTTTGTAATACTAACTGGTCATCATTTGTAACAATATTTAACTTAATGTCTCTCATAGTATTTTATTTTTTAAAAATTTAAATATTTATTTATTTATTTGAGAGAGAGAGCGAGAGAGCGTGAGCATGTGCAAGTATGGGGAAGGAGAGAGGGACAGAATCTCAAGCAGAGCCCCCGCCAAGTGTGAAGCCCACTGAGGGGCTCGCTCTCATGACCCATGAGACACGACCTGAGCCGAAATCAGGGGTTGGCTGCTTAGCCGACTGAGCCACCCAGGCATCCCTTAATGTCTGCATTTTTAGCAGACATGTAAATAGGTTTGCTTCACTTTCCAGAAAAGCTTTGGAATTTACTTACTCCACCTCCATGCATAAAGGATAAGTATAGTGACGACTCCTTATGGTCAAACAACTCAAATAACTTGCTGATTACTGTCGCATAACTGGGAAGGGCCTTTGGTGTTGTCCTAATGAGGTGGGATAAGATAAATAATGTAAGAGGAACCATAAGTAAGGGCCAAAACTGTCTTAGAGGTAACAAGGTGAAGTAGTAATAAGGACTTGATACCGGTAAAGGCTGTGGGGGATGGAGGGAGGTTGGCTGCAGCTGGGTTGATTCTGGGGACAGGTGGAGACATTTATCCCTGTCAAATGCCTCTCCCTGCATATGATCAGTGGGATTATATAAGGACCCAACATCCCATGACGTGTTTTGGTTCTGGTTGAATGTGACATGTATAAAGAATAATAAGGCTGACTTGTCCTTGTGATTTAGGGAAGGAGGGCAGAATGACTGTCGTAGCCACTTCTAGTTACATTTGACAGAGCAACAGTTGGCCCTGTAGCTGGTCAGTCTGTTGAATATAAGGACATGTTTTTCTTTGTCCTCATAAAAGTAGTTGTTCAAAGTGCAAAGATTTAATAGCAAATTATGCCTGGATTTCAATAAACTCAAAATAAATTATTAGACATATCAATTAAAGTCTCTAGGGATAAAATAATGTTATGATCAAGAATTAATTTTTTCCCTGTCATATTTACTTTTAAAAGGCAGCGGAGTACCCCAGTAGCAATGAGTCCACCTACCACCTCGATCTTGGTTTTTAATAATATTCTCAAATCAAAGGAACCAGAGCTTTGGAGAAATGACTTATTCTAGGACTGAGGCAGGAAATACAAAACATCAGTCTAAAGTATTTAATAGCATCAGAAAGTAAGGAAGTGCCCCTCTCCTCTCCAAACCCCACGGTGATAGGGTCTGTCAAAGGAACACAAGAGCTAACTTAAAAGATTTCCCAATAGCCAAAACTGGAACAATTTGAGCAGTAAAATAAATAAAGTAGTGCTGGGTTATAATCTGAAGAATACATAAGTATCCCTACGTCCATACCCATATAAATAAGAGAGTAAATTAACAAATGCAAGAGAAGAGACACATCTGTACAGAAGAATTTGAAAATATGTTTATAGATACTCTGAACTGCAGAGGGAGAACGCAATTCCCCATTCCTCAGGTGTGGGCTGCAAATAGTGAATTCATTCAAGTATGGAAAGGAAGAAGAAGAAAAGAAAAAATTTGCAGTGGGAAATCTGACGAACACTGCCTTAGCGAGGTGGTCAAGGTCCATATCAACAGTCATAAATCAAGTTAATGGTATATACCCATGGTATGATGTAATGAAAATGGCACGTTAACCTCCGTGGTCTTCCTCCCCATGACTTATAACCCCAGTCTTATCATGAAAAAATCACATTCCAGTAATGGATCATTCTACAAAATACCTGAATGTTTTCTCAAAACTGTCAGTGCCATTGAAAATCTGAGAAATGGTCACAGCCAAGAGGAGTCTAAAGAGACATGACGACTAAATGTACTATAATGTCCTGGATAGGATCCTGGAAGAGAGGAAGGACATGAGGTTAAAACTAGGGAAATCTGAATAAACTAATGATGTTAGTTATGTTAATAAGAATGTGTCAATATTGGTTCATTAGTTACAATAAATGTACCATACTTATTTGCAGGTGACATGATACTATATTTAGAAAACCCAAAAGACCACCAAAAAACTACAGGAACTGATAAATAGATTCAGTAAAACTGTGGGATGCAAAATCAATGTGCAGAAATCTGTTGCATTTCCATACATTAATAATGAAGTAGCAGGAAGAGAAATTAAGAAAACAATCCCATTTATAATTACACCAAAAATAATAAGATACCTAGGAGTAAACCTAACCAAAGAGGTAAAAGACCTGTACTCTGAAAATTAAAATATTGATGAAAGAAATTGAAGATGACACAAAGAAAAGGAAAGACACTTCATGCTCATGGATTGGAAAAATAAGTGTTGATAAAATGTGTATACTGGGGACGCCTGGGTGGCTCAGTAGGTTAAGCCTCTGCCTTCGGCTCAGGTCATGATCTCAGGGTCCTGGAATCGAGCCCCACATCGGGCTCTCTGCTCGGCAGGGAGCCTGCTTCCCCCCCACCCCCCGCCTGCCTGTGATCTCTCTGTCAAATAAATAAAATCTTAAAAAAAAAAAGATTCTTATAAAATGTGTATATTGCCCAAAGCCAAATACAGATTTAATGCAATCCCTATTAAAATACCAAGAGCATTTTTTCACAGACCTGGAACAAACAATACTAAAATTTATATGAAACCACAGAAGACCATGAATAGCCAAAGCAGTCTTGAAAAAGAAAAGCAAAGCAAAGCTGGAGGTACCACAATTCTAGACTTCAAATTCTATTACAAAGCCATAGTCATCAAAATGGTATGGTACTGTTACAAAAGTAGACACAGAGATCAGTAGAACAGAATGGAAAGTCCGGAAATAAACCCATAATTATATGGTCAATCTTCAACAAAGCAGGAAAAAATATCTAATGGGAAATGGACAGTGTCTTCAACAAATGGTGTTGGGAAAACTGGACAGCTTTATGCTGAAGAATGAAACGAGACCACTTTCTTATAGCATATACAAAAATAAACCCAAAATGGGTTAAAGACATAAATATGAGACTTGAAACAATAAAAACTGTAGAAGAGAGCACAGGCAGGGATGTCTCTGACATTAGCCATAGCAACATTTTTCTAAATATGTCTCCTGAGGCAAGGGAAACAAAAGCAAAAATAAACTGTTGGGTATTCATCCTTTCTGATGGAGGCATAATACCCAACTTTTGTAGCAACATGGACGGGACTGGAAGAGATTATGCTGAGTGAAGTAAGTCAAGCAGAGAGAGTCAATTATCATATGGTTTCACTTATTTGTGGAGCATAACAAATAGCACGGAGGACAAGGGGAGATGGAGAGGAGAAGGGAGTTGAGGGAAATTGGAAGGGGAGGTGAACCATGAGAGACTATGGACTCTGAAAAACAATCTGAGGGTTTTGAAGGGGCAGGGGCTGGGAGGTTGGGGGAACCAGGTGGTGGGTATTGGAGAGGGCACGGATTGCATGGAGCACAGGGTGTGGTGCAAAAACAATGAATACTGTTACACTGAAAAAATATATATATATATAATAAAAAAAAAAAGAAAAAGAAAAGGAAAAATAAACTGTTGGGACTTCATCAAACTAAAAAGCTTCTGCACAGCAAAGGAAACGATCCACAAAACTAAAACGCAACCTAAGGAATGGGTGAGTATAATACTAAGTGAAATGTCAGACAGAGAAATACAAAGACCATATGATTTCACTTACATGTGGAATTTAAAAAACAAACAAATAAGCAAACCAGAAATAAGAAATATAGAGAACAAACTGGTGGTTGCTAGAAGAGAAGGGGGTGAGGAGATGGGCAAAATAGGTGAAGGTGATTAAGAGGTACAAACTTTTAGTTACAAAGTAAGTAAGTCATAGAAATGAAAGAGTAGAACATAGGGTTAGTCAATAACATTGTAATGATGTTGTATGGTGACAGACAATTACAACACTTATGGTAGTAAGCATTGTGTAATGTAGAGACTTGTTGAATCACTGTTGTACACCTGAAACCAATGTAACATTGTGTGTCAACTATATTTAAATAATAAAAAACTTTTAAAAATAGTATCAAGGGCAAAATTTAAGGGGATGCCAACATAAGTCATATTTCACTGAAATAGTTTTCTTTTCTTTCTCTTTTTTAAAGATTTTATTTATTTATTTGAGAGTGAGAAAGAGAGAGAACACGAGATGGTGAGGGTCAGAGGGAGAAGCAGACTCCCCACTGAGCAGGAATCCCGAAGCGGGACTCCATTCTGGGACTCCGGGATCATGACCCCAGCCAAAGGTAGACATGCAACTGACTGAGCCAACCAGGTGTCCCTGAAAGATTTTTCAAAAACAAAATGAATGTAAAAAACCCATAATGAATCAAATATCAAAATTTTATTTTTTATTTTTAAAATTTTAATTCCAATGTAGTTAACATACAGTGTTGTTATTAGTTTCAGGTGTTCAACACAGTGATTCAGCACTTCCATACAACACCCTGTACTCATCATGACAATACGCTCCTTGATCCCATCACCTATTTCACCCTTCCTCACCTCCACCTCCTCTCTTGTAACCATCAGTTTGTTCTCAGTTAAGCCTCTGTTTCTTGGTTTGTCTTTCGTTTTCTGTCACTTTTCCCCCTTTGCTCATTTGTTTTCTTTCTTAAATTCCAAATATGAGTGAGATCATATGGTATTTGTCTTTCTCTGACTTATTTCACTTAACTTTACCCTCTCTAGCTCCATCTAAGTTTTTGCAAATGGCAAGATTTCAATTTTTAATGGATAAATAGAATTCCATTATTCCATTATATATATACATATATATATGGATCTATCTATATACTTCTTTATGCATTCATCTTCACATATCAAAATTTTTTTAACATTTATTTTAGAGAGAGAGCGAGCATGTGCAGGGGAGGGGCAGTGGAAGAGGGAGAAGCAGACTCCCTGTTGAGTGAGGAGCCTGACATGGAGCTCAGTTCTAGGAGCTTGAGATCATGACCTGAGCTAAATCAGATGCCAAACTGACCGAGCCATCAAGATGCCCCCACATAACACAAGTTTTTTTTTTTTTTTAATGATTTTATTTATTTATTTGACAGAGAGGGAACAAGCACGAGCAGGGCAATGGGGCACAGGAAGAGGGAGAAACAGACTCCCCACTGAGCAGGGAGCTCAATGCAGGGTTTGATCCCAGGACCCTATCATCATGACCTGAGCCAAAGGCAGATGCTTAACCGACTGAGCCACCCAGGTGCCCCCACATATCACGGTTTTGTTAAAAAGACAGAATAATGGGTTGTGAGGCAAAAGGTAAAATCAGTAAATTAAATCAGATATTGATCCTATCTTCATTTAAATTTTTGACATTTGTCCATCCCGGATTTTTTTAGAATTCATTTGATTTTTAAAGGATATTGCTGTAAACCATTATCTTTTTGAGTACTTAGTTTTTGGTGCTTCTCAATTTTGTGCTCAAACCTCACCCAAGCCTCAGTCTAGGATGTCTGTCTTAGATTTCATCTTCTTCCTCTTTTCCTTTGTCCCTCTGCTCCAGCCGCAATGGCTACCTTATATTCCCTAGAACAGACTAGACAAGTTCCTACATTCTGGCTTCTGCACTGGAATCCCCTCTTCCTGAAATGTACCAGCAAAGTACATAGCTTGGTTCCTCAGCTCTTCTCAGCCCTTTGTACAAACCACACTTGTTCTGAAAGGTCTACTCTGCCAACTGCACTAAATTTAAAATCTGTTTTCGCCCTTCCACAGCTTCCAAATTTCCTTTTTGGCCCTGTCTTTATTTTTTTATCTATTTTTTTTAAGATTTTTTAATTTATTATTTGACAGAGAGAGAGACACGCAGTGAGAGAGGGAACACAAGCAGGGGGAGTGGGAGAGGAAGAAGCAGGCTTCCCGCCGAGCAGGGAGCCTGATGTGGGGCTCGATCCAAGTACCCTGGGATTATGACCTGAGATGAAGGCAGATGCTTAATGACTGAGCCACCCAGGTGCCCCTTTAGCCCTGTCTTTAAAAGAAAAAAATCTCCATTGCACTTCTCATTTCCTTTACCAGATAGTTTTCTGAAGACAGAGGTGTGTGTGTGTGTGTGTGTGTGTGTGTGTGTGTGTGTGTGTGTGTTTATTTTGGTCACTGTCCAGGGCATAATAATTGTTCAGCAAACATTTGTTGAATAATGAGTGGTTTAACCACTCCAAGATCCACTGAGAGGCTTTGGAAGGGTCACTGATTCATTTGACTCAGATAGACATCAACTGTATAGTGTTTAAGAAGTAGAATAGACTCAGTCCAAAAGGCTAATTGAATTAAGGAAAGTTTCTGCAAAATGGTATTGGACATGGTCATTGACTTTTTTTTAATATTGAAAATCTGCATTTATCCCACTCTTCATCAAGAGTAGGAGACTCCCAAAATGACATGGAAAACTATGCCAAAACCTATATTATAAAATTCTAAAAATTACACTTAACTACTAGTAAGTGAGGAAAATGTTGGTGTATTTTGTGGCTGTTGCTGTCCTTAATGTTGCAGAATTTATCCGGCAAGGGCAAAGTGACCCATACTATAGTCTGAAATTTGAAAGTCTCTGAATCTGTTGATTCAAAAAACTGAAGTATTTCACTGATTGTCTTTGTTTTTCCCCCCCCAAAATGAATATTTCAAACAACTGGAAATAGGTGTTATAATATAGTGAACACTCAGATTTTCACCAAATTGTCAAATTTTACTGTTTTTCCCTGCTTACTCAAATTTTCCTTTCCTTTTTCCCCCCTAAGAAATAAAACCTGATAGATAGGCTAGATAATATATACCTCCTCTTTCCCATGGTCCTTCCTCCCTCTCCAGTTAAGTACTCTCCTAAGTTTGTTGGTTATCATTCACATGCAAGTTTTTATACTTTCATTAATATGTATGTATCCATAAACAATTTATAGTTGCCTTGCAGATTTTAAAACCTTATGTAAATTTCATCCTACTGTATATATCCATCTGAAACATTTTTTCTGTTGTTAAAAATTGTGTTTTTAAGATTCATCTATGTTGATACATGTAGCTTTGGCTACTATAGTATTACACCCTAGAAATATGCCTGCCCACCATTGTAAACAATGTTGTACATATCATTCATTTTATTTGTGTCCTTGGGTATACAACTGGTCACTTTCTAGGTTTGCTGCCTGGGGATAGGTGTGTGTATCCACAACTTTACTGAAAGTTGAGTGGTTGTTATTCAAAGTAATTATGCTGGGGTGCCTGGGCGGCTCATTTGGCTAAGCATTTGACTCTTGATTTCGGCTTAGGTCATGATCTCAGGGTCGTGAAATTGATGACCAACTCCATACTGGGTGTGACACCTGCTTAAGATTCTCTCTTCCTCTCCCTCTGCACCTCCACCCATCCCTCCTCCACTGCTCGCTTGTTTGCTTTCTCTAAAAATAAGAGTAGTTATAGCAGTTATGGGCATTTTCCGTTAAGATCATGGCATATTTTCTGGGAATCTGTTTTTTTGTACATAAATGATATCACCTAATCTAACCTCTCATCTCAAACTCCATTGTTCTTTCTAAGGGACTTCTAATTTTATCCAGGAAGCTCATCCATACTCCAAGGTTAAGTTTCTATCATACTGGAAGTTTTCTAGAGAATTAACATAGGATTTAAAAGTAATTTCATGAAAGGAGCCCTAAAATATTTTAAGCAGTCATATCCACAGTGGAGTGATCTGCAGCTTACTGCTCTGCAGGACGGTCTCTCATGTTAATGTGTAAAGGTGTTGTTTATTTTATTTTATTATTTAAAGATTTTATTTTTTTATTTGACAGTCAGAGATCACAAGCAGGCAGAGAGGTAGGCAGAGAGAGAGGAAGGGAAGCAGGCTCCCTGCTCAGCAGAGAGCCCGATGTGAGGCTTGATCCCAGGACCCTGGGATCATGACTTGAGCCGAAGGCAGAGGCTTAACCCACTGAGCCACCCAGGCACCCCTGTGTTGTTTATTTTTTAAAAAAATGTTTTTAATAGACATATTAGTAGAGAAAGATGTGAAAAAAAAAAAAGCTTGGAACAGAAGAATGATGAATATATTATAATCAGTTTAATCAGCGTTACCTGCAGGTCCTTCTATCCACCCAATGATCATGAACCTGGAAAGGGGAAGAAGAGGGTTCATGCTGTTCCCGTCAGAGGCTGGGTTCCTGGAAGCAGTCTTGGGAGAGCTCACTGCATGGCTTCCAGCAGTGCTCTTGAAGCCTCTCCGGTTGCCCATATACCAATACTTGAGGTGGAGATAGGGAGTGGGAAGGAACACTCTGCACCACTGTCTTTTGGCAACTTTTATTATATTGCTATACTCGAAAGTAATTATATTGCTATACTCTAAAGTAGCCCCTCATTTTCTGTTCCTGTTGTTCTGTGATTATATCACTTTTCCCTTCTTTTCATATTCCCTTCTGTCCTCAAAGTGAAAGATACCAGATATAGAATGGCAGGTTGGGACACACTAGAATGAAAATACTGTATCTACACTCATGCTTGGGTGAAGGTGGGCGAAGGATAGGTAGTGGTGTTTCCTTTGCCCCAATTTTTGCCCCTACCCCCAGCCAGCACTGAAACATTCCTTGTGTCCTTTTAATGGTTCCGCTTTATATCTCCCAAAGCGTTTTTGGGTGAAACAGTAGCTCATGGTCTCCAGGTCTCTCCTCCCCACCTACAAGAATATGTTATATTTTCTTTTGTGCCTTTCTGCAGTGGGGAGAAAACCTGGTTAGACAGCTGATAGGAAAAAAAAATCTTCTAAGTAATTTGTCCATAACATTAAAGCCCGGTTAGTGAACAACATCATTTTGGCAAAAAAGGCACCACTTTAATTCAAGAGAACATAGTCCAACTGTCAACCTACAACTGCTTCAATTTCCCAACCAGTAAGTCAGATTCAGGAGGTCATTTGGTAGAAAATGGTTTTGTCACTACCAAGCTTAATGCTATGGCTGTGTTCTGCTCTCCCACTCTAAAGTACAAACGGGACTTTCTAAAAATGCTTGGGTGGATGGAGGTTAACATTTTTCAGAACTTTAATAGAATTCCTGAACTTGCTTTTCTCAAGGTAATAAGGGACTTGGTCTCAGTGGAATAGCCATTTGGGAAAAGGCATATGCAGTGTTCCAACTCTACAGACACTAATGGGGAGAAATGGGGTGAATTAAGGGATTTATCTTCATGTGTTCTGGTGGTTGAAACAATGTTGTGCAATTTCTATGTCACTTAGATCATGTCTACTGGAGTAGGGAAATGGCTTTAAGTGACTTCCTGAACTTTCCTCTGTACAAATAGTTTAGAGGGGTCTGAGAAACTTCGCACACCTAGACTTGAGAAGTGGTTGGGTTAATTCAAGACATTTGTTAACGGCTGATGACATGCCTTCGTGTTATGGGTGGGCTGAGAATGTATCTCTGTAACCCTAGTCCCTTTCTCCAGTAAGCTTCTTGCCAAATGTATTAGTTTTGTCATGCTGTGGTAACAAATTAGCACAAACCAGTTGGTTTAGAACAAAAGAAATTTATTCTTTCACAGCTCAGGAGACCAGAAATCCAAGATCATGATGTCAGTAGAGTTGGTTCTTCCTGGAATAGCCAGGGGAAAACTGACTCTTGCCTCTCTCCTAGGGGGCTGCCAACAGTCCTCAGTGTTCCTTAGATAGTAGATACAGTCTCTGGGTTTAGATCTAATCTCTGGCTGCATTCCAATCTCAGCCTCCGTCTTCACATCGCCTTCTTCTCTTTGTGTCTCTCCTCTTCTTGTAAGAATACCAATCTCTGGATTTAGGGTCCACCTAAATTTCTACATGATTGCCATCCATCACTCTTTGAACTGCTTGTGTTCATGGTAAGAACTCAGAGATGCCCAACACAGAGTGACACCACCTCTGTTACCCCTGTGAGTGCTGAGAGACAGAGCCCGAGAGAGAGCTGAGAGCTGAACCTATATACTTTATGTGAGCATCAGGTCTAACTGTCCATGCTTTCCAAGTCACTAGAGATGCAAGTTTTCCAGGTTATCCAGCTACCAGGACACTATTTCCCATATTTCCCAATACCTCTTCAAATCCAACCAGTCACACAGTTCTCTGAATCTCCCACCCACTGGCAATAATGAACTGTCTGCCATTAGCAAAATCCTGTATCTTTAACAGCTTTTCTCTGTACAAACTTTGATCTTTGTGATCCAACTAAAACTCACTCCCTAAGGACTCTGATTTCCTTGTAAACCCTTCATATGGTGCTGTTTTTCTTAAACACACTGTGTACCACTAGACCTGGAGATGGGGTAGAAGATTTTTTTTCCTTTTGGCTACTTATAGGCACTGTCTCTTCTCCTCCCCCTCAGAAATCTCCAAACCGCTTGTCAGAACCCACCACCTACTAATTTTCCTGTTGGTAGTCATCAACCAACATCGTCACATCATCATTCATTGAGGTTTTTATTCCCTGGCTCATGGTCTTTTTCTCCAGCAATTGGCATCTCACTGCTTTTACCTTCCTTCCAGACATCTTTTCTCAGCCCCACCATAATCACTCTAGAACAGTGGAGTCCAATGAAAATAAAATCGGAGCCACAAATGTGAACTAATTTTAAATATTACTGTAGCCACATTATA
Organism: Enhydra lutris kenyoni; assembly: GCF_002288905.1. NCBI lineage: Eukaryota > Metazoa > Chordata > Mammalia > Carnivora > Mustelidae > Enhydra > Enhydra lutris. The sequence goes on along the minus strand of NW_019154116.1, from coordinate 13,365,202 downwards.
AAAGTTAAAAAGTGAAATTAATTTTCATGATATACTTTATTGACCCAATATTCAAAATACTATCATTTCGATATATGATAAACATAAAAATATTAATGATATGTTTTATGTTTTTATACTGAGTCATTGAGACTTAATGTTTATTTTATGTTTGCAGCATATTTCAATTTGAATGAGACATCAAGTGTCCGTCCTTAGTGGCCACACGTGGCTGGGGCTACCATACTATATAGCTCATTCAGCACTAGATGATGGTTATACTCCAGGTTTTGTCAGAACTAGTAACTGAGACACCACCACCCTCCTGATCTTGAGGGTCTCCTACCCTGTTACCGCCTTCTCACTTCCTGAGTCATTGACCCTAGAACTCCCAGTCCAAGAACTCTTCTACTCTAAGACCTCTAATCAACTGACTTAACTCTTCTTTACTGTCCCTTATCTAACATCCAGACTTTCCTTCTTACGCAGCTCAACTACTACATTCTACCCACTGTATGACTCCCTTACAAATACCCTCAATCCTTTGCTCCCTCCTTTGTGTTTAACTAGTAAAACACCAACTCTAGTTAAGCTTGGCTCTTGACACCTGTTCCACACCTGCACCAGGACAGCTGACTGTGTCTGCAGAAAACACATGACCACAAGAATCTCAAGTGGGGCCTTGGAAATGTGCTGTATTTCCTTAACTAGTGAAGTCTCTCATTCTCTGAGACAACTGTTTTAACATTTTTGCCTCTCTTCCCAAACTGATTATCCTGCTCCACATTTCACTTAGAGAATAGAAGCAAAAGCAGAGAACAATCTCATTTTGTTCCAACAAATCTATCAACGGTGCCTAAATCATGCCATTCTGTCTGTTGTACCTTTGACAGTTACAACATGGAGTTGTATGTGATGGAGGGTGTGTGCTTCTGTCTCAGGCCCACCTCTCCACCTGCGCTTGGATCCTAGCCTAGCTCACAAGTCAAGGCCTTTGCTCCTATGCCTATTGCCTCCCTCTCCTCCATCATCAGTTGCTACCTCTACAAAGGAACACATCTCATCCTTAAACAAAAAGGCTATAGTATATCACAAGTTATCAAAAAAAGTTCCCTCTTGATCTCCAGTCTCCTCCAAGAACTGCCCCACTTATCTGTTCACCTTTAAGCAAATTCTTTGCAGGAGTTGCCTATTTTTTCCATCCCTAGTTTTTTGCTTCTAATTTTCTTTTTAATCCCCTCTATTTAGGCTTTTGTTCCTATTCAATCTCCCCACCCCCTGAAAGTTCTCTTGTCAAGGTCATTGTTGACTTTCATCTTGCCGGATCCAATATAAATTTCTCAGTACTCCTTTTATTTCAATTTCAGTACATTCGACACAGATGCTCTATACTTCTTAAAACACTTTGCCTTCTATGACTCAATTTCTTGTTTTCCATTTACCTCATTGGCTTCTTCCCTTTCACTCTCTTGATGATTTTATTATCTCTCCCCTTCTCTTCATGTTGGAATGTCCCACAGCTTACTTCTCAAAATTCTTCCCTGTAACTGATCTCATCTCATCAAATCTCATGGCTTTAAATAACCCTACATGATGATCTCCCCAACATTTTTTCCTGTCTCACCGTTCTGTCTCTTTAGCTCCAGGGACTCTTATAATCAGCTGCCTTGTCAACATCTTCTACAGGCCTTCAACATGATCTCAAATATAACATTTCCAACTCACAATTGATTCCCCCTCCCCCAAACCACTCTTCCTCAGTTATTCATGTCAGAAATCTAAGATCTGAGTTCTGATTCTCTATTTTCCTCCATATGACATTTTTCATCTATCAGCAAGTCCTGGATGGTTTATTTTAAAAAATACATATTATTCTAATCTCAATTCTTATTACTTCTCCCTCTAGTACCCTAGTCCAAGGCACCATGGTTTCTCTGCTCCAGACTTTTAACTTCCACAGAGTGAACCATTCAAATGTTAAGTCAGTATCCTTCCAACTGATTCCATGGCTTGCTTTCACACATAGTACAAAATACAGACACCTTGATATAGCTTAAAACCCCTACATGATCTGGCCCCCGCCCACCCCAGTGATCTCATTGCCTGCCATCTTTTCTTATTTCCATCTTTCTACAATGGCCTTATGGTCGATCTCTGCAAACACCATGATCATTTCTGGCCCAGGCGTTTGTGCTTTTTAGTCCTTCCCACTGGAACACTCTTTCAAAAGAGCTTTAAAGAGCTTGTTCTTACAAGTTTATTCAGGTCTTTTCTCCAGTGTCCACACTTAAAAAGTATAAACACCACTGCCACCACCACTAAAACATATCTAGGACTTAAACCTAGTTTACATGATGCCCCCAAATAAATAAACAAACATAAATAGAATCTCAAAAAAAAAAAAAAAACCAACAAACTCCTCTTACCATCTGTGATATTGTTTTCCTCGGTCTCCACTTCCAGAGGATATCAGTCAATGTGTGAGAAGCTCAGGAGAAAAGACGACCTTCAATATTCATTGATGAGAAGAAGAAGGAAGAGAAGGCCTTAGCCTCTGCTTAATGTCTAACCATCCCTCCTGACCAGAAGCATTTTGGCACATATGGTTGTTTTACTGGGAAGATAGATTCGATTTTTCTTTTTAATAGCTCTATTAGTTGGGATTTCTGTTTAAATCCAAATATTCAGATTTGGCTCAGATCCAAAACAGCAATGTCTTAGACAAGAGAGTTTATTTCCTTTCATTTAGAAATCTGGGATGGTATCACGACTCTGGTCTGCAAAGTCTCTATAGGCACAGGCTCCTTCTGTCTTGTTGATCTGCCATCCCTAGAATACCCACTGGCCATTCCAAGTTGGCTTCCCCTCCAACACGGAAGAAGGAGGGGAGAAGGGAGAACAAACCCCTTGCCGTTAAGGTACTAATCCAAAAGCAGCACACGTTATCTCTACCAGTACACCTTTGGCCAGAATCTGGTTATATGAGCATGCCTAGCTAGCTATGTGGGAGATGGATAAATTTGTTTAGGATGTATTATACACTGGCTGAAAATCAGGGGTCTTCTTGTTACAGTAAAAGGGGTTGAAATGCTGTTAGGTAATGATGAGAAACTTAAATAATACACATTTGGTAAAAATAAGTAATCACAAAAGAAATTATGGAATGACTGCATTACAATGAGCTATCATGTGTACATGTATGTGTGTGTATTTGTGAATGTGTATAAATATTTGTGTGCATATAAGAGAGAGAGAGAGAAACTCTTGAAAGATTGATAGGCTCTCCCCAAAGAGGAGTTCAAGGAGGTTTGGGAAACATCATGGAGTAAGTCTGTAACTTCCCAAGGCAATGACTTTAGAGAAGGCATCAATAATTTGAGTTCTTAATACCTGCTGTGTTTTTACTTCATACAAATGCATGAGGATTAACCTCTTACTCTATGTGTTAGGAACATGACATGATTTATACCTGCATAACCAGATATGTGGCATAACAAAGAACTTTTTAATTTCCTCATTAGAATAAGTAATCATGACTGCAAACAGCTATCAGTATGATTATAGGGTTTAGTAATACCTATGGATGATGCAAGTCTGGTTTTAGGTGTAACGGTCGCTCCCTCCTTCTCCCCCTTTAGCTTTGCCTCGACTGCTGTTAAATGCTATCCTTTTAATCAGTCTTGATTGCTTCTCCTCGCTTTGAGACTTGCTTAGAGACTCCTCAGAGGCACATTGTTTCATGGGAGACAGCTGTTCTTTCATAGCTCACACTGACTGTGGTTATATATAGTGACGATAATAATTGTCGGCACATACGCACACAGCACATGGGGACCCACTGATGAAAATTAGTGTTTTGTGCATATGTAGTGCTTTCCTTTGATTGCATTTACAAACATCCAGCTTCACTTCTCTCCTCCAGCTGCTGCAGTGTACCTCCTTAGCTCACAGAGGGGTCAAAAGTTGCTCCCTCAGCCTCCAAGGCTGCAATACACCTTGATAATTAACACTCTCACTGTTTAGGTTTTCCCTTGCAGGTTCTATTTTGATTAAAAAAAAAAAAGATTCAGATCTCCAGGCTTTTAATTCTTTGAATAAAGCTTTTATTTGGTACATGTAAAGCAATTTCTCGATAAATTCCACTTACAAAACTGCAATGTATGTGAAATTGATACATTTGTAACATTTGGCTCTATTTTCACTTTCCATGAGGCACCAACGACTATTAAAAAAATGGTTTAGGGGCACCTGGGTGGCTCAGTGGGTTAAGCCTCTGCCTTCGGCTCAGGTCAGGGTCCCAGGGTCCTGGGATCCAGCCCCGCATCCGGTTCTCTGCTCAGCAGGGAGCCTGCTTCCCCTTCTCTCTCTCTCTGCCTGCCTCTCTGCCTACTTGTGATCTCTGTCTGTCAAATAAATAAATAAAATCTTTAAAAAAAATGGTTTAAAAATATTGATTACCCTTGGGAAGAAAAGTGGTAGATCCTTCTTAATGTGTTTGATAATACTTCTTTCTTTGTTTAAAATACCAACCCAAGTTTCTTCACTGATCATCTAGAAATTAAAATAAGCAATTCCTAAAAATGGAGACCATCTCTTTGAAATAACAAACAGTGACATTACAAAGCACCCCCTTATGTACCAGGTATTTGTGGGGTCAGCCTAATCAGATTTCATATGCACAGTGACAAAGGTCTCCTCTCACTGCCAGACGGGACATCTCTAAAGCACAGAATATGGTCATTCGCCACACCAGCCTTTCAATAACAATGTATTTTGCAGTTGGTAGTTGTATTAAAGGTCATGATAATTACACGAGGGTGCATACTCTTCAGGGTCTCTGGTTTTTATTGGCTTTTAGATCTTCATATTAAGTCTTTTTTTCATCTTAGTTTGGCATATCCTCATGTTAACTTTTCATTGTCATGGAAAATCCCATTATTTTTGGTTTGTTTCTTTTCTTTCATGTAACACATCACAGCATTGTCATTACCACAATTTTCTTCACACTTTACTGCAGCAGGTATAAATTTCCCTACATCCCCTTTGAATGGCGTTGGGCCTGTAGTAGAGTGAACTAGATGGTTTTCCCCAAAAGAGAGACCCCTGGGAGAGGGCACACCATGTCTGAGGTCACAGATCACCCCAGTGACCACACTTTATGTGGTACCCAAGGCCAATGCAGTCAGTGATTATGGAGGAAGTGGCTCCTCCCATTCAGAGCCTCCTGGCTTTTCTTGCAGGCTGGCTTCCCTCTTGCTGTGTCTGGCCTTTCCTGGTGGTTGTTTTCTGTGGGTGCAGTGCATGACAGGCTGCGCTGAGCAGGGCTTCTGCTCTGGGCTCTATCTCTTCCTATGTCAGTTTTGATACGCTCTCTGAGCCTATGTACTTCCATTTACAAGGGGTGGTGCAATGGAAATAACTTGAGAGTTGGCTGACTTGCCTTCTAATTTGGATTTTGTCTATTACTGACTGTGTGACCTTGAGCGGTTTACCTCCTCTCAGGGATTTGGGCACAATGCATGAAGTCACACATTGGAAGGGTCTGCCTTGTATCAGAGGTTTATAGTTCTCTGTCTTCTTGTTCTACTGGCCTCCCACCATTTTTTGTGAGAGTCTGGTGAGATAAAATGAGAGAGCACACTTTGTTGCCTGAGAGTGTTCATGTGGTTTTCAGTTATGGAATGCATAAACAGAAGGTACATTTAAATTAGATAACCATTACTGACGACAATGGTTAAATTGAGAACATGCACATCCCTCGCCTCTCTCAGTGACTTTGAAAGTGTTTTCCATGTGGGTCAAGTCCTCATGTGTATTTTCTGTTTTTTAATCATCTTAAATACTGTGTGAGTTTCACAGTTTGAAATTAAACTTGAGGGGCTCGAAATTACACCATGCTATCCGGCTTCAATTGCAGATATGAAGGGTTCCAAATGGTCTCTGTACACAAGGGATACAAATGATGCATTTACACAACCAATAAAATGGAAGCCAACTAGAGCTTATTAGTTTCTGCCAAGGAGCTCATTCAGTATGCTGATGTGCTGGCTAGACTCCACTCCCCAGGCCCCTCAAATTTACTCTCTAGTCTTCTTTATCCTGCTCTTTGCCCTGGCTGGGTGGTACCACAGATGGAATCCTGGAATCCTGGAGTGCCTTCACCCTTCCAGTTGAGTTGGCCATAGAGAAGTGCTGGCAGGGGCTTGGAGGGTGGTGGGAGAGAGAGGTCAGAGTATCCGACTCGATTCCTTATTAGCCTGTCTCTCTCAGGAGCCAGTTCCTTCAATGCCCAGAGCCCTGGTCTCTCTTCCAAAGCTCCAAATCTCACTGGGCTTCTTCAATACCAGTTCATGTCCTTGCTCCTCCAGTTTTAGGATTGAAAAAATTTCCAACCTTTGCTGTTCTTTTGGGCCCCATTATCTGTTGTTTTTTTCCCTTAATCCTTCCCCTAACTCTGTGAAGCATCTCTCCTTTAAAACCTCCATCTTTGAATCATCCAGGATGAATCCTGTTTCCTGCTGGACCCTGGTCTTTACTTTTGAGGGCCCTCAGTTCATCAGGAGACTCTATTTTCCTCTTCTCAGACCCTGTACCATGTTAGGTCATGAAAAAGATTCACCTGTGGGCTATATCTGATAATTATGTTCCTGCCAGAAATGTCTTCAGTCAACTAGCTTTATATGTTCATCTCAATTTGGGGGTGAGGGTGACATTGAAACATAAGTCCAAACATGAGAAACTTTTTGTCTTCTCTAAAATTAAGTGAATGTCCAAAGTCATTCATTCAGATAAGATTCCACATGATAAAGTTCACCTTAAGAAAGTTTTTTTTTGTCTCAATAAATATAATTATTAAGTATCTAATTTCTCTATAAACTCCCCCCAAAGTAGTTTAGGCAATAGTCAGGATATAAATTACACATACATAAAGTGATGTTAATATTACTTTTATTACATGTTGAAGTCAAGGGTCTTTTGGTGCATAGCCATACTGGGAAAGGATTGCCTCCTCTCTGCCTCAGTGGACCCTCTAGTTCTTAGTGCTGTGACAGTAGGGACTCAAATGATAAAATAGTAAGAAAAATTGATGGACATAAATATCTGTACAATACTGAACTCAGCACAGTATGGAGAATTTTTCTATGTTAAGGAAAAGAGGGAAAAGAAATATGGATGTCCAGACTTTTTAAGAAAATTGAGAAGGAAAATATAAAAGAACAAAACCTTTTATATATGAATGGAAGGTAGAATTTTGCAAGATCTCATAATGAAGGCTAAATGGCTCCCCAACCTTTTGAAAAGGAGGATTGGAAAAAAAGTATTTAATGACCTAAGGGATCATGGAGAAGTTAAAGATACATGGGGAAGACTTATTAATTAACAAAAGACAGACTATTGGTAATTTTTAAAAGACTAGAAATTAAGATTAAAATTTAGAGGGAAGAGGGTAAAAATATGTGGCAAAAAAAATCAGAATACTAATATAGAGTGGTTGAAGCACTTTAGAAATATTTCCATTAAGGTAGGGAAAAAAAAAACCTTCAGAGAAAAACAAATATGTTAATAAATGAGATAAAATTCTCTGACTTTTGCAGATGGCTTGAAGAAATCAATAATTCAAGGTTTCTTACATATATATATATATATATATAAATCTCTTGAGTGGGTTGCCACTAAAAGGAATTATTGTTACCAACTGTTACCATCTCAAATAAACCATCTGTAGGTTCAATGAAGAGAGCACCCCAAGTGGTCTTTCCCTGAAAAAACTTCAAAATGTTATACAGTAAATACACATTAAAAATCGTAATCTTCTGTGATGGGTTGAATTGTGTCCCCTAAAGAAATCTGATGAAGTCCTAAACTCTGGTACCTATGGATTTGCCTCCGGTATCCTATGGAAATGGGATTTTTGTAGATGTAATTGAGTTAGGATGAAGGCATAGGGTAGGTCTTTAATCCAGTGTGACTGGTATCCCTTTTGAGTAGAGGGAAATTTGGGCACAGGCACAGATACCCAGGGGGACACATGAGGACAGAGACAGAGACTGGAATCACATAGCTGAGAGTCAAGGAATGACAGAGAATGGCAGAAGCTTTGTATAGAGCAAGGGGACCAACCCAGAATCTCAGAACTGAGAGAACATTCCTATTGTTATAAGCCATCCAGTCAGTGATAGTTTGTTACAGCAGCCCTAGGGAATGAACACAAGTTCCAACTTCTTTCTCTTGTCCTTCATGATGGTGAAGTACAGAAGGAGATGTCCCTCATGGGTATAGGCATCCTTTATAGAGAACTTATGAATAGTAATATAATTCAACTAACAGTTGGCTTGTGCTTTGTTACCACCATGGGTCACCAATTTCAAACCACATCAGTGACCATCAATTAGTCCTTCCCCCATACGTGGTGTTGGTGTAAGATCTAAGCATTTGCTGCAGTTATTGTTGAATTTTAACAATACATATTAAGCTTCCAGTTAGCACACTGAAGTTTTGTGTCTTTTAATGACAAATGTTTTCTACACAGAAATTAAGTTGGAGAATTCACAGTTACATTGTCAGCTGCATCACAGATAGACCTGGCTACTCACGTTCCTTTCAGAATGGCACTTCAGAGTTGCTTGAGCTCTGGGTTTGTGTCTTCCCTCCTTGATACTAGATATTCCTGTGTTTAAAGAGCAAATTCAAAGTAAACAGTGAGAGCATTCTGCCTCCCTAACGTGGCCACTTGGAATTTTTATTGGTGTGTAAGTTTTTTCAACAGAAAAATTGAAAAGCTGCGAGAAAGGAAAGCAAAGACATGGATGGTATTGTGGTTTCTGAAATTTATTCCAAAATAAGATTTTTATGATTCTTGACCAAACTTATTCTTGAATTTAAGATTTTTTCTAACTACTTGTAGGCCTGTGGCTTGATGTGTAGGTTATCTAAAATAAAATAAAAAGTGTGATTCAATCCACTGTGATGGAGACTGGGCGGACGAAACTCATTATGTCGTGTATTGAACATGAGTGTATGAGGATCGATGTTGATGAAATCACTGACAAATTTGCAAGGACTTGAAAACAGAGGCTGTTCCACTATTACCCATTACTGTAATAAATCAATATATATGCATCAATCTTTTGATCTTTTTAAATATATATATATATATATATTCTGTAATAAAAAGTACTAATGCATTACTGTGTGAGTTTCCTACCACAAACTGTGATTTACTTTCTCACAGTTCTGAGGGCCAGAAAACTGAAATCAAGGTGTTGGCAGAGTTGGTTCTTTTTGGAGGCTCTGAAGCAGAATGTATTTCACGCGTCTCTCCTACTCTTGTGGCTGTACATACTCTCTCTTCTCTGCCTCTGCCTTCTGATAAGGGTTGTCCCCTGCATCTGTGTTTTCCTTCTCCTCTTTTTTCTATTTAAATATTTATTTGATAGAGAGAGAATGCTGGCGCACACACAAGCCAGGGAGAGGGGATGAAGGAGAGAGGGAGAAGCAGGCTCCCTGCTGAGCAGAGAGCCTGACGGGACTTGCTCCCAGGACCCTGAAATCATGACCTGAGCCAAAGTCAGATGTTTCACTGACTGAGCCACTCAGACAGCCCTTTCTCCTGCTTTTATAAGGGAACTTATCATTGGGTATACAGATCACCCAGCTAACTTTGAGCTCCTCCACTTAATTACATCTTCAAAGACCCTGGAACCAGGGGTTAGGACTTGGACATATCTTTGGGGGAACCACAATTCAACCTAATACAGGGAACTTTTTCCTGTTTTGTACTGCAATATTTATTTTATCTTTTAATCTTTTAATATTTTTGGCATGATTTTGTATGCAAAGTTTCATAAAAGAATATTTTCACTGTCTCTATTTCTTTTGTGGCCACTATTATTATTAATTTCACTTTATGAGTATTACTCAAAGTACTAAAAATGATTATGATTTATGGAGGAAAGTGGCACTAAAAACTACCCACTCCAAGTGTCAAATAGCTAGATATGGATTGTTTCTGGACTGAGTTCTCCAAGTTACACAAAGTAGAGTAGAGGCTGGAGAGAGAAAAGAGGGAGAAGAATCTGAAAACTCATCAGGATGGTGATCTCATCTTGTAGAGCTTAACAGCATGAACTTTGGAGTTTGACCATTGGGATTCATCACTCCGGCCTGTTGCCCTTACACTGATATTTTACCTTGGCATGACTTCACCAAATGCAGAGACTTTTCAGAAGAGGATCCAGGAAGGGAAACTCACAATCAGTTTTTACTTGATGTGCATGGAAGGGTGCAAATGGAGGAACCGGGGGGCTCTGTAGAGCCTGCAAGGCTAAAGCAGATCCAGGCAGCTCAGGCAGAAGGCGGTGGGGGAGTGGCTCTGGACTCAGACGGTAACACACCAGCTCAGGGACTGGGAGAGAAGGAGCCGGCCACACCGTGCTAACTTCAGTGTCTATTCTTTTATCTGTAATGGAAAAATGGAAGATGAAAGAAGACGAATGAGCCACCCATTTAGTAGGTCATGACATACCGGTGCTAAATGGACCTTTAGAGAAGATATCATCCAAGCTCCTTCATTTTCGAAGAGAAATGTGAAGTCCACAGAGGTCAAATGTATTACCTGAGACAAGTCATTGTGCTGGTGTGCAAGTCACCATTCCACAACGCAGGAAGAGTGTGCATAGCTCCCTTAGTAAGCTGTCATTACCTGCCGCGGAGACTCGTTTGAGTGGTGTCCTACGCATTTGTCAGAATAACGTGCCAAGCAAATACACCTATGCAAGTATTGCGATTACAGCCTCGAATTTATTACAGGAAGAAAATAAAAATAAAGTGAAAAAGATTAAAAACCAAGTCAAATAATACACTTTACTCAGAAATACTTACCTTGTGTAAATTTAGTCTCAGATATGTTAAATGACAACCACTTAGAAATGCATTACAGAATTCCTTTAATAAAATGTAAAATCCAGAGTTAATAGCTATATATATATTTTAATGACACACATTTATTGCTGCACATAATTCATTGCATACATTAAGTATGAAATTTCCTGTGGGCAATAATAAATGTGATTTATAAGTCACAAATTTGTGTGAAGTCTATTTCTTATTCTCTTGAGGACAGTTCCAAAAACCATAAAAAATTTTTAAAAAGTCTAAAACAATTGGAGATTTATTTGTTTGTAGAATCATCTTTGTTTCAGTTCATTCTATAATATATTTTAAAATACAACTAGCCTATTTATATTCCTATCATAAAATTATAAAGAAATTAAAAGATCCAACCTTAAGGCGTTCTTCTTTTTAATCCCTCAAGGATCTTACTAATTTTTTCAAGATTTTGAGTAAATAATTTTCTTCTGTTATTTAAAAATTAAAAATGAAGTTTTACTACTACAAAATTAGTGAATATAAATTGTAAAAAGATTTCTAAGATAATTAAAAAATGAAAACGCAAGGCAACCTATTGAATGGGAGAAAGTATTCGCAAATGATATTTCCTGATAAGGGGTTAATATCCAAAATGTAAAGAAGTTACACCAGAAAAAAAACAAATAATCCCCTTAAAAATGGTCAGAGGACCTGAATAGACATTTTTCCAAAGAAGGCAGACAGATGGCCAACAGACACATGAAAAGATGCTCAACATCATTCAGCATCAGGGAAATACAAATCCAAAGCACAATTAGATATCACCTCACACCTGTCAGGATAGCTAATATAAAAAAGACAAGAAATAACAAGTGTTTGCAAGGATGTGGAGAGAAAGGAGACTTCATGCACTGTTGGTTGTAATGTAAATTGGTGCAGCCATTGTAGAAAACATTGTGGAGGTTCCTCAAAAACTTAAAAAGAATACCGATTTCTACCATAAGGGTTCTATAGTTTTCAGAGTACAGATCTTTCGCTTCTTTGGTTAGGTTTATTCCTAGGTAGCTTATTGTTTTTTGGTGCAATTGCGAATGGGCTCCATTCCTTGATTTCTTTTTCTGCTGCTTTCTTATTGGTATATAGAACTGCAACATGTTTCTGCAGATTGATTTTACATGCTTCAACTTTGCAGAACTCATATATCAGTTCTAGCATTGTTTTGGTGGAGTCTTTTGGGTTTTCTACATAGAGTATCATGTCCTCTGCAAATAGTGAAAGTGATTTCTTCTTTGCCAGTTTTGGTGCCTTTTATTTCTTTTTGTATTCTGATTGCTGGGGCTAAGACTCCCAGTTCTATGTTAAATAGTAATGGTGAGGGTGACATCCTTGTCTTGTTCCTGTCTTTAGGAGAAAGGCTCTCAGCTTATGGATTGGAGGAACAAACACTGTTAAAATGTCTATACTACCTAAAGCAATCTACACATTTAAAGCAATCCCTGCCAAAATACCACCAGCACTTTTCACAAAGCTAGAATAAACAATCCAAAAATTTACATGGAACCACAAAAGACCCCGGATAGCCAAACCAATTCTGAAAAAGAAAAACAAAACTGGAGGCATCACAATTCCAGATCTCAAACTATATTACAAAACTGTAGTCATCAAGACAATAATGGCACTGGCACAAAAGCAGACACACAGGTCAATTGAACCAAATAGAGAACCCAGAAATGGATCCTCAACTCTATGGTCAACTAATCTTTGACAAAGCAGTTAAGAACATCTAATGGAAAAAAGACAGTCTCTTCAACAAATGGTGTTGGGAAAACCAGACAGCAACATACAAAAGAATGAAACCAGACCACTTTCTTAAACCATACATAAAAATCAATTCAAAAGGGATGAAAGACCTAAATGTGAGACAGGAATCCATCAAAATCTTAGAGGAGCACACAGGCAGCCATCTCTAGGACCTTGGCTAACGCAACTTTTTACTAGACATGTAGCTGGAGGCAATGATTTAAAAAAAAAAGCAGAAATAAACTATTGGGACATCAAAATAAAAAGCTTCTGCACAGCAGAAGAAATCATCAACAAAACTAAAAGGCAACTTCATAATTGGAGAAGATATTTACACATGATGTATTTGATAAAGGGCTAATATCCAAAATCTGTAAAGAACTTATCACACTCAACACCCAAAAAACAAATAATCCAGTTAAGAAATGGGCAGAAAACATGAATAGACACTTTTCTAAGGGAAACATCCAGATGACTAACAGATCTACGAAAAGATGCTCAGGATCAATCATCATCAGGGAAATACAAATCCAGACCACAACGAGATACCACCTCACACTTGTCAGCATTGCTAAAATTAACAATACATGAAACAACAGGTGTTGGCAAGGCTGCAGAGAAAGAGGAGCCCTCTTGCATTGTTGGTGGGAATGCAAACTGGTATAGGCATTCTGGAGAACAGTATGGAGGTTCCTCAAAAAAAAAAAAAAAAGTTAAAAATAAGAGCTACCTTATGATCCAGCAATTATACTACTAGGTATTTACCCAAAGGAAACAAAAATACAGATTCAAAGGGGTACATGCACCCCGAAGTTTATAATAGTATTATCAACAATAGCCAAACTATGGAGAGAGTCCAAATGTCTGTCAACTAATGAATAAAGAAGATGTGGTATATATAAATACTGAAATACTATTCAGCCATCAAAAAATTATGCTTAAGTGAAATAAGTCAGTCAGAGAAAGACAAATACCATATGACCTCACTCAGTTGTGGAAATTAAGAAACAAAACAGATGGACATATGGGAAGGGGATAAAGAAAAAAAGGAGGGAGGGAAACAAACCAGAAGAGCCTCTAAATGATAGAGAACAAACTGAGGGTTGATGGAGGGTGGTGGGTGGGAGATGGGCTGGATGGGTGATAGGTATTAAAGAAGGCACTTGTGATGAGCACTGGGTGTTGTATATAAGTGATGAATCACTGAATTCTACTCCAGAAACCAATGTTGCACTGTATGTTAACTAACTCAAATTTAAATATGTCGTGGCCGGCACGACAAATCAACCAGGAACATGAGGGTAAGAGGATGAAGAAAAGAACTCAAGAAGCAGAGAGATGGGGGCAGGAGGAGCACTGAGGAGGATGTCCAACAGTGCTAAGTTTATTCAAAGCATTAAGGCCATATATATAGTGATATTACAATAGGAGAAGCAATACATCTGTGTCTAGTTAAACAACCATGAGTTCCCATAATAAGTTTCACAATCAACTATAAGCAGACCTCGTGACGCCAAATGGCTGATGCCAGTACAATTGTTCTGTATTGATACAGCAAACCTGAAAGTAATTTATGGGCTGTACTAGGGCAGCAAGGACCAGCCATGAACTTATGACCCCAATCAAATTGTTCTCATTTGTTTAGCAAGCATGTGGGAAGTCATGTAGGCGAGCGCACAACACATAGCACAGACCCTTTTTCAGTGCTACTCAACTTTTCCTGTCCTAAACCTTTTGTTAGGTTATTCGGACTTTAAAGGAGGCACAAGTCAGGGCCTGGTTTGGTCCTCGTCTCAAGCCTTATTGTGGCCTCCCACATAAAAACAAACAAACAAAAAAGAATGTGTTATGATCCAGGAGTTCTACTACTATTTATCCAGAGAAAAGAAATACACTAATTTGAAATGATATATGCCCCCATGTGCTTATTATAGCATTATTTACAATAGCCGAGATATGGAAGCAACCCAAGTAGCCGTTAATATATATATGGATAAAGAAGTGTGTGAGTGTGTGTGTGTGTTAGCACTGAACACTTTACACACTAGAATCTCACTCAGCCAGAGAAATAAGTCAGTCAGAGAAAGAAATGCCATATGATTTCACTTGTATGTGGAATTTAAGAAACAAAACAAATGAACAAAGAAACAAACAAAAACCAAACTTTTAGTATAGAGAGAAACTGATGGTTATCAGAGGAGAAGGGGGTGAGGGGATGGGTGAAATAGATGATGGGGTTTAAGAGAACATTTATTATGGTGAGCCATGAGTAATGTATAGAATGCTTGAATCACTCTGTCATACATCTGAATCTAATATAACACTGTATGTTAATTATACTGGAATTTAAAAAAGGAGATGTGGTATAAATATACAATGGAATGTTACTCAGCCACAAAAAAGGATGAGATCTTGCCATTTGCAACAACATGGATGGACCTATGGGGTATTATGCTAAGTGAAATAAGTCAGATAGAGAAAGAAAAATACCAAATGATTTCAGTCATATATGGAATCTAAAAGTCAAATGAATGAACAAACAAAAGCCGAAACAGACTCATAAATACAAAGAACAAACTGGTGGTTACCAATGGGAAGTGGAGTCGGGGGTTAGGTAATAATGAGTGGAGGGGAGTGGGAAATACAGGTGTCTAGTTTTGGAATGAGTAAATCACAGGATGAATGTTACAGCATAGGGAAGGCAGTCAATGGTATTGTGATAGCATTATATGGAGACAGACAGTAGCTACACTTGTGAGCACACTGTGACATACAGAATTATTGAGTCGCTGTGCTGTATACCTAAAACTAATGTACCATTGTGTACATTATGCTTCAATAAAAAAAGAAAAAAAGATTAAAATATTCTATTCCCAACACTAGTAGCACTTTATTGAATATAGCTGTAAATTTTTATACATGTACATTTTTAAACAAATGAGATAGTATGTATAATGTGTAGAGAGTGATTTGTTTTTCTCAGTTAACATTTTCTATTTTTCCATGTAAATGAAACTATCCGAACAAGTATCCAAATCGTATTAAATTGGCCCAATTATAACCATATGTCTTTACAGCAGGTTTGTCCCAAGAAGAATCTCAATCAGGACTATCCCTTGAATCTTTTTGTTATAGTAAGTCTGAAATCTAAAACAAGGGCTGCTGGCCAAATCCATCTGGCTGCTGGTTTTTGTAAATAAAGATTTATGGGAACACAGACATTCATTTATTTAGGTGTTGCCCATGACTGCTTTCATTCTGTAAAGGAAGAGTTGAGTAGTTGTGACAGAGGCCATGTGGCCCACAAAGCCTAAAATATTTCTGTTTGGCTCTTTTCAAAAAAGATTTGCTCACTCTCAATCTAGAATAGAAGTTTTCTTCTTCTTCTTCTTCTTCTTCTTCTTCTTCTTCTTCTTCTTCTTCTTCTTCTTCTTCTTTTTAAATGACACTGAATTGTTGATGTGGTTGGACCTGTTTTCACACTTTCTGGATTTATCTGGTTGCTTCTTACAGTATCTTAGCTTATTCTTCCAACTGTATATTTTTTTCCCATTTCATTATAATAATCTCAATTACCGTCATGTCAGGATGACCAGGCTTTCATATAGATTAAAAGGACACATTAAATGAAATGAATGAAGGGAATTCTCTGATCCTACCAAAATTTTCTTTTTTTTTTTTTCCTGAAATTCCTTTAACTGGGGAGAAGTCCTTTCATTATATCAATAGGGGAAAAAAAAGGCTTCAGTGAAAATATCTTAGGAGAAAGTATAATGGAGTGGCAGCACAGCCAATGACTGGATTTTAAGGCAGGGGATGAGAGGAGGAGGGAAGATAAAGCACTGTTGGAAACCCAGTCGTACCAAGGTGTGAGTGACTGACAAGGTCCAGGCTTATGAGAAATAGAGCCATAAGGCATGCAGAAAGGTTTTGTGCTCCTGAAAGAATAGAGGGAAGGAAAACTATAAAGAAGAGAAAATTGAAATTTCAAGGACAAACTATTCTAAAATTTTGTCTGGAGCCAATTCAGAGCAGTAAGCATTGCATGGGTAAGATAGCATATCCAACCATTTCAAACTCAATGATGTTTCCATCTTCTTTGTCGGAGGCATCACATGGTCATACAGAGGCATCAGGAAGACCTATCACTTGCCTAGTCCTATTCTGATTACACTTCTGTAACGTTGTTATCTGTAAATTCCAAGTATCCTTTAGGGACCTAACCCTATCCTTTTACATGCAATATTCAGTATCAGTCAATGAGTTACAACAGAATAATTCGAAATCTAACAACACAATACCTTGAAAACTGTCATAAAGCTTGACACAATATAGCTTTTTAAGTATTAGATAATTCTTCTGTGATCATTGATTATAGCATGTTAATTGACTTCTGCCCAAAGACCAGTTGATTAAGCGAAGCTGAGTTTGATAAACTTCCCACAGCAAAGGAGATCATCACCTTATCTTAAAGGCAGGAAGTTAGAGAAGGATTCCTTTTAAAAGGATTTTGAGGTCTGGACCAAGTGTTTAAGATGAGTCTTTCAAAGCAGGACCTGGGTTGGTCTGGGGAACATGGGAAAGCAAAGTTCTGATGAGCAAGCTCTTTGAATAGGTGAACAAATCTTTGTTCTGACAGGAGAGTTGTTTGCCCAGAAGAAAAAACTGTTTGCCTTGATAAATTGGCTTGCAAGGATTTCCTGAAGCAAATGGCGAAGTTAATTATTGGTTTCCAGTCTTATCTTCCAGGGCATGAATTACCTGGGACAATCAGGTCATATTCTCATAGGTGGTCTCGCTTTTCAGTCCTAATGGCTGAGTTATGTTGATGCAGATGGTCTCATGCCTCGAGAACTTTGTGGAAATTAAAAGAAAACTAGGACATAAAATTATTGCCTTAATTATTTTTATATATTAATCAGAGATACTTGTTTTGTTATACTGAAGTTATATTGGAAATTTTCTTATTTGCTTTCAATGAATACCTAATTATTTTGGTCATTTATTTTGAGTCACCCAATTATTTATAAGAACAAATATTAAAAGTATGGTCTTAAGCATACTGGACCTTTTCCCTTAGTGATAATTGTAGCTGCTTAGACAACTTTTTAAAATTAAAAGAATATGTCAAAGCTAACATGCTAGTTAATGGCGTCTGGAGTGTTGTTTCTAATAAAATGTGAGGAAGGAATCCATGTGTTTGAATAGATATGAAAGAACAATTTTGCCATTTAAAATGATTTCTTCAGATATTTGATATAAAAAAAAGAGTATTTCATTTATACTTCCCCTTACATTTAACAGATATTTACTGGGCTTCTACCATTTGCAATTCACCATATAAAGTCTCTAGGGAATTCAAAGGTGACTTTTTCCAAGACCCTGCCCTCTAGGGGCAGATAGTTTAATAAGATGGATAGCAGAGAAAAGCTTAATAAGTGAGGGAGATTTTATGCAAATCAAGAGGAGTCATATAACGTATTTCCAAATGATAGTATTAAAGTCTAATTTTAAAAAAATTAAAAACGTGATTCTTATGCAAATATAGAATGAAATGAGTCAGATTTTTATTAACTCATTAGAGAGGGAACCATTAAAATGATAAAACTGGTCCAAAGATCATCTTGAGGAACTGGATATTTATCGGCACTTTGAGAAAAGAATGTTAAAATGTGACGGGTAGGTTAGATGCAAGGTTAGTTAATGTCCTATGGGGCAGGAAAATCATAACCTTGAGGATTGTTTTCTTCCAGAATAAAATCGACAAGTAAACATGCAATTTCACACAGTCTAAGGTCTTAATTAATAGTAAATAACAAATTCGAATGCAGACATTCCCTGAGATGATTAAATAATCTTTATAGGAGCCTGTTATACATGACACTGAAAGAGGTGTTTTCATATGGGAACTCCCAAGTGACATTCTTGGAGATGTTATTCTAAATCCTGAATCCCAAGAAAAATCAGTTGATAAAATAGCAAACAGGAAATATATTAAAATTCTCCTATGAAAATTAAAGCTTGTCAATGTAGAGACATTATTGGCTCAAAAGAATCCATGGACACCAAGGAGAAAGCAGGGGCAGCTAATGATCATACACAGAGTATCAGGTTAAGTTCAATGTTTCTAGGAATGTTTCTAGGTAAAATTTTAGACAATTTTTCTTAACAGACAAAACACTCTTAGAGAAAGCTGTGGACAAGGAATCATTTAAACATGGGAAAACACAGATGGGGTGTGGGTAGGAGGAAAGAGGGGCTTTCTAAGCAAAGGGAACTCTGTGAACAGAAGTAGAACGTTTGGAAAGTGAGAGGAATCTATAAAACCTCTAAACAAGGGAAGATGAAGATTGGACCAGATGGTAGAAGGTCTTGAGGTTCCAAGATAGGATTTGAGTGTTATTCTGTGAGCAGAGTAGTTATGTGATTATAGATGGGTTTTATGTACATAATTAAGGCAGTAGATTGTTGGAAAGAAGGTGAGGGAAGCTAGGTGGAAGGAGCCATGACACTGGGGTCAGGCAGATGGTTTAGGGCAATGTCACACTATAGGTTAGATGTAATGCTGGCCTTAACTGTGTTAGCAGCAGTAGGTGTGGAGAACAAGGGGGAAATAGGTGCGCTACTATCTTGGTAGTAAATTCCAAAAGGCAGGTCAAATGCTTG
The DNA here is from genome assembly GCF_002288905.1 of Enhydra lutris kenyoni. Taxonomy (NCBI): domain Eukaryota; kingdom Metazoa; phylum Chordata; class Mammalia; order Carnivora; family Mustelidae; genus Enhydra; species Enhydra lutris. The sequence goes on along the minus strand of NW_019154116.1, from coordinate 13,345,888 downwards.
GATATGTGTGTATTAGGGGATAGGGAGGGGCTGATAAGAATGCGAGAAGACTTAAAAAGTAAGTCTGAGATGAGGAAATACTCATATAGGAAACCTGGAAAAAGTACTTCTGCTTTGCCATTAAAATGGCTTATTATGATGATTATCTTGCCAATAAATTTGAATATTTATCAAAAGGATTTTCTGTAAATCATCTCATTTGAAAAAATTTTGTTTCTGTGTCAATGTTATGGAAGAATTTAAACAAAATTTTTTCCAAAACATATTTTGTCTTTTACAAGAGAAGGTCATTTAGACAATAACCAACATACTGTGGGGTCAGTTGGCTTTGGAAATAAGCCAATCTAGATAGCAAGGGTCTGGATAGAACCTCAACAATTGAGTACCCCAAACTTGGGTTCTGTTGAGTCTGTGTCTTAGTCAGTATCTCCTGGCTATTGGCATTATGAATAGACAGTGAGAAAAACAAAGGAAAGAGTTTTGGAGGCCGGAAGAGAATGGGTTGAGGGGAGGGAATGTCTCAGCAGAATAATCCCCTTCACCCCACCTTTCTCTTAGAAGAAAGAGAACAAACTCTATCTATGAGAATATGGAACATTAAAATCAATGCTAATACTATTGACTCGTCAATTCATTCAGTCCTATATAATTAATTCTTATTCTGAGTACCTTGGATTAGCCGTCTACTTTCATGAAGGTTCCTGCATCAGCACTAAAGAGACACCAGGATATGCTGACTCAGTATAATTTTGTCTTGGTTTTTCTAAGGTATACAATGGCTATACTTTTTTCTTTTTTTAGTATTTTATTTATTTATTTGACAGAGAGACAGAGAGGGAACACAAGCAGGGGGAGTGGGAGAGTGAGAAGCAGGCTCCTGCAGATCAGGGACCCCGACGCAGGGCTCGATCCCAGGACCCTTGGATCATGACCTGAGCTGAAGGCAGATGCTTAATGACTGAGCCACACAGGCGCCCCTAGAATGGCTATACTTTTGGGATGTGTTGATATATATGTTGTGGCATGTGTGTCTTTGGCATGTGTGTGTGTATATCCAATGTTTAGTTACTTATGTTTCTGCATTTTATTTTACATAGAAACTATCTTGATATCCAAAGATTCTCCATTAATCAACTTAGTTTACTTGTAGTCTAGGATGTAAAATTAAGCACCTTAGAGATTATTTTCAAGCTGATATACTACAAAACATAATTTCTGTTAAAAAATGTTAGAATCATGTTTCAGTTTAGTTGAACACATGATTTTATGTTTTTTACATTCCTAAACATTCTACAGATGTCAGTTATCTATCTGATCAGTAAACTGATACAAATCATTTAAGAAATCAGATTAACTAGGCTCTTCAAAAAAAAAATTGAAAAACAATCCTGTTTGTGTTATGTGACTCACTGATAGCATGCCACGCTGATACCATCAAGGAAATATATATTTGGTGTTATTTTTTAAGTCAAAATTATTCAATAAGTCTGACTTGTCCAAAGATTCACATTAAATATGGGAACCTGAATTTCTTTTTAAAAGAAGCTCCTGAGCCCATGGTTCCTTTTCTTTTGTTTTGTTTTACTTAAAAGCCTAGCAAAATAAAAATATCAGAAACTCAGTTTCTTTGTTTTCTGGAAATTTTGGCACATAATTTATGTAAGTACATACTTATTTCTATAAGCCAATCAGACAGGAGTTGTTTAAGAGCTGTTGTAATCTAATAGTAACCCCTTGTGGTAGGACAATATTTCACAGAGGTGGAGGCCTTTTTCAGGTATAGACACACAGATATCCAAAAAACAGGTAATTCTAGGTCTCACAGGTCAGACTGAACACAGACATATGGCACCTCACCTTTCTAGCTCTAAAAGAACTATCCCTCAGCTGAGATCACATAGAGGGCAAGAAAAAAAAGAGAAGACTAACAAACTGGATGCTCTGTTGTCCTTACCAACTCAACCAACACAGCTCACCAAATGGTCCAACCATGAAACCAGACTCCCATCCATCATCCTCCTAATGCTGCTGCTGCTAACCTGTCAGCCATGTACAAACTCATAACCACTTGAACCAAGATTTTGTAGCTTCCCACACAAAACAAAACCAGGACCAAATCTGATGAAGATCCAAAAGCAAAAGGAAGGACTCAGCATCAAGTCAAAGAGTAAAAGAAGAAATAGAGTGAGCAAAAGTAAAAGTTGTAGAGTGTCCTGGAGAGTCCCTCTGGGGGCCTCGAAAAGATAAGCCTGTGAGAAGCACTTTTTGGACAACACGGTTTAATTTGTTCTGGCACAGAGTCTACTTGGACATGTTTGACCATCTCCAAACAAAGTCTGATTTTTGGACAGTTAAAAATATTATTCTCGTTCAAATACAGAAAAAAAGCACATGTCAAAGATTTTATTCTTGTTAATTAATGAAGGAACTGTCAGGATCACAACACTGAAAAAAATACTTCATGGTACAGAGATTTATATAATCGGAAAGTCAGAAGAACGCAGAAATAAATTTTCTAATGGATACAAAATTGGTTAGTGTCTTAGGGGACTCTATAAGTATAATAATTGGAGTTATTTTTTCTGCAAGACTGAAATCTACCAACAAACTTTAAACTTTATAAGGTTTCTGCTTTAATCAAATATAGTTAACAGTGAAGTCTCGTACAGGTGCATTTGTCTAAATAATTGATTATGACATGTGGGATCTTGAAGGCTTTGAGTAAACTTTGGATTTTTCCCAGAGTGCAGTGTTTTCAGCAGAGTGATGATGGTGGCTTGGATTAGGCAACTGGCAAGGGAAACTGAGAATGCTCTGTGGATTTGAGATACATTTGAAGGAGGAAGATATCCAGGATGATTATCAGATTACTGGCATGACAAGCTGGGGGTGTTTGTAAGCGCCTGGGTGGCTCAGTCACTTACGCAGCTGCCTTCAGCTAAGGTCATGATTCCAGGGTCCTGGGATTGAGCTCCGTCTTGGGCTCCCTGCTCAGCGGGAGCCTGCTTCTGCCTCTCCCCTCGGCTTGACGCTCTGCCTACTTGTGCTCTCTCTATTTCTCTGTCAAATAAATAAAAACTTAAAAAAGAAACCTGGGGGTATTCAAGTGGCCTTTACTGAGACACAGAGAACTAGAGGGAGAGCAGATGAGTGGGTATGGGGAAGTTAACTTGGGAAGCACCAGGAGAGCGATGTCTGTGAGATAACTAGAGGTCATTGTGAGTAGACAGGTGGGTGTTGGGTCTGGGGCTCAGCAGAAAGGTCAAGATAAGAGATAATTGGCAGTGAGGCTACAAAGTATTGGGCATGGATGGCCTCTATAAGGAGAGATTACAGAGCAAGAGGTGAGCCCAGAATGGGGGCCTTGGCAGCCTACCCAAGGGGTGAGATGGGAGAAGAGAGACCATCAAAGAAGACAGACTGACGGTCCAGTGAGGTAAGAGGACCACAGAGTCAAGAGAAGAGAATGGGTTTTGAGAGCTTATCAAAGAAAACCGTAGCACTCAGTCACTATTTGGGTTCACTTGTATCCTCTGAAAAATATATATTGAAGTCCTAACCCCCAGTACTTCAGAATATGATTTTTATTTGCAAGTAGTGTTGTTGAAGATTAGGATGGAGTCATAGTGGAGTAGGGTGGGCCCTTCATCCATTATGGCTGGTGTCTCTTTGAGTCATAAAGTGCTGAGCACTATGACTTGGGCAAGAGTGGCTTTGCTGAGGATAAGGCAGAGCCAGACTGCAGTGGGGGGTAAAGGAAACTGCGGGAAACAAGAGGTGGAGGCACCTTGCCGAGAGCGCTGATCCCCAAACCTCACATGCTTATGGAAACCCTAACAAGTTTTCGGAAATGTCTATCTCTGTCACGGTTTTATGTTAACAAACTTTCACATCATAATTTTAAGTAATTTCTGCATTTCTCTCTCTCTCTCTCTCTCTCTCTCTCCATTCTTTGGGGTCCTGTACCCAATCTTAGCATGTGGAAGGGATAAGGGTTTCTCCACACTAATATGCAATTCCCAGACACCAGCAGGGTGTCCTACAATTCAACTCAATTCTGACACCATTTACCCAGATATAGCACTGAATTCCACAGGTTAGGGGCTCAATCCTACAAGAACCCTTTCTTGTCCCCACCTCCACTTCAGAGGCCAATCACAAGCCCAGATATTATCTGTGCTTCTGACCAACTGGCTGGAAATCAGGGTTCCCACGACCCCCTCCTTTGGTTTGTTTAATATGCTAGAGCAGCTCGCAGGAACCAGAGAAACATTTTCCTTATTAGATAACTAGTTTATTCTATAAAGATATAACTCAGAAACAGCCAGATGCACAAGATGCACAAGGCAAAACGGTATGTGGAAAAGGGGTTGGAGCTTCTGTGCCCTCTTAGAGCATGACATTCTCTCTAAATCTCCACGTGTTCACCAACCCAGAAGCTCTTTGAATCCTGTCCTTCTGGGTTCTTATGGAGGCCTCGTTACATGGACATGATTGACTAAGTCACTGGCCTTATTTCTCTCCTCTCCCTGGAGATGAGGGCTGGGTAGGTGGGATTGAAATTTCCAACCCTCTGTTCACATGATTCTCCTGGCAATCCATACCCATCCCTAGATGGGGTCTAAAAGCTACCTCATTAATATAAAAGGCACCTCTGTCACTCTCACTTAGGAAAAACTGAGTTTTGGGAGCTGTGTGCCAGAAATGGTGACGAGTACTAAATAGAGATTTCTTATTATAAACCACAATATCACAGGCATATTGTCCTTTTTGAAATATTAAGATGGAACCATTGTATGGTTCTTTAAAATATACTTAGTGGAATCAGCATGCAATCACAATTTGATATTCAGCAATTCACTTTAAATCATGAACAAGTTGGAAATTTTATGCTGTTCTTTCCCCCATATAATCTTATATTCATTTGATTTCTTAGGCCAAATTTTATCATAATATATCTTTATGTTCGGCAATCTTTTTTTTTTTTGAGCAGTCTTTGCAATAAAATGTAGACATTGAAATGAAATTTTAAAATGTCCTGTGACCATAAACTGTAGTCTTAAATATTTTTCTTCTGCATTGATTTCTTTTTACAATTAACATTTGCATACAATTGTTCAAAACAACATAATGCATTATAAAATCCAATAAATAATTGTTAAACATACAAAACTTACTGGAAATGTATGTGTTAATGAGATAGATGGTGGGATTTTTTTCTCAAGTAGTGTAAGTATCCATGGTTCAGTATTTTTTTGTGAGAATGAGACAGAGTTCTGCATCAATACTTTTCCCATTTTTTACTTTCATTAATATAATCCCTGAGAAAGCATTTCACAGAAATAAGACAAGAATGGAAGGACTTTGTTCTAGCCATACCACTAAATTCTTTAAATGCCTTCTGAGTTATATAATAAAAATCAGATTGTGTATATCAAACATCCTTACAAATAACCTATTGCTAGACAAAGGGATGGGTTTTGCTCTCAGTTGTGTTGAAAGCAAGAATTGGAAAAGGATCCTCCACCCGTTTCCTGCAGGATTCACTTTCTCAAAACCTATACACCATTTTGAACCACCCCTTTGTTTGGTATTGTGGGGAGGGTGTCACACCTAAAACAATGAAGTTAAAGCTTCCAGAACCTTCACTTCTACCTGCCCTAGCAAGTGCTGGGAGTTAGGAGCCTTGCTACTGGAAGTGTCAAGTTTGTGGCTGGACCATATTAGTATCACCTGGCCATGCCCTTGGGGATTGTCAAATACGTAGACCTCGGAGCCCATCCAGATGCCACTGAATCAGGATCTACACTTGACCAAGTTCCCCAGGTGTTCCTAGGTTCTTTGAGGTTTGAGGAACTCTGCTGTTGGGTACTCCAGGCTAGGAAGATAAACCAGGTTGCCATCAGTTAGCATTTCTGGTAAACTCTCTAAAGAGATCTCAAAAGAAAAAGGACCTAGACCCCTGAGTCTGTAGTAGTTGGTGTGTTTTCCTTGCTCATTTGAAATGAATATTCACTTTCATATTTAATTTTATGTTTGTAATTTTTTTCTTAAAAGGAACTCCCAACACCATATAACCTTCAGTGCTTACAAAACCTGCTTGTGTCCTGGCCAGGGGTGTTCACTGAGAACAGGGAGTAGAGGGGAAGGGGAGGAAAGGTGCACAGGAAGAGTAAGCTTAATGGGGACAAACACCAAGTCTAAGTGTCAATGATGAGGGCCTCCTTGAGATTAGCGATGTGACCTTTTTTTTTTTTTTTTTTTTTTAAACTGCTGGTGATAGAGAGGGAGAAGGTATGTGGGTGTATTTTTCCTGCATAGGTTTGTAGGGTAGATTCAAGAGTTGGAGGAGGGGGATGAGAAGATGGAGGTTTCTTCTCTCTCATTTTATCCTCATGACACCCTTATGACATGTGAGGGCAACTATATGATCACGATTTTAGAGTTGAAACTGAGCTTTGGGTCAAGTACTTTTCTAAAATGCTGCGTTGTCCTTGACCTGGCTTATCACCTCCCCAGATTCAGTTAGCTTTTCCTACTCGCTGCAACTTAACCATTTGTTCCATGGAGAGACAAACTGACCCCCTTAGCCCAGATGGGTGAGTTGGTCTTTGGCATGGTTTCCCTGAAGGAAGAGTTGCTCCTGTACTGAAGCTCAACCCAGCTTAACCACAGGTTGTATCTCCTCCCAGCACTTCCAGGCTCAGGTGAGCACCGCGTTACTGGCAATGCAGCCAGTTGCTCTGGCAACTGCCTAGCAGGGCCAGCGGACATCAGAAGGCGTGTGTGGGAGTCAGTGTCCCAGGGGGCGAATTGGGAGATGAGACACAGGAAAACTGACTGCTCTCCCCTGATAGATGGTCCTGAGGCTCAGGACCTCTCAATGGCCCATCTGGATGGCATCCTGTGTTGGGAACCAGTTGTGTCTTTCTGAGCAGCTGTCGTTGGCTCAGTAGCATATGTACTACCGTCAATTTGTTTTCTGTTTTTCTCTCTCATTCTGAAAGCCTTGGGGTTGTACCTCCTAAGGAAGGCCCAGCACACAGCTCTGTCTCAGCTTTTGCTTCTGAAAGTATGCTGGACCAGGAGACACTTATCCAGGAGGCAGCAGAGCCAACCATAGAAGTTGCCTCATTTTTCAGTGTTTGCTCTATGCCAGGCACTGAGCTAAGATCTAGGGATTCAAAGAAAAACAAGAAAGATGTGACCCCTTTCTTCTGGGGGCAGGATATAAATCCAGCCTCTCCATCTCCTGGTCCCATGTTCTTTCTTGACTTAACACCATAGTGATTGCAATGGACAACTCATCTCTAAAAAATGGATAGAGGTGCACCTGTGTGGCTCAGTCAGATAAGCATTCGACTCTTGGTTTCGGCTCAGGTCATGATCTCAGGACGCTGGGATAGAGCCCTGTGTGGGGCTCTGCACTCAGCCAAGAGTCTGCTTGAGATCTTGAGATTCTCTCTCTCTCCCCCGCCACCGCCTCTCCCCCCACTCACACACATGTGCTCATGTACACATGCTCTGTCTCTTAAAAAAAAAAAAAAAGTAAAGAAAGGGATGGAAATTCACCAGATGTATTCTACTGTAGAAAGCTAAATCCCTCCCGTCACGCTGCTCAGAATTCATCAATTTTGTTTTCTGAGTGGAATTTATGTGAAAGTATAGCTTGCTCTTTCTGTGTAAATAAAATAGAAAGAGAAGTAAAATAACGTATCCCACAAAAGTAATTTACCTCAAATTACCGGTATGCTTTTCACTTACTCTATTGAATCTGACACACCTTGCGGTAATCTAGGTTATCAGCCATTCTAACAATGAATGCGCATCCAGCCTTCTCACTCCCTTGTCTCCTACATAAACGTCATTATTCATACTTCATTCATTTATTCACTTATTCATTCCCAGTGAGAGGGTTGTTGCACTGAATTTAACAAAATAAAATATTGACCTCTGGGGCAATATTAGCCTTTGAAGAACCAGCAGTCTGCTTTGACCCTTGAAGTTGAACATTTGGGAAGATTCAAAGTTGGCATAGTATGTGTCATAGGGATCATCATTTTATACAGGAGGAAATCGAGTCCCTGGGAGGGTAAGGGGGTGCTCCAGCATTAGTGAGTGATAGAGCTGAGACTTAAGCATAACCGTGCACTCTTACCATCATGATGTTTGGAAACTATTTCCTTTATCAGAAAAAGCAATTTCTATTTTGAATTCAAGTTTCATCCACCTACTGCAATCCTCTCTTAAGTGTGAACAACTGGGATGAAGTCTGCTTCTCAAAGAAAGGGCCATAAACTTGGAGTTAAATATTTATGATAGAGCATTCCTATTTGCAACTGCCACATAAGAATTTGGGAACAGCTGCAGAGTAAGGCCATAGCCTCCTCCTCAACTCCAGTGGCAAAGACAAAATTATCTCTGCTAAATTTTCTAGGTGATTTCCCCTGCTTTACATTTTGTCCAGATTAAAAATGTCCAGAACACTCTACATGTAATTTTGCAGAACCGACAATATTTAATGATACTAACATCCTGGTAATCATTACTTTGAAAATGTGCACCTAACTGCCTGGTCTGAATAAGGGAAAATGTTTGCCTCATCAGACCATTTAGTGGATTTTAAAGTGGATTGATCCACTGGGAAAGAGTATATATGAGATTGTTCTGTTTTTTTTTTTTTCCCCTTTAAGTTAATTTTTTGAAATTTGCTGCATAAGAATAATGAAATGAACTCCAATGAGATTAATTTACTATAATGCTTTCTGTAATTAAATCCCAACTTAAGTTCAGTACTGTAAATATGAGTAAGCATCTAAATTAAATCTGTTTTAACTACACTCTAATAGTCTAATAGAAAATCTATGCTTGGAACCAAGAACTCAGGTATTCTACTAAATGGACATCTCTCCTCTATCAAACTATAAGATGGAAATCTATGGTAAAATTTTGATAAATATCTAAATAATTTGCCCCCTTATATTTTGAACATATTCTCTCCCTGCCCCCTAAAATCTTACGTATTTGCTATTTTAGCTTGAAAATTTGGGGAAATGGCTCCGTGATTAAATGTGGAGTAGTTAATATAGCCCTACATTTTGAGTTAAGGGACTTGAGTTCTAGTCCTAATTCTACAACAAAACCTCTTCTTGACAAAAATCACTTCATCTTGGGTTCATTATCTGCCAAATAAGAGATTAAACTTATGAAAAAATATCCATGTTTCTTGCCCCATTCAGGGACTTTAATGAATAGCAGTCTTTGCTCTAGTACTTAAATGTGCATTTTGCCCTCACTGTGATTTGTATCGTCACATATTTGGAGATACTGACTCAAGTATATGAGAAATGATATTATACAAGGAAATAATTTTGTAGATACTCCTATATAGTAATCAATGGTGGTTCTTGAAATCACTCAATGTCAATCAGATTTTAAACCCTTCAGGAACATCATATTCTCAAATTATGCTAATACATCTCTTTCCAGGAGACATTTTCTAAATGAAAGGAAATTTTAAGTGTATATAATCATTTCCAATTAGGGGAGAAAGACATCAGGACTCCTGTGGTTTACAACACTCAAGTGAAATGTTTCATTGGGTGAATTGTTTGGTTGGAGTATATACGTCAGGACATGGTTTCCTACGTGAAGGTGTTCAGTCAAAGATTTTATAATCAAAGACTCCCAGTAGCATATACCTCTCTGTCAAATAAAACATGATAGAAATATTACATTTGGTTATTTAACAATTACATGAAGTATAATGCATGAGTTTTCTTGTGACTTTTTTTTTTTTTTAAAGATTTTATTTATTTATTTGACAGAGAGAGATCACAGGTAGACAAAGAGGCAGGCGGAGAGGGAAAGAGGGAAGCAGGCTCCCCACTGAGCAAAGAGCCCGATGCGGGACTCGATCCCAGGACCCTGAGACCATGACCTGAGCCGAAGGCAGTGGCTTAACCCACTGAGCCACCCAGGCGCCCCATGAGTTTTCTTTAAAAAAAAAAAGGATTATTTATTTCAGAGAGAGAGCGCATGCCCGCAAGAGAGAGAATGAAAGGGAGGGGCAAAAGGAGAGTGAGAGAGAGATTCTCAAGCAGATTCCATACTAAGCACAGAGCCTGATGCAGGGCTTCATCCCAGGACCTCAAGATCATGACTGAGCCGAAACCAAGATCCTGCTGCTCAACCGACTGAGCCACCCAGGCGCCCCAGGATGCATGTTTATATTCTAATTTTACAGAAGGAAAAGCTGACCTTCAGAGAGGTTAAGCACCTTGGTCAGTTTTGCACAGCTCTTCCTCTGGGGCCTAAATCCAAGCCTTTCATTCAGTTACTCTGTTCACTACATCACAGGTTCCTTTGAGTTGTCTAAAAGGAGAAAGCATTTGTACATGGAAGGTAAGAAATGTCACTTGAAGTGGATAAGGAAGATAACAAAACAAAAGCAAACGGTTCAAGGAATCCCAGAAGAATTTGAAAAGGCTGTATTCAAATAATTTCTCTCATGTATAATTGCTTCTCTGTCCCTTGTTAGACATGGAATTTAATTGTTGAAAAGATTGGTTGAAAAAAAATAGTTTCCATAAGGAATGTAAGGCTTGAGCTAGGGAATGGCAATTTATAAAATCTCACCTTTTGAGGGAAATACTTCTTCACATCTTGAATGTTGGGCAAAAGACAACATACCAGTGGGGCTGGTGGTTCTTGATGAAGGCTTAAAGGGCAATTGAATAAAACCTGAATAGCAAATAATTTGATTCAAACTTATGTAGATTACAGTAGAGAGTTGCTAGATATTTAATTTTATATTCCAAGTCAGAAAAATTGTCAATAACTGATTGCAAAACAAATATAGTCTGTTGTATTAAAATTTCTCCAGATAAGAAAAATAACTTTCTTTGTATGAATAAGTGGTCATAATACTTGGCCCATTTGAATCATTAGAAAACTGATTATTTAAAAAGAAATGCAAAGACTCCATTTCTTTGTTCTACTATTTTGCCTTTGGAAATGTATTTTTGGAATTATTAACTCTGTATTTAAGTATAGAAAATGTTAACAGAGGTAGTGAAAGACTGTGATCCTCAATCTGGAAGGCCATGGGGTTATTCAAAAGGGCAGGCACAATGGAGAGCTCCTGCCATAGTGGAAAAGCCACGGACCTTGATGTCAGAAGACCTCAGCGTGAGGACCACTTCCTACATTATTTATTAATTTTATTTAATGAGTTTAAAAATATTTGATTGATTTGTTTAATCTAAGCTCTGTAACATTTGACTTTTAGTCCTTATCCAGGGGTAGTGCATGTGAGCTGCAGCTCATATAATTTGGGGGGGACCCTTTTGAGAAAAAGAATATAAAGAGATCTTACCTTTGCAAATATGAGAAAACTGTCCAACCACAAGAACACAAGGCAATTGTCAACAGCTTAATAGTAAATCCGTTTTGTCTTTTACCATCAGATCATTGATGTGTCATGTTGAAGAGTGGATGTAAACTTGCATTACAGGTTTAGAGAACTTTCTGCAGTATCACTAAGACAACAAAAGAAGGGAAGGGTGGGGTGTTGTGAGTGGTGTTTGTAGGGGAGAGGGATTCTATTGTAAAAGTCAAGGACTGAAGGAGAATTGATCTTTGCCAAATGTGTAGTCCTCCATCATTAGTACCTACACATTGAATGTTTTTCCCTAATATTTTATAATCTAGAGAAAATCACTAACTGCCAGCTTTTTTATTGTTATTCATATAGTTTTCTTTGTTACTAAAAGAAGTCATCTTTGAAATTACTGTCAGAAGTTAGGAACGTAGAAGTTGGATCTGGAGTAAGGAAGGGGTTTGCTTACATAGAACTTATATATGTGTAAATATAAAATGAAAATCCCCCTTTGGCCCTTTTTATATAATGTCCTTTTCTATATCCTTGAGATCTCATCTATTCATGTGGTTTCAACGGCCACATACATCTTTTTTCTCATTTCATATATGGCATGGTTACACAGTGAAATCATGGGCCCATCACACCCAAATACTGGTCTCCAGTCTTCTTTCCTGAGTGCAAGATATATACATATGCCTACTAGACCTCCACATTTAATCTCAAACCTCAGGATTTCACAAGGGTAAGCCTAGTAGCCACCCAGTCTCCTACCAGGACCCCACTATCTATCCACTATCCACACAGCCGTCGAAACAGGAGGCCTTGGATTCAGCTAGACTCCTTCCTCTTCTTCACCCCTGACATCTGATCAGTCGTTAAGTCCCATAGATTCTGCTCCTGTATTGATGTCACCTTCCCTGTCTTTCCACTGTCTCTAGTTTGCACTAGGCCCTCATCGTCTTGCACTGAACTATTGCAGTATTGGGGAACAGGTCTACCCATCTTCCGATGCACTATTAGAATATTCTTTCTACAGTGCAGAATTGGCATGCTTGCAATCCTTCAAAAGCTTCCTACTTTTGAAGATAAAATCCTCAAGAGCATATCATATTCAGGATGTGGCCTCTGGCTTACCACTCTTATTGCTCTTTGGTCCAGTATGAAAGAACCTCTTCGACTTCTTTAACATGTCAGCTTTCTCATTTTTGTGCCTTTGGCCGTGCTGCCTTTCCAGGCTTCTTTGCCTCCTTCCTCTGTATATAACATGTGTCCATCCTACAGGGCTCAACACAAGCATTACCTTTTCACAGAAGCTTCCTTGGCTTTCCCCAACTTCCAGGCTGAGTTGGGTGCCTCTTTGCTGGGAAATAGAGAAAAGGAAGTAGAAGCAGCAAGTTTAGATAACTCATATGAAAGAGAGCAGAAAAATGAAGCAGTAACTAGGGGGAAGTAGCTTCAGCTCTGCATAGGACAATTGTGACTGAGCACAGCAAATGCCATCTGAGCTCTCCAACCTGGCTTTAGTACTGCCCAGCTCATGAAAGGGTCACAAAAAGTGGTGCTTTTGAATCCGATTTCTTGTTCTCATTTAGTTTTATTTCCTCAATCCAATTTTTAAGATTTTTGTAATGGTAGTTAGACCATTTAAACATTGGACCAATTTCTAGAACTAGTGGTACTCTTAAAAATCAAAAAGTAGAGACAAAAACCATATTTTGAGCTCTAATGGGTCTTCCAAAATTGATATTATTTCTTCTTCAGTTGTTTGATAGAATCCATGAGTGATGCCATCTGGGCCTGGAGTTTTCTTCGGGAAGGTTTTTGAATAAAAATATGTATCTTTAATTATTGCCATGCTATTCAGATTTTCTGTTACCTCTTGTGTCAGTTTTAGTAATTTGTGGCTTTCAAGAACTTTACCCTTTGATCTAAATTGTTAGAGTTATTGATATAAAGTGGTGCATATACTTTATTATTCCTTTAATGTCTGTAGATCATTACTGATATCCTCTCTTCCATCTTGTTACTGATAATTTGTGTTTTCTTTGTTCTTACCTTGATCAGTCTAAATAAGGTATTTTCCCAGACTCTCAGAGTGAAAGCAATCACTGTTGATTTTAATCCTTTCCTCTTTTTGAAATAAGCTAGTAGGAATATATAATTCCCCCCAAACACTGCATCCCATAAATTTAGAAATGTGTTTTTTTTTTTTTAAGAAATGTAGTATTTTCATTATCATTCATTTAAGAATATTTTCTACTTCTTCCCTGACCCAGGCCTTACGATGTAGGTTCCTTAATTTTCAAATCTTTGGAGATTTTCTGATATCTATTTTTAAATCATTTTATAATTACTTTGCTGTCAGAGAATATACCCTGTGTAGTTCTAGTACTTTAGATTTATTGTAGCTTCTTTATGTCCCAGCATATGGCCTATATTGGTAGATGCTCCATGATCACCTGTGGGAGAAAAATGAGTATTCTGCCAGTCGAGCTAGCTGATAATGCAGTTTAAATCTACTACATCCACACAGAGCATTTTGTATACTTATTCTGTTTACTCCTGAGAAAGGAGTATTGAACTCTAAAACATTCTCCCTATTGTTCCATCAGGTTCTCCATTGTGTATATAGAATTTCTGTGTTTAGGGGTATACACATTTATGATTTTAATGGCATCTTGATAAAGCAATCATGTTTCCATTACGAAGTGTCACTCCTTATCTCTGATAATATTTTTTTGTCTTGAAGTTAATTTGTCTAATATTAGCATAGCAGTTCAACATTCTTACAATGAATATTTGAGTGGAATATGTTTTTTCATCTTTTCTCTCCTATAAGCAGCCATATATTTTTTTAAAATCCAGTCCAATAATCCTTTGCTTTAACTAGAGTCAGTCCCATTTAATGTAATTATAATAAATATGATTGTGTTTAATATGTCATCTTGTATTTGCTCTTTTTTTTTTTTTTTTTGGTCCCATTAGATCTTTGTTCTTTTTCCCTCTCTTCCTACTTTCTTTTGGAGCAAGTTTATTTTAGGATTCTATTTTATGTCTTCTACAGGTCTTTGAGCTTTGCCTCTTTTATTGATTTTTTTAACCTAGTTGCCCTTCAGTTTGCCATGCATCCTTGACATATCATGGTCTACAGAAATACAAATAAATAAATAAATAAATAATATATAAAACATATTATAGGTATATAAGTATACATACACTTATAATAGTAAACTTCCATCTTTCTGAAATTAAGCAATAAGAAAATAATCAGGGGTGCTGAGTTGGCTCAGTCATAAGGGAATGCAACTCTTGATCTTGGGGTTCATGAGCTCGAGCCCCATGTTGGGTACTGAGATTGCTAAAAATAAACTTTTTTTAAAAAGAAAGTAATCATTTGTATTTATTTACATATTCATTTTTTCTGAAATTCTCCATTCCTTTGTGTAGACTGAATTTCCATCTAATATCATTTTCTTTTAGTCTGAAGAACTTCCTTAATGTATCTTATAGTTCTTATCTGTTGGTTGCAGAATCTTTTGGCATTCGTTTGTCTAAAAATTTCTTTATTTTTCCTTCATTTTTAAAAGATATTTTCATAAGATTTTAGAGTTTGTTTTTCCTTTTAGTACTTTAAATATGCCAATGTAATGTCATCTGGCTTGCCGTGTTTCTAATAAGCTTAACAGTCACTCTCAAATTTTTTTTTCTTGACTTCTTTTAAGATTTTCTCTTTATCACTTTATATACTTTAGAAAATGATCTTTCCCAAAAATATATACTTACTAAGCATTCAAAGAATGAGATTCATCTCATGTTTCTAACAATGAACTATTTTACTTTATATTGACCGACTTCTTTTGGTTCTGCGTCACATTTTGCTGCTGCTTCACAATGTCTAGTAATTTTTTATTATATGCTAGAAACTATGGATGCTGTGTTGCTGGATAGCTGGCTTTTATATTCTTTCTTAATAGAATATTGAGTTTTATTCTAGCAGATAGTTAATTAAGCCTGACACTTTCAAGAATTATTGTTAAGATTTGTTAGGATAACTTTAGAGTAGCTTTTACTGTGGAACTGGATTAGCATGACTTTCCCTGGGTCTCTGTTGAATGTCAGGGTCATTTTCTGAGGTGTCTCCACCTGACTGGGCAGGACTCAAATCTATCCCAGCCTGGGTGAGTTCTAGTAGTTGCCAGCTCAGATTTCCTTAGTAATTTTTCTTTCTTTAGTACTTGGCTTTTGCCCTGTCTTCTAGATTCTTGACGCATGTGTACACAGTTTTGTACCTGGCCAAAGACCAAAGGGAACCATATGCAGGATTCTGGAGTTTCTTTCCTGCATGGCTCCCTTGTCTCCATTCCTGCACCACCATTTCCAGCCATCTCAGTAGCCCAGAGCTCTGATATCTGTTTACTCAGACCAGTGAGACTGCTGCACTATCTTTGGCTCCTTCCCCCTGCTCTACCATTTGCAGAGTGCCTCTAGACAGAAAGCTGGTATAACTGTGATGTTCATCTTATGTTTCTTTTTCTCAGGGATCATAGATCTATGTTGTCTAACATCTCAAAATAATCATTTCCTGTATTTTGTCCAGCTTTATATTGTCTCTGGTGAGAACGTTAGTCTGTTCACAAGTTATTTTGTGATGGTCACAAGCAGAAGACCTCTAACATGTTTTGAAATATACCTTGTGAAGTTATACCTCAGCCAACTTTGCAAGTTTTAAAAATTCATTTGTCTTATGAATATTACATGAAGAAGAGGTTGTTTTTGTTTTTGTTTTTTTCTATTTTGGATATATTGGTTAGACTTTCCAAAGTCCTGAGAAGTAAAATTTTCAATGTATAAACCTTGGGTAACTTCCCATGGGTTGCTGTTTCAAAATTGAAAAGGCAAAAATAGAAAAGTAATCAAAATCCTACAAGAAATTTTAAACTTTGGACATCCCAAGTGCAGTTCTAGTGCCGTTTTACAAAAAGCAGAGGGAGATTTATTTTTTGAGTTTAGAATGGTTGCCGGGTTTCAAAGAGCACTAAACTTTCAAGAAATATTGAGTCTTGTTCTGATTCTGTCACTTCATAATTATGTGATATGTGACAAAGGTGACAGTTTCCTCATCTGAAAATTATATCTGGTTTATTGAACTCATGAGATTAACAAGTGGTTTGGATGCAGTTAAATAGATCAGAAAGGACATTGCTCCTCATACTTTGAGAAACATAAGGCAAATTTATGAGTAAAGATGATAATTTAAAGTGTGAAACTTTCAAAGTAAGAAGAATGTCAATACTGGGATAAAAATAAGAACTTCCTTAGAAGCATAACTTACAAATTTTTTATTTGTAATAAAGTAATTGAAAATCTTTTTTTTTGTTTTTATTTATAAAAACCTATAAACTAACTATATTTTAGTTAACATACCATGTAGTATTGTTTCAGGTGTACAATATAGTGATTCAACACTTCCATACAACACCTGGTTCTCATCAGGACAAGTGCCCTTCTTAATCCCCGTCACCTGTTTCACCCATGTCCCTACCCACCTCCCCTCTGGTAGCCATCAGTTTGTTCTCTATTAGTTAACTCTGTTTCTTGGTTTGCCTTGGTTTGCCTGTTTCTTTTTTTCCCTTGCTCAATTTTGTTGTTGTTGTTTCTTAAATTCCACATATGAGTGAAATCATGTTGTATTTTTTTCTGACTGACTTACTTTGCTTAGCATACTACTCTCTAGCTCTATGTCATTCTTTTTTATGGCTAATTTTCCAGGGTGTGTGTGTGAGTGTGTGTGTGTGTGTCTGTCTGTCTGTATACACCGCATCTTATTTATCTATTCATCAGTCAGTGGACACTAGTGCTGCTTCCATGATTTGACCATTGTAGATAATGCTGCTTTAAACATCAGGGAACATGTATCCCTTTGAATTGGTATTTTTGTATTCCTTAGGTAAATACCTAGTCATGCAATTGCTGGATCATAAGGCAGTTCTATTTTTACCTTTTTGAGGAGCTTCCATACTGTTTTCCAGAGTGGCTGCTCCAGTTTGCATAATTAAAAATCATTTAAGTTGTTTTTAGAAGCAAAGCAAATTTCACTCAACTTCGTCAAATATGTTTAAATGTGGTATGATCAATTGTTTTTTAGTATTTCAATCATATCTTAGTTTTCCTTATTTAGCTTAAATAATTGAAAATAGTTATTACACTGATAAAATGTGTTTGAAGGAAGGAGGTAGCTATGATTTATTCCAGTAGTTCCTATATAATCATAGATGCTATGCATTCAAACTGTGACCCAAATTCAAAGAAATACATTGCTGTTCTTAGTGTTTTCCAAAAAGAAACTCATGCCATCGAAACCTTCAAAGATTGCAGTTTATCCTATTTTGCTAATAATAAGCTATTTACATTTTTTTTGAGCCAATTAATTGAGAGCATCATCAGGGATCACACTTTCCCTTACCCAGTTAATGGGCTTATTTATGTCAAAATGAGCTTGCTTCTCTCAGTAATCTTATAACCACAGAATCATAAGACATGAGAGCCCAAAGACACCATGGACCTGATCTGAGCCAAGATTTCATTTTGGAAATTCAAACACTCTGATGGTGACGAACTCTGAGGAGTCTGTGTGCAGTGCAGACAGAAAAGAGACTGTATGCAAAATGGAAAAATAAATTAATGCCACGTCCATCCACAACAATAGAAAATACCACCTTGCTTTCAGGAGTTATTTAATCTATTAATGTTTTTGAATGCTCCCGTCATCACTAGCAGAAAGTACTCTACCTGGTATTTTTAGAAGGTAGAAAGGAGGTGAACTATAGAGGTTCTTCTCTCAAATATCTTATGCTGAGATGAGAAAGAAAGCCTGGTATAAGGAGACTGCATTATTATTTCTGTATACATGAGTTGGGGCAGCTGAATTGAGCTTAGTTTCATGAGGGCTTGTCATGCACTAGGTTGCTGTAATTGCAATGGATAAAAAAATGTGGAAGAGGAGGTCACTGTCCTCTTGTACCTTTAAGTTTTGTACTGATGGTGGATATATGCACCAAAGTATGCATTAATATAAGCGGGTCCTGGATTGATAAATGTTGTAATAAGACAGAAGGGAAAAGGTAGGAAATAAAACCAGGGGGAAGGCAGTGGCAGTAGGGATGAAAAGAAGGCTGGAAATTTGAATGTTTAGAAAGGAGACAACAGGAATTGGTAACTAGATGTAGGAGGAAGAAGGAGGCACCTGAAATGATAGTGGTTTGTTGGTTTGGGTGAATGGTTCTGGGGTGCTACCACCAAACATCAGGGAAAATATTAAAGAGCTGGAAAATGAATGGCAAATAAGGGCAGAAACAATGATTTCTCTTTCTAACATGTTGAATTTGAGATGTCTGTGGCAAATCCTGGTAGACATGCAGGGAAGACCTTTGGATATGTGTGACTTCAGCCAAAAAATGAAATCTAGACTAGAGGAAAAGATTTGGGGGTTTATAATGTTTAAGGACTAATGCAAACAGTAGATGTAAATGAGGTTAACTGGGAAAAGAGTGTAGAGGGAATAGTAGTCCAAGAAAGAAGTCCTGGAGAAGAACAAAACTTTAGGGGCTACTTGAAGTAAGAGGACATTACAAGGAAGACCAAGAGTGTATAGCGAGGGAGACGGAAGTGAACTGTGTCCCCGTGTCTGCATGCTGATAGGCCCCTGTGTGCTGTAGAATAACACCCCTCCATTGTCCCAGCAAAACAGATGGCAATTAAGCTGAGCCAATCATGGAAATTTGCCCTGCCAGTGATATGATTATCCATGAGCATGTGAGGCAGTGCTGGCCAGGAAGACATAAGGGGAAGCCCGAGGTCTGCTATTGTTTATAGATTTGCCTGTTTTCAGGCTCTCAAGGAAGATATCTGAGGATGCGTTTGTTATAACTATAACATCCATCTTGGGCTCCGAAATAACAAACATGAAAGCAAAAGCCAACAAATTACATGTAGTATGTACTAAACTATCCCCATCTCCCCACTGTTCTTATGTTGAAGCCCTAACTTCCAATGTGACTCTATTTGGAGATAGGCTATTTAGGAGGCAATTAAGGTTAAAATGAGGTCATAAGTGGGGGCCTTAATCTAATAGACTGATGGCCTTATAAGAAGAAGGGTTCTCTTCTGTGTGAGGACATAATAAGAAGGTAGCCATTTGCAAGCATGGAGAAACCTCATCAGGAACTGAGTCAGCTAGTGTCTTGATCTGGGTCCGCTAGCTCTGAGAACAATGAGAAAATACACTTCTGACATAGGCCACCCAATCTATGATATGCTGTAGGATGGCCTGAGCTGACTGACTATTTATGTTGACCCTGTATGTTGTTGAGAGAAAGAAGAAAAAAGGGTAGGAAGGAAGAGAAGTCCAGTTAGGGGAGAGTGATATGGAAATCAGAGAAGATAGGTTACTTCCAAAGGATGAAATGGTGGAAAATCTCTAAAAACACAAAGATCAAGTTCAGTGAGACTGGAAATAATTTCAGAAGGTCATTGTGAACCTAACAATGCAAATGATATGGTCAATATCCGAAGGAATAGGAGCTGCTCAAGGGAAAACCAACACTAACAACATTTTCAAGAAGTTTGGTTGAAAAGGGAAGGTAGGGAGGCATCTAAAGGGATGTGAGCACGAGGAAGACTTCATCTCTAGAATGGGAAAGTTTTTTAATTTTATAGGCAGAGGGTCAAAAGTTTGGAGAGAGAGGAAGCTGAAGATACTAGAAAGAGGGAATTTATGGGACTATCTCTGAGAAGGTGGGAAAGAGTGGGCTTAGGAAGAGAGATGAAGATTTTAGCTTTGAATAGAAAAGACACGTTCTTCTTAGACTGTATGTGAGGAAGGAATGGGAAGCAGAAGCCAGAGAGGTGACATTATTCCTTGCCCTAAAGTGGGAGAGAATTTTTTTGCAGAGAATGAAGGGGACGGGTGTTGTCTGGAAGCAGGAGTGGCTGCATTCTCTATCTCTGGACGAGCTCACACAGCTGCCTGTTGTCAGACTGGGGGGTAGCATGAGCCCAAGAATGTGACCCTGTTAAGTCACGCATTTCACTGCATCCAAGTGAATGATAGGTCACTGGAATTGCTGCTATATTGAGATAAAGTACATGCCACAGGGCCTTATCAAGATTGGAAGTGATCCCAGGAGATATGTGACTGCACCAGGAAAAAAAAGGAAAAGATGAGTTAATATGTTAAAAATAAGGAGGTAATTTTTTGTGAGGTTACTCTTAAAAACGAATTGTATCTCTGGGATTTGATAGCTTGATTCTGTCAGCCTAGTATCTATGGAGGGATGAGCAATATTTTTAACTTTTATTTATTTTTATTTTTATTTTTTAAAAGATTTTATTTTTAAGTCATCTCTACACCCAGCCTGGGATTTGAGCTTACAACCCTAAGATCAAGAGTCACAAGTTCCACCAACTGAGACAGCCAAGCGTCCCTATTTTTTATTTTTAAATTGAATACATGCATAGCAATTTGATAATTACTATCACTATACTATAATTACTACATAAGTCTCTGGCTTATGTAGGCCATTAGCTGTGGAGAAAGCAGGATCCTGTGAGTCCTGGTAGCACACTTAAGAAAGCTGGGCAATAGGACGATTCTCAAAAGAGATCATGGTTCATTTGATCAGAATATTAAAAAGTGTAGAGAAGAAATAAATATATCATTAGCTGTTAATTCTACTGGTTTATTAAATAACAACAACCATCCACCTGGACTTCCCTTTTTGTATCCATAACTTATTTATTGCCATATAAGGAATCACATCAAAAAAACAAAAATAGTGTTATTGTTTTCTCTCATTATTCTGTGTGTTGACGGGACTCAGTTAAGCAGTTTTTGCTTGGGGGCATCTCACGCTGTTGTAGCAGATGGTGTTTGAGGCTAGAGTCAGCTTGTGGATCACCTACTCAGATGTCAGGAGGTTACTACTGGCTCTTGGCTGAGACCTCACCTGGAACTTTAGCTGGAAAGTTACCCTTGGCCTCTGTGTGGTCTTGCTACTTCTCTCACAGCACAGTGGCTAAGTTCCAGAATGAGTGTCCCAAGAGGAGCACGTGAAATCTGCATGGCCTTTCTTGTCCTAGCCTTGAAAATTCCATAGCATCACATAGCATCACAGTCCCCATCAAGACTCAAGGAGAGAAACAAAACCTCCACGCTCTATGGGAGGAGTGTCAGCCTCACACAGGAAAGACATGTTGGATGGGGAGTCTTAATGCAGCCATCTTGGAAAATACAGTCTACACACTGCTTGAGCACAGAGCAGCACTCTATCCAGATGAGTCTTTTTTTTTTTAATTGAATTCAATTGTGTGTGTGTGTGTGTGTGTGTGTGTATGTTCCAAAATTCATTGTTTATGCAACACACCCTGTGCTCCATGCAATACGTGCCCTCCTTAATACTTACCACTGGGCTCACCCAACCCCTCACCCCACTCCCCTCCAAAACCCTCAGTTTGTTTCTCAGAGTCCACAGCCTCTCATGGTTCATCTCCCCCTCCAATTTCCCTCAGCTCACTTCAAGACAGACTTCTTACCTCTCTTCCAACCATACTCTCCTTTTGGAAATTTTGTCTTTGTGGCCCTATGAATGGTACCTGGCCAGACCTTCAGGGACATCTATGTATGTTGTCTGACAAGTTAAGGCTGGGGTTATTCCTTGGCAGAGACTTCTTTTAAAAATGGAATTTAACTTTCAGAGCAATTTTATATTCATAGCAACATTGAGCAGAGGGTACAGAGATTTCCCATGTACCCCCTGCCTCACACTGGCAGAGTGTCCCCTGCTATCAACACGCTGCTCCAGAGTGGTGTATTTGTTTCAGCTGGTAAGCCTACATGGACTTATCACGATCACCCAAAGTCCATAGTTTACATTAGGGCTTATCCTTGGTGTTGCACATTTCATGGGTTTTGAGAAATGTATGAGATCTATTTCCCATTATAATACCATACAGAATACTTTCACTACTTGTGCTCTGCCTATTTGTCTCTGATCCCCTCAAACTTCTGGCAGTCACTGAGACTTTTTAACTAAAGCACTTTGGTCCTTCTGCTTCTAGTCTTTATTATATGTTATTATCATAATTATATTTCCTTAAGAAATTCATGAAGTGTTACTAGCACTCAGTAACTAGGTTTGGAGATTACAAATACAGTAAAATGGTATTTTTCTTCCTCTCTCATCCTTCCACATCTGGCCGACTTCCTTCCTGGCATATAGTATACAGCCAGTTACATTCTCAAGCCCTGGCCCAATGGAATGAAATTTGCAGAAAGACATCTTTGGTAAAACTAGTAAAAAGAGAGACATATCAAGCACAATAACATTCTACAGTTATGCTAATACTTTTGCCTTCTAGATCCTTCATCTTGAGGGTTAGATAAGAAAAGACCAATTTCTTTTCATCCTTGCCTCCAAAATTAGATCTTGCTCCAGATTCCTCAAGGTGGGAAATCTTCTGGTTTCAAATAACTAATAATCCGGACTGGAGACAGAGAGTAGGAATAACTAAGATTCTTTGGAGTAGGCAGAGGAGTTGGGACTTGTAACAGGGGTCCATAAAGTATAACAGATGGTCCAAATTTGGTCTGACATCTGCTTTTTTTTTTTTTTTTAAGATTTTATTTATTTATTTGACAGAGAGATCACAAGTAGGCAGAGAGGCAGGCAGAGAGAGAGAGAGGGAAGCAGGCTCCCCACTGAGCAGAGAGCCTAATGTGGGGCTCGATCCCAGGACCCTGAGACCATGACCTGAGCTGAAGGCAGAGGCCCCAACCCACTGAGCCACCCAGGCGCCCCATGACATCTGCTTTTTAAATAAAGTTTTATTGGAACACAGCCACACAAATCATTTCTGTATTGTCTATGGCTGGTTTCATACTATAATAGCAGCATTGAGTAGTTGTGACAAAGACTATTTAGCCTGTGAAACCTAAAATATTTACCACCTGGCCCTTTTTTAGAAAATTTTGCTGGCTGCACATCTAGAAAACCATGGTGAGGAGAAAGAATACTGGAAGCTGTAGAGAGGACACTGACCTGGCCCCCATGAGATGGACTCATGATAGGATGAGGGGCTGTAGGGGGAAATGCATGAACCTTTTGGCATCAGCTTCTGGATTCTGTGTAGTGTTACAGTACTATGACACATTCTGGGAATGGACTATATGTATATGCCTTTCTGAATAGTAATGACAAAAAGAGTCACAAAAAAATAAGGAGGCCTTCCATCCTTTTGCAGTTTTATCTCCTGCTTCATCCCACTGTGTCCTCTATATATCTCACACTGTAGCCTACTTCCTAGAATGGAATCTGAGACCTCAGGTTGCTCAGACTTTGAGCAGGTTCTTTCCTGGGTCGTAATTCTCTTCCACCTTTTTGCAGATCTCAAAGCTTCAATCAAATTGCCAGCACACCAGAAAGGTTTCCCAGATGCCCCCATCCTTAACCCCCAATGAATTTGAGTTTCCCTCATACCACGTAACACAGTTTATACCAGATTGTTAGAGCGTGTCTTTCTCCCTCACCAGATATCTGCAACTGGAGGATAGAAATGTGGTTTTTTGTTTGTATTCCTGTTTCACTTGGACACTCCCCAAACTCCTCTTATGTCTATCTTCTCCTTAGTTCAATCCTGATAGACTTTAAATATTTATTGACTTGAGCATGAGTGTTTTGATTGTAGTTCCACTTCCTCACTTGCAGAAGTCTAAAGAAAACATACTTGGGCTCAAGAAGAGTTTGTGTAGCTATTCGTGAAGAGTAGACAATATTTATTGACTTGGTCTTGAGAGTTTTGAAAGCAAAACCTTTGTGGTGTCATTCTTTTTCTCATGAAATCTAGAGAAAGAGTACTTTGACTCAAAAATAGTTTGGGTAGCTGTTCTTGAAACTAGAAATTCCTCTCAGACAAATACTCCAAATGCCTAGAGTCTGTCATCTAATGAAGAAATGGAAGCCATTAAAGCAGTGGGTGAATGGAGATTACGTCTGGTGAAGGAAGCTACTGTAGAAGCTGCCGTCTCTCCTAAAACCAGAGGAGACTAGATGCTCCTCCTTTACTGATATCTGCTCTAATTCTCCCCTTCAGCCAAGATTAAATCAGAGGGGAGGCTGAGTCCAGGAAGCCTGAATGAAATTTTCCTATCCCAGCAAGTACTTTTTGTGCTAAGAGGGCAGAGAGTACCGATTTTGTACTAGAAAAAAAATGGATCCCATTCAAATATAAATTAATTTCTTCTCTTCAGAGGTGTTCACCATCATCCCCCAACTGATGTCATCATTATGGTTATTACAGTCATTTGACTGACACAGGAGGAAATGACTAGTTTAACTCTATCAAAATTTTTTTTAAAACATTGTTTTAGATCTGGACAAAGGATAGCAAGTTTAAATCCAGGACTATTTTTCTTAATAAAACTTATTGAAACTAAAATAAGGAGAATTTTATCACCAAATGTGTTTCTGACTGGTATAATCTTTGTTGTTCTAAATATCATATAGCTAATTTTTATTCCTGGAGTTTGTCTAATACTGATTAAGTCAATAAGGACTAAAATGTTAGTACTCAGAAGGATGAATATCAGACACACTTGTAGTGAAGGTAGTTGCAGTAATAACAAGTGCATTTTACATTGTTCTCTTTTTGAAAAATTAAGTAAATAGATTATAGAAAGGTTTAATATTTAATATGAAATTCACTTATAATGTTTGGGACAAAGTTTCTTTAATAAGACACTTTTTGTTCTTAAGAGTCTACTATTTCAACATTATTTATTCTCTTCATTGATTTAGTCTTAGAATATGTTCTATTATTATTGTTGCAAAGAATTATAATGCTCATTTTGATATGAAGAAAAAGACAAAGGAACATATTGTATGCAAAATAAATCCATGACAAATGCTCCATTGAAGACCATCATGTTGCTGCATCAGTCAGTGGTTTCCTGGCTTAGCTTAGTAGAGGTAAAGCTCAGTGTCTGGGTCACAGCCAAATGCTTTTTAAGAGCCATGAAGTACAGACACTAAATTTCCTTTTACTCAACTATAAACCTACTGCCTGATGTTAAGCAATCTTCATTGAATTGATGGTCTTCCTCACAACTTATTTTACTTAATCATATTTATTAGGGAAGCTTTGCACATCAAAAGCACATTTTAAAATAATCCCATTATTAACCTTAGGGCAAATAAGTTAATGCAATATATATTGCCAAGTTTATTAACTATCTTCTTGATGAGCTAACAGCTGTGTGGTGAAGACAGTAGCCATCAATTAGATGAGCCACTATCTTGGGACCAGAGTTTGCAGCATGGAATAGCTCAGTTATGGGCATTGAGAGGCAACTGGATGGACGTATTTCCAAGGATTTCTCAGTTCTATGCCCTATGGGATAGCATTTGTGAAAAGCCTGGGCACATTGGTCGATTTAGAAGGCCAGAACACATTTATGTGGCTTTGGAGAATTTTAACAAAAAGTGATTTTTAGAATAACATTTAACATATCATATAATTAAATATTCATATTCAAAAGTTGTTATTTAAGGTATTCTCAGGTATACATAATAAGAAGTGTAAATCATTGAGCTTGTAATAGTCTTTACTCCTTTGCAGAAAGATGTCATTAAATAGAAATAATAATTTAAAAGAGACAATTAATGCTTAAATGATTAGTATTTTCTGATGAAGTAGACACTACTTTGAGGGATAAGAGTTGACTAACATTTCAAAGTAAGAAAGAAATCCTTGAGTCTTATGCTCAATTAAGTAAGGCTTATTATAACACAGTTGTTCTAGGGCTGGGGTAAAAGGGAATTTAAGTATCTTGTAGGTCAAAGTCTCTTTTCTTTTAGAGTTTGCAGAGGATCAGGAGGGAAGTTGTTCAAATGCTGAAACTTATAAAGGGCATTTTCCTGGAGGTCACGGGCACTTGCACAAAGACAGTGGAAGCTTCTTGTCCTCATGCTTAGAATAACCCAGGAGTTGGTCCACATGAAACATTTAGCCCAGGACCTGGCACCAAGTAAGTGCTCAAGACATTTAACTGTTGTTATTATTATTCCTCCAAAAATAATTGGATAAAACTCTAGGTTGTTGATTCCCACCTGAAGGTATGGTCCCCTTACTGATGTTGATTTACTATAACATTAAGCTATAATGAGAAGAAAAATCAAAGGTGTAATATAAACACTCTCCCTTGACTTTGCTGAGGGAAAAAAAATTCTGTTTATTGAAATTTAGACGCTTCATTAAACCTGAGGTCATTTTATTTAAAAAAAAAAAACAAAGTGTTATTGGAGTCAGAACACTGATTTTATTTCAAACTTCCACTGAGAAATTGTCTCTATTATTATAGAGGAAAAAACATAATGAAATGAACGTTCTAAAAATGCTACTCTACCATGAAACCTTGGATGGATATAAAGATGTGTGTCCATCAGCCACTGTTATTGGGAGCTGGCTTTGAACATGGGAGAACTGAGCTAGGTGTTATTTAGTCACAAAGAGTTACAGAATTCCATCTCTTTTTTAGATGATGAAGAGACTACAGAGAATAAGGAAGCCAAATTCCTTTCTTTTGGGGAGCTGATGTTCCAATGGGGAGAAGGAAGTTGAGGACAGACAGTATACAAATAAATAATAAACAACATATAATAAATAATGGAAGAATACAAAAAACAAAGAACAAGAAATGAAGAAAATGAACCAGAGTGACTGTAAGGTTATGTGAGTTGGGTGGAATTGGTGGTGGTCTTGGTGAGGATGGTCAGCGATGACATTTGGGCTGAGAACTGGATGGTGAGATGGAGGCTAGTGGTCATGTTAGGCGAAGAGGTCAGTATGATAAACATCTCCAGAGATGGACTGCACCAACCATTCCCTTCCTACATGGGCATGCCACTCCTCCTAACCAGAGGCAGCATCTCTTTCCCTTCACTTGAGTCTGGGCTGGCCTCGTGGCCTCCAGTGCCAGGACTTTGGTTTTGAAGAGGCCTGGCAGCTCCTGCTATTCATCTTTGAAGCCAGCTGCCTCTGCATAAATTCAATGATTCCGAAGCCGCCATGTTTTGTCAGGAAGCCCAAGCTACAAAGAGGGGCTCCACAGAACTCCATCATGAGTCAAGACTTCATCAGCCTTCCATGCCACTGTGGCTGTGCACAACCAAGGACTGAACATGCTCCACAGGGAAGGGAAGACCTGCCCTGCTGAGGTGAGTTGACCCAAAGAACTGCGAGAAAGAATAACTTGTTATTTTAAGTCACTGCTTCTGGGGATAGTCTGTCACACAGCAAAGGATAACTGAAGCAACGGGAATGGAACAGCCTAAGGAATTAGGGCTTTCTTTTGGGGGCGACTAAACTCTCAGAGCTGAGGGTAGAGGGTGATAGAATCTCCTGTGGCTCTATGGCCCAGCACTAGAGTCACCCTCCCTGGGGCTTCCTGGGAGGTAGAAGTGTTGCTTGTGCAAGACTGTATAGGAAATTGCTGGACAGAGTGCAGCTTGCTCTGATGTGTATCTGTAGGGATGAAAGTGCCATGGCATTTCGTTTTCCTTTTTCTGGGGAGAAGGGATAAGTCCTGGTCCCTCCTCTAAGTAGTGTGTAGGAAGCAGTAACTGAACAGTTTGGGTTGGGGGGGTGCTGTTTGCAAGAAGGGGAAACTGGAATCCGGGGCCCTCTCTCAGAACTTGCTTACAGAGGCTCAGAGACATGCATCCTACTGCTATCAGAGAAATGTCAAGGGTAGTTCTTGGAGGATCTGGGATTCGGGTTGCCCATACTTTGGTTGGAGAAGTTTGAAGATGGGAAGCTGGCTGGGGAAGCTGGCAATGGTAAGGTAAAGGGGGAGAGCAGCAGAGAAGAACGCCAGCAGCTCGGGGGTTGGTGGGGCACCAGTGTGAGAAAGTACCCAAGGAACATGTGGGCTCTATGGAGGAAGCGGAGCTGGAGACTGCCTGTGGGCTTCACCCAAAGGCTGTCTGCTGAGAGAGAGGGTCCCAGGGCATGCTGTGCATGGAGGAACTGTGGAGGCAGGTCTGAATAACCCATCAGAGAAGGCATTGCTCACATCAGGGGACAGTGCAGTATGGGTCGGGTGGCCCCAGTGGTGGTAAAGATGGCTCTAAAGAACATGTGGTGCACCCGCCACAGGAGAGCTGATGTTCTGGTGTCAGCCATGACAGAGGGCATTCGCAAGCAAGAGACAGTTCAAGTGAGGACAACACAGGTGTGTGGCTCAGCCATCACATCTGTTTCGCTAAGCTCTCCTCACTTTGTCCCCAACCAGGGGAGCCAGGTGGAAGGTGGGAGGAGATGGCATGAAGACAAGGAGGGAATGAGGACATCTGAGCTGTCTCCTCCCACTCATTCTGAGCACAGGGCCAGACCTGAGCAAGGGAGAGGAGACAAGCCTTACACCGGGGGTGAGGTGACATTTTTTATTTAGAATGTGAGCCAAAAGCGAAGAGCTCTTTCTGACACGGCTTGAGTGGGAGGGGCAGAGCGTTTTTTTAGTTGAATACATATGATATATAACATTGTGTAAATGTAAAGGTGTGCGGCTTGCAACTTTGAAATGCTTTTATGTTGTGATACGACTGCTGTTAGAGTGATACCACATTACACGATTACCGTATAGTGCGTCGTGGTCTGTGTTAATCATACCGCACATTAGATCACCGTGGCCTAGTTACTTCTCACTGCAAGTCCCCGGAGTGTTTCCCAGGGCCCTGGTGGGGGAAGAATAAAGCCCTTTTCCCTTCAAAGTTTAGCCCATTCCGTTCAGAGTTCAAAAGCCCTAAGGGAGAAACAGGTTTACCGCGGCTGAGGATCTGAAAGAGAGCCTCTGTGGCCGGCACACAAGGACCCGCAGAAAGCAGGGGGGAGGGGGGAAGGTGAGGCTGGAGGGAGAGGAGGACAGAAGTTGCATCCTGTGTTGCTTCGCAGCCCAAGAGAAGTATCTAAATGTTAGTGAGTGTTTCAGAAAGCCACTGGAGAGTTTTAGGCAGGAAAAGAATAGGGCCTTATTTTCATTTTTCAAACACCTCTGGCCACTTTTTGGGGAACTGGATGGGAGGGGAAGGGCTGAGGTGGGAGATGAGGTCTGGAGGAGACTGCTGGAGGTGCAGAGGCCAGAGCGGGGAGGCATTGATGGGGATGCTGCTGGTGGGGGGAGGGCGTCATCCTTCACAGCGCGGTGGTTACAGGCTGAGATATATGTGGGTTTGTTATTTGACAAATTGAAGGCCGACTAGACAGTTGGAGGTTGGGCCAGGGGTATTTTTCAGTGCTTTGGGCTGAATATATAAGCAGATCTCGGGCTCCAGGGAGCATACAAATCACCTGGGAAATGGTTAACATGGAAATCCTTGGGTTTCTCCTTAGCCGCTCTGATAGATCATCAATGGTGTGGGGCCCTGGAACCTGCCTTGTTAAAATCCCCTGCCTTCTCATGGTTTCTTTCACATCAGCTGTGGAAATATTTTTCTAATGAAAGCAAAATTACACTGTTGGAACTACACCAAAATAAAAAACGCTGCACAGTGAAGGAAACCACCAGCAAAACCAAAAGGCAACCTACTGAATGGGAGAAGGTATGTGCAGATGACATATCTGATAGGGATTACTAATATCCAAAATACATAAAGAATTTACACAGATCACCAACAAAAGAAACATATTATTCAGTGCAAAATGGACAGAGGACCTGAGTAGACATCTTTCCAAAGAGAACATACAAATGACAGACAAACACCTGGGAAGATGCTGTACATCACTGATCATCAGATGAATGCAAATTAAAATCACAATGAGCTGTCAGTATACACCTGTCCAAAGGCTGAAATTCTACTAATGCTGGGAATGCAAACTGGTTCAGCCACTGCGGAAAACAGTATGGAGTCTCCTCAAAAAATTCAGAATAGAAATGCCATAGGATCCACCAATTCTACTATTGCATATTTACCCACAGAAGACAAAAACACTAAATTGAAAAGACACGTCCCCCTATGTTCACTGCAGCATTAGTTACAATAGTCAAGGAATGGAAGCAACCTGAATGTCCATCAGTAGATGAAGGGATAAAGAAAAAGTGGCATATATACAATGGAATGTTCCTTGGACATAAAAAGGAATGAAATCTATCCATTTGCAGCAACATGGATGGATCTAGAGGGTATAAAGCTAAGTGAAATAAGTGAAATGTCATATGATTCATTCATATGTGAATTTAAGAAACAAATGAACCAAGAAAAAAAGGTACAAACAAACAAACAAACAAAAAACCAGGCTCTTAATATAGAACAAATTGGTGGTTGACGGAGGGGAGGGGAGGTGGGGGGGTGGGGATGGGTGAAATAGGGGGAGGGGATTAAGAGTATAGTTATTTTGGGGCACTGAGAAATGTAGAGAATTACTGAATCATTCTGTTGCACACCAGAAACTAATATAACACTGTATGTTAATTATACTTGACTATAAACAAACAAACAAATAAAACATAATTTTAAAAGTGTCTGCATTCTCTTGCAGATGGTTCTAGGACCCTGAAAACCACCAATCCTTGCTGTGAAAGAGGCTCCATTTCCCTGTGATTTTGGCTTTCTCAGATGTGCATTTAACTTTGCACTCTGAATTTCGACACTTATCAAGTGTTTCTTCTTTCATTGTTTTCATTTTCTTCATTCCATGGTTTTCTTTCCCTCAACCCTTGAACCTTTATTTTTTTGAAATATTTTATTTATTCATTTGACAGAGGGAGAACACAAGTAGGCAGAGCACAGGCAGAGGGAGAGGGAGAAGCAGAAGCAGACTCCCCACTGAACGGAGAGCCCAGGCTTGATCCCAGGACCCTGGGACCATGACCTTAGCTGAAGGCAGATGCCCCCCTGACTGAGCCACTCAGGCGCCCCTCAACCCTTGAACTTTAAACACTTTGAGGACTAGCTTTTTTCCCTTCCTCCTTCTTCCTCTTTTTATTTCCCTCCTAAAGGAACAGAATTCCAAGTGGATAAGTACTTCTTATATGTTTTTAAAGCAACACAACACTCACAGTGTAAAAATTTTTAAAGGACAATGTATCAATTACTTGCAGAGCAATTTAGATACAGAAGTGGCTTAATGGTATAAATAAAGGACTCATTTTCTCTAGGAAGTAACAAAGACACTGTCTCCAAATTTTCCCTCCTATAACCAAAGACATTTTGAGAGAAAAGATTCCAACTCACAGGCAGTAAATGGTAAATGAAAATACACAAATGCCTTTATCAGGCATTTTAATCTAAAAAGCCAAAAACACCCCTAAGGTAGCAGACATTTAATGCTGTCCTATCAAACCTAATGTAGGGCAGCTTGCTTTTACCTACAACAAATGGAATTTGCTCCAGATATCTGGATAACCTTGATCAAGGAGCAGGAAATATATGATTTAATCATATGGGGCCTAATAACTCATATTGGTTCAAGCCAAAGTTCGTAAATGTCCAAACTGTCCCCAACAAGATTATCTGATGGCAGATGAAGGGGGGAGACATTATACCTTGATGCTGATGAGAGAAGGAAGTCATTTGAGTCATTGTTGGGGAGAGAAGCAGAACGTGGGTGTTATAGGAGGTCTATTATATTCTTCCAAATAAACAGCTATTTTTTTCCACTAAAGAAAATCCAAATGATTCTTTAAGAATGAAATATTTTCCTTTTTTTCAAAATGTTTTTCTAATAAAATTTGTATATAGGAAATCAAGAATTATTCTTATCTACTCAAAGCATTTGGTGAAAAAGACAGACACAGACTTCCAAAAAGCACCATGTGTGAGTGAAAAATGAATTTTTATTCTTTCTGATTACTTTTCTAAGCTCAAGGAAACCACTAGCCAATGCAGACAAGTTGTCAAAGAAAACGTATTTACCCAAAACTGGGGCCAGATCAACATGAAACAACTAACCAGAACATGTTTGCCACACCTGGAGAGTAGGTGAGATACCTTATAAAACCCACATGAGGGGCACATGGGTGGCTCAGTCAGTTAGACATCCTACTCTTGATTTTGGCTTAGATTATGATCTCAGGGTCATGGGATCGAGCCCTGGATCAGGCTCCTGGTCAGTGTGGAGTCTGCTTGGGAATCTTTCCCTCTCTCTCTGTCCCTTCCACCTACCCCCCAACGAGCGTGCACTCAGGCTCTCTCATAAATAAATAAATAAATAAATATCTTAAAACAAAACCCAAAAAACACATGTCCCAAGCTGAAGATAATTCAATATGCCTTGTGTGATTGCTTATCTGATGGTTACACATAGCATACAAGTAGAAAGCCAATTGGTATTCAGTCATTTTTATTTCAAAAAGCTAGAAAAACAGAACTAATTCCTATTCTCCTGAAACTGTTCCAAAAATAGAAATGGAAGGAAAACTTCCAAACTCATTTTATGAGGCCAGCATCACCTTGATCCCAAAACCAGACAAAGATCCCATCAAAAAAGAGAACTACAGACCAATATCCTTGATGAACACAGATGCAAAAATTCTCGCCAAAATACTAGCCAATAGGATTCAACAGTACATTAAAAGGATTATTCACCACGACCAAGTGGGATTTATTCCAGGACTGCAAGGTTGGTTCAACATCCACAAATCAATCAATGTGATACAACACATTAATAAAAGAAGGAACAAGAACCATATGATACTCTCCATAGATGCTGAAAAAGCATTTGACAAAGTACAGCATCCCTTCCTGATCAAAACTCTTCAAAGTGTAGGGATAGAGGGCACATACCTCAATATTATCAAAGCCATCTATGAAAAACCCACCGCAAATATCATTCTCAATGGAGAAAAACTGAAAGCTTTTCCGCTAAGGTCAGGAACACAGCGGGGATGTCCGTTATCACCACTGCTATTCAACATAGTACTAGAAGTCCTAGCCTCAGCAATCAGACAACAAAAGGAAATTAAAGGCATCGAAATCAGCAAAGAAGAAGTCAAACTATCACTCTTTGCAGATGATATGATACTATATGTGGAAAACCCAAAAGATTCCACTCCAAAACTGCTAGAACTTGTACAGGAATTCAGTAAAGTGTCAGGATATAAAATCAATGCACAGAATTCAGTTGCATTTCTCTACACCAACAACAAGACAGAAGAAAGAGAAATTAAGGAGTCAATCCCATTTACAATTGCACCCAAAAGTATAAGATATCTAGGAATAAACCTAACCAAAGAGACTAAGAATCTATACACAGAAAACTATAAAGTACTCATGAAAGAAATTGAGGAAGACACAAAGAAATGGAAAAATGTTCCATGCTCCTGGATTGGAAGAATAAATATTGTGAAAATGTCTATGCTACCTAAAGCAATCTACACATTTAATGCAATTCCTATCAAAGTACCATCCATTTTTTTCAAAGAAATGGAACAAATAATCCTCAAATTTATATGGAACCAGAAAAGACCTCGAATAGCCAAAGCAATATTGAAAAAGAAAGCCAAAGTTGGAGGCATCACAATTCCAGACTTCAAGCTCTTTTACAAAGCTGTCATCATCAAGACAGCATGGTACTGTCACAAAAACAGACACATAGATCAATGGAACAGAATAGAGAGCCCAGAAATAGACCCTCAGCTCTATGGTCGACTAATCGTCGACAAAGCAGGAAAGAATGTCCAGTGGAAAAAAGACAGCCTCTTCAATAAATGGTGTTGGGAAAATTGGACAGCTACATGCAGAAAAATGAAATTGGATCATTTCCTTACACCACACACGAAAATAGACTCAAAATGGATGAAGGACCTCAATGTGAGAAAGGAATCCATTAAAATCCTTGAGGAGAACACAGGCAGCAACCTCTTCGACCTCAGCCGCAGCAACATCTTCCTAGGAACATCGCCAAAGGCAAGGGAAGCAAGGGCAAAAATGAACTATTGGGATTTTATCAAGATCAAAAGCTTTTGCACAGCAAAGGAAACAGTTAACAAAACCAAAAGACAACTGACAGAATGGGAGAAGATATTTGCAAACGACATATCAGATAAAGGACTAGTGCCCAAAATCTATAAAGAACTTAGCAAACTCAACACCCAAAGAACAAATAATCCAATCAAGAAATGGGCAGAAGACATGAACAGACTTTTCTGCAAAGAAGACATCCAGATGGCCAACAGACACATGAAAAAGTGCTCCACATCACTCGGCATCAGGGAAATACAAATCAAAACCACAATGAGATACCACCTCACACCAGTCAGAATGGCTAAAATGAACAAGTCAGGAAATGACAGATGCTGGCGAGGATGCGGAGAAAGGGGAACCCTCCTACACTGTTGGTGGGAATGCAAGCTGGTGCGACCACTCTGGAAAACAGCATGGAGGTTCCTCAAAATGTTGAAAATAGAACTACCCTATGACCCAGCAATTGCACTACTGGGTATTTACCCTAAAGATACAAACGTAGTGATCCGAAGGGGCACGTGCACCCGAATGTTTATAGCAGCAATGTCTACAATAGCCAAACTATGGAAAGAACCTAGATGTCCATCAACAGACAAATGGATAAAGAAGATGTGGTATATATACACAATGGAATACTATGCAGCCATCAAAAGAAATGAAATCTTGCCATTTGCAACGACGTGGATGGAACTAGAGGGTATCATGCTTAGCGAAATAAGTCAGTCAGAGAAAGACAACTATCATATGATCTCCCTGATATGAGGGAGAGGAGATGCAACATGGGGGGTTAAGGGGGTAGGAGAAGAGTAAATGAAACAAGATGGGATTGGGAGGGAGACAAACCATAAGTGACTCTTAATCTCACAAAACAAACTGAGGGTTGATGGGCGGAGGGGGGTTGGGAGAGGGGGGGTGGGGTTATGGACATTGGGGAGGGTATGTGCTATGGTAAGTGCTGTGAAGTGTGCAAACCTGGTGATTCACAGACCTGTACCCCTGGGGATAAAAATATATGTTTATACAAAATAAAATTTTAAAAAAACGTAGAAAAACATCTCAAACATCTTTTCAGTTGTAGGCCAAGAGCTGGATGGTTAATATATACGCGTCTGGAATATATTAGCAACTTTTATGTTGGGGAAACACTTCCCTAAATAATAAAGTATTCCGAATGTGTTTGAATTCCCAAGTAGAACATGATATTTTTTGATGTTTATATTTCCAGTAGGGAGCATGCTACTTTTCCCCTTCCTTAAGGAAGACCCTTCCTTCAGGCAAAAATAAATGTCTGATATAAAGCACTCTAAGTATGAAAACATCATTGTCTATGGTGTTATACAGAGACACATAGTTAGAAAAAAAGGAAGACATTTGTCGAACTAATGAAGTTTTTAAAAAACTCTAAACTATCCTTAATAATTACATATAAAAAATAGTTTGGTACCTCAGTGGAAATAGCTGAAAGTATAGGAAATTTTTCCAAAGGCATTCAAATCCAAGATGACACAGAAAGGTTTGAGATGATTGATCTATTATCCTGAGGTAATATCTCTGCCAGAATCTGCTTGATAGTTTTTATGGACTCTTCAAAAAATGTCCAATTTCAGAAAAGAAATTGACATGTCTGGACTACGTATAGAAGTATTATGTCATTCACTTCTTTTCTCAGAAGAAACTCATTGAGACTAGAATGTTTTCTTTTCTTTCTTTGTTTCTTTTCTTCTGTTATCAGATTGATCAAGCCATTGGAGCACAAGTTTTCAATTGAAAAAGGAATGTGTTTGGTCTTGTTAATTAATACAGTAGGCTCTAGATTACAAGGAGGCAAACCAGGTTCTAACCTCAGAAAAGGACATTTATGGGAACACACTTCATTACTGCGTGTCCCTGGAAAGGTTGTAGGTATGCAGACTTCGCGGAGGAAACTCTTTAACCTGGTCAATTACATAATTGTGTATCAGCGCACTCTGTCCATCCCTTCTCCCCTTGGTTCCCATTAAATTTTCTTCAAAGAGTTATCTTTTTAAAAATAGTATTTCCCATTTGCCCTTCCACTTAGAATCACAGAAAATACCTGATCGATACAGGCAATAGGAAACAACTTACCTGAGTGTGAGATTCTCAAATGACTCAAGCAAAGAACACTGTCTTTGATACCCTGTAGTTTGTGATATGTGCTACTTGATGAGCGGATGGAAATTTTTGTGTCATCTAATAGAGTTCAAGGAGATATTTGGCCAGGAAAACAAATGTATAAAAAAGAGAAACCACTATTTAATTTTGTTTGTTTTTGTAGCTAAAAAAAGTGATTGTCCTAAATATGCTCAAATTTGCCATCTGGTTCTCATTCCGTATTCTTGTGGTTTAAAAAATCACTAGATCCAGGACTGCCTATTAGGGTTATTCTGATTAAGAAGGGATGGGAGGACAGATGGTAGAATTATGTGGTAGAGAAAGTGATGGGGGACAATGAACTATTTAAAACAAATACTCTGTCAACACAGGGTTGGTTGAATTGTCGGGTGGATACTCTAAGTTGAATGTTATGTCTGGAAAATTCACATGCAAAAATCATCACTAACAGAAGGTAAAAACTTTTGACAAAAATGTATGTACATTAATACAAAAATCCAAATGACATGTGGATCATCACTATTATTGTTTGTAGTTGTTAGCACTTACTGAGAATTTCTACATCAGAGATTGGACTAATTTCTGTTTTTTAATTGAATAATCTCATGTTAATATTATATTAGTTGCAGGTGCATGTATAGTGATTCCATATGGATGTACTATGAAATGGTCACCACAGTAAATCTAGTTATCATCCATCCCCATACAAAGTTGTTACAATGTTACCGACTATATTCCTGTGCTATATGTTGTGTCCCTATGTCTCACTCATGTTATAACTGGAAGTTTGTACCTCTAAGTTGCACTCACCTGTTCCGTCCATCCCCTCACAGGGGCCCTCCTTCCCACTGGCAAACCATCAGGTGGTTCACTCTATCTGAGTCTGCTTCTGATTTGTGTTGTTTTGTTTTTAGATTTCCACATATAAGTGAAATCATATGGCATTTGTCTTTCTCTGTCGAACGCATTTCACTTAGCAGAATACCCTCCAGGTTGTTGCAAATGATGAAGATTTCGATCTCTTTTATGGCTTGAGTTGTACTAATTTCTGCCGTGTGCTCTCTCATTTCCTCCTCAAACGACCCTGAGAACCAATTATTCCTACTACATTTTTTCAGATCCAGAAAGTGAGACTTGGAGATTTCCACTATTTGCCCAAGGTCCACTAAGAAGTGGCCAAACGAGAGACTCAAAACCGGTCCGATTTTGAAATCCTTACCTACTGAGCCACACCGCTGTCGTAAACCCTGAATAATTTTGAATGCAGCCAGTTGGAATTTATCTGCTTTCTTCTTCCGTTCAACTTGTTTTCCCCAATGTCCACCCTCTCCTTCCACTCTTCCCTTGAAATACACCTTTAACTTGTCTGTGACCGAGGGAGTTTCCAAAGGAGCAACACAAGCGAGACAGAACTCTAGATGGCATGTCCCCGCCCACTCGCATGCTCCCTCCTTGCTGTACAAAGCAGCACAGGTCATTTTTAGCGCGTCTCATTTCTGCAGCCACGCACAATTAACTTCGCCATCACCCTCAGGCCTTAGGATGTTAATATCTGACTGACTTCACTCATGCATCGACAGTCCCTGTTTGGAATTCTTTCTTAGTTCTCCAACATGTTAGATGGTGACTTGCCAGCGTGAATCTCAGTAACTCTGTGGTTTTCTCCTCAGTGTGGTTTTCTCCTGCCATTGTGGCAACTCCCCATTTAGAATCAAGTTTCATTAGTGCAGTATTTTCACAGTCTTCCAGGTGGTCAGTAAAGAAGTTAAACCAGAGAGACCTTCCACCTGACCTAGCTGTGTGCTTTTTCAGGAGACCATCCTGGAAAAGCTTAACATGAATATGGACTGTGAAATCGGATTTTGTGAAGCCTGTGAACTTGTTATCAAGGGTCAAAATAATTCCCTATGTGGCAATCCTGTGAAAGGGGGCTTGGGATAGCAGGAAAACTAGAAAACACAGGGGGGAGGATGAAACAACTTTAGTTCTCGTTGCTGGAGGTAGCACGAGGAACAATGCCTGTGGTGCCTAGAACATGGTTGCACATTTTTAAAAAACAAATCATTTTTTCCCCCAGAAATGGGTAATACCATTTTACTTTCACAGCACAGGTTGGATTTTCAGCCCTTCAAAATATGATCCCAGAAGGTGGACATTATTATCATTCAATGCACAGAAATGGGGACGCACACAGCCACTTTCTCTTTGGAATCAGATCAACGTCCACTAATTTCCACTGACTCTTGAAAGGCAAGTTGTATTTAGCAATACAACTAGTGAATTGTACATAATAAACACACAATAAGCATTTGTTTAATATCCTTGAGAAGCCAGTCGGAAGCTCTGTCATGAAGATCTCGCAGATGTGTTTCTAGAAGATAGAACCATACCTTGAACCTTCTCTCCCCTCTCCTGTTTGTCAGTGGGGGATTTGACTCCTATACATTATGGCTGAAATGAAGACTTGCTCTCTTAGTTTGCTCAGGCTGCCATAAAAAATTGCCAGAGTCTGCATGGCTTAAATGACACACATTTATTTTTTCACACTCCTGGGGGCTGAAGGTCCAAGATCAAGGTGCTGTCAGGGATGGTTTCTGGTGAGGCCTTTCTTCCAGGTTTGTAAACAGCCACCTTCTTGCTGTGGCCTCGCTTGGCCTTTCCTTCTGTGCATGCATGGAGAAGGAGAGAGAGAGGGAGAGATCTGGTGTCTCTTCTTCTTGTAGGGACACCAATTCTATCGGATCAGGGTCCCAATCTTACGACCTCATTTAACCTTAATTACTTCCTTAAACCCCTGCTCTCCAAGTCCAGTCACATTGAGGGGTAAGGGCTCAACCTAGGAATCTGGGGAAGGGAATGGACAGAATTCAGGCTGTAACACTTGCTGATGCTGCCTGTTGCCTCCACAGTTGAGCTGGAAGTCTGATATGGGTGTGGTCCATTTCTCCTCTCCCCACCTGTCGCTCCTGCTCCGGAGACATATACACCGTGCACTGCACGCAGCCCCACCCCGCCCCAGTGCCAACAGGTAGAGTCTCCACAAATCCCCATATCACCACACGGCAGTGCCCTGCTTCAGAAGACAATGAGGCAGTTCTGAGCCTCACAAGGCCCGGGATGATAGCCCTGCCTGCACGTGTGCTGTGTGGTTCTGGTTCCTCGAGAGAGAGAGCAGCTTCTCGAAGACAACTGTGCAGCCCCCTCCGCTGCTCTACTAAGTCATACAGTATCCTCTAAAACTCCCCTCCACCCAGAAGCTGTGGATGTGACCTCACCCAGAAACAAGATTCTTGCAGAGGTGATCAAGTTAGGATGGGGTCACTCTGGATGGGGGTGGGCCCTAAGTCCCATGACTGGTGTCGTTGTCAGGAGAGGGAGACACAGACACACGGAGGGAAGGCAGCCTAGAGAAGACAGAGCCCAGAAGCTGGGGGTTGAAGTCACAAGCCAAGGAATGCCAAAGATTACTGGGAGCCTCCAGCTGAAGATTCCTGATGTACTTTTTTCTTCCACATAGTCCTGTCCTGTTCACAAGCTGCACTCCCATAGGACGCTTCTAAGATGGTCTTGAACCTGACCCCAGCTTGCTGTCACTGTGGCTGCTGACCCCATTGAAGCCATGGTCAGCGTTCATTCACTGGGATGGTTCCTTCCTCTGCCTCTCTGCTCTCATGCTTGACACCTTATAATCCATCCTGGGCAG
Source organism: Enhydra lutris kenyoni (assembly GCF_002288905.1). Classification (NCBI taxonomy): domain Eukaryota; kingdom Metazoa; phylum Chordata; class Mammalia; order Carnivora; family Mustelidae; genus Enhydra; species Enhydra lutris. The sequence continues at coordinate 13,305,657 of NW_019154116.1, read as the reverse complement.
GGTGGCCAGTGGGATTTGTAAACACTTAGGTCTGATCTCCTCCCTCCCCTTCTTAACCCCCCACAACGGCTTCCCATTGCAATCGGGATGAAACCCAATTGCTTATTCTGTGACCTAGCCTCTGTCTACACTTCCACCACCACCTTACATCACCCCCCACCTCCACTGGCACCCACTTTCCAGCCACAGCCGCCTCCTTCTGTGTCTATGACACCGAGTTCCTCTGCCTTGGATGTTCTTTCTCTTGGGGCTTCACTTGCCTGGGGCTTCCAGCCACGCATGTGCACCTGCTTACTTGAAACCTCATTGGCTTGGAGAGACCTCTTCTGGACACACTATTTCACATAGTCCCACAGTCTCGCTGTGTCACATCGGGTCTCTCTAGGCACTTTGTCTCCATCTGACATTTTTCTCATGTGTTTGTTTGGTGGTTTTCCTCCCTTACCTGTAGTGTGATGTCCACTCCACAAGAGCAGGTCCCTTCCCTGCCTTGTTCACTGCAGGAAACCAGTGGTATGAACATGGCTTGACATGGGATAGCTGCTCAGTAAATAAATATTCGTTCCATGAATCAACAAATGAGAGGCTGAAGAAATGATTGCCATGATTGTACTCACAGAGGCTTCCAAGGATCACCAAGTGACAGAGAACCCTCCTTGCTTTTTTTCTGAGAAGATCTTCTGTCGTGCCGCCTGCCCCCCGCAACCCCGCTCCAGCTTTGCATTGTCCCAATGTCCCATGACATTGTCCAGGTTGGAAATATGCTTCTTTTATCACTCTGAGTGGTTGTTTCATTGATTTCACCCTAAAAGCAGTAAGTCATCAAGTTTTCCTTTTCTGGGCCTGCCTCAAGGGGTATAAGAGAGTTAAAGATCTGTAGAATACGCAAGTGGTGATATGCGGTCGTTTCCATGGGCTGGGATGAAAAATGGTCCTTGACCACTCACTGATGCCTGAAATTCCTCTCATAGGCAAAGCTTTTCATTCTAAGTCAGAGATGCAGCTTAAAGATATCAGCCATGGGAGGAGACCTGGAAGGCCAGCACATACTGGCCCCTGGACAGGAGGTGGGACCAGCCACCTGGGAGGGTGAGAGTTGACGATCAGTTCCTGCGTGTGGCTTCCTTAGCGATTTTTATCCCAGTGTCAAAGCGAAGAGCTGAGTCATAGTCAAGTCACTGACTTGCGGGCAAATGACCAGGGGGCACTCCGAGATGCATCCTTACTGCGTCGCAGCCCCTTCTTTTCCTTGTTTTGGTCAAATTTCATTCTTCTCTTGCCCATGCATATTCTTGACTTCATTTTCTCCAGATCTCCCCTTCTCCCTACAAATTTTCTGAGGCTGTTCCTTACGTGTGAAAAACACATTTCTCTTCAGCTTTTCTTGACAAAATCCATCGCTCGCAAATTTGTCTTCGGAATTATGATTCAACAAATCTTTTGAATCTAGTCCTCGAGTAAAACTCTCCCTAGGGGGAGAGAAACAAGATTGAAAGTCAGTAATTCCCGACCTGTGAAACCCACCTTCCTGACGCTCGTTCCTGACTTGCTTATTGGGTCTGTGCCCTGACATGCCCTTCAAGTGCCCGCCCAAGGGACGATGTCTGTCCCTTCCTTCATGTTCTCAAAAGCACGCCATAAATTACAAAAGCACTGTAGTCGTTTCCTAATGTTATCGGAATTGCTTACCTTAGGCATATTTTTTCACAATGATAAATATCCATGCTGTCCTGATTCCACATCTATTTTCAAAGGAGGGACAGAGGGTTGATGGTAAGTCAGCTGTTCGGAGCACAGAGCACAAAGGCCCAGATACGGATCTAAATGTAGTCATTGTGCATCCTTACTCGGCACTTGAAATTGAAATTCAGGCCATATTTTATCAGAGAACTTCTATTTTATATGAAAGGAAAGGGGGGGAAAGGCATTGGGCTCTAAAATAAAAACAGATGTTAGTAGAATCAAGTAAGATAAGGCACATAGACTCACTTTGTAAAATATATTTTTTATACAAATACAAAGTAATACTGTATTATACAGAGAGTTGCAGGTTTTTTTCACCTTCAGACTAGATGAGTGTTTTAAATTTTTTTTTAAGATTTTATTTATTTATTTGACAGACAGAGATTACAAGTAGTCAGAGAGGCAGGCAGAGAGAGAGGAGGAAGCAGGCTCCCTGCTGAGCAGAGAGCCCAATGTGGGGCTCGATCCCAGGACCCTGAGATCATGACCTGAGCCGAAGGCAGAGGCTTTAACCCACTGAGCCACCCAGGCGCCCGATGAGTGTTTTAATCTTTTAGAAATTCTTTCCATTTCCTACTAAGTAGAAGAGGGTGGAGGATAGTAAAAAGCAACTTCGTTTTCTTCTCTCCATGATTCTGCTCAAGGGTTTTTGCAATTTGCTGAAGAAAATGAGTAGAGAATTTACTCACTTATTTTCGTGTCTTCTGAATGTTATTTTAATATCTTTATTTCCATAAGTTATGAGTCAGAAAAGAAAGGAAATATGTCATTAACAGTCAGTGTTATTGATGATAAAAACTGATGTATATTGTCAAAAGATACTCAATATTTGAATCATTTAGCGTCTTAGTTGTCTTTATCTTGGGTAAATCTCAACATCTCTGAGAAGAAAGAAAAGCAGAAGGCAGACAGGCAGACTGAGGGCCAGAGAAATTTACCACTAGGATTACCATCAGTGATGTGCTGTTAAATGTTTAAGAACCAACTCTCCTGGGGAGGGAACCCCAAAACCCTGATTTGTAGCATTTGCCAATTCTTGTGGTGTCAGTACTCCCCCCATGGCTAACTTCAGGCTCTCTATGCTGAGCCTCTGAACATGCAAATGGAAGAGATGCAGGTGGTGACCGAATTAGCGATGTCCAGGAAGTCGAAATGCCAGCCGGAAAGGCAAAGCCAAGTCCTATAAGCCTAGAAATGACAGTTTTTATAAATGGAAAGCATTGTATACCTCTGCAAATAAGGTTTGCCTGGGCTTGAAGGCAGAGATTGTCTACAAGTATTCATGAGATCAGTTACCCCCAGGGCCCATCCACCTTCCATGGTGATCCTGATTCCAGCTCTCCTGACCTGGTGGAAGACTAGAGAATTACTCCAGGGAGACACTGAGGCGGCGGATATCCGGGTGCCTGTCTCTCCCCAACAGGTTCTCCTGAGTCCTTGTGCCTTACTCAGCCTCCTGCTCTGTTCCCAGCTGCACAGCAGCTGCTGCCTGGGGTGGAATGCTCTAGTATGAGCTGTCTGGTACACCAGGAGGGCCTGGCCCAGGTGTGGGGAGGGCCAGGGTCAGGGTCAGGTTCCAGACCCAGGCTGGTAGTGGCAAGGCATGTTTGGTAGGGGACTCTGCAGAATTTCTTGCCTACTCCTTATTCAGGAAGCAGCCTGGTGGGGGGCTGGGGGTGGGGAGGGGATTGGGGACGTGTCAGTTTTAGGTTGTGTCTCATTTTTTTTTCTTATTTATTTTGTTATTATTGACTATGATTTTATTTTTCCTTGGGAATTGTGAAAAAAATATGAAATCTGAGCTAAGGGTGGGTTTCTGCAGGCAAATACTGCTGCGCTTTTCAGCTCCCTGTGGCTGCCGCCCATTGATGTACCTTAAATCAGTGTTTCTCAAGGAGTGTGTTATTAGCGTCTTGGGTGGGACATTTCTTTATTATAGAGGTTTCGTGTCTCTGCTTCTACCTGAAAAATGCCTGTGGTGCTCCCAGGAGTAATGAGCATTCAAAAAACTCCCCAGACTTTTCCAGACACCTCTTCTGTAAGGTGGTATCTGCACCGGATGAAAACCCTGATTCTCAATGATTATTTGGCATGAGGCTTTTGGGATCTCACAGGTAGTTTGATTTAGGGCTGACCTTCTCACGGGGACCAACTGGTATGTCCAAACTCCCAGGGCTTTTTTCCCCCTGTGATCTGCTCACAGCCAAGTGTTGCTGTTCCCTGCAGAACCCCTGAATCGGGCATAGCATCTTGCTTTCCGGTTTTCCCCCATGTTAGGGTGTAACCCTTTGGAAACTCATCCTTTATCATCTGTTAGGACCATCATCTGTTTAGGACTTGAACTTGGGCTGACTCTTAGGACCTTATATTCTGTCTTCTGTATCCACCGAGGCTGTAAAAACGAAAGCTCTAGAGCATCTATTTGGGCAAAGGACTGGAGCACAAAGGCTGCACTGTATGTTCCTCTGACCACCCCCCACCCCCCGGCCCAAGAATTGATTTCTTGTTGTTTTGTATTTTATCCAAGATTTCTAGTCCTTTTCAGAAGCTGGAGTGGTCTAGCAATCTCACTTACTGTATGGAAATCTTTGAAAGGAATCAGTAGTTACAAATTTTGTGGCTTGATTAGGAAAAAGGTGTTATAAAAACAAGTACCTTTTGACACAGGCAAAACTGTGGGATTCAGGAATAGCACTAGTTATGTGGGTCTAACGAAAGCAGAACGTGTGCAACCTGGACAGATTTGGGTCTGAATCCCTGCTGTACCACCTACTGTCCGTGGGGCTTGGGGTAAGTTATTAAATATTTTCAAACCTCAGTTTCTTTCTCTATAAATTGGGGGGGGGGAGAATAACCCCTTTCATGGCAGTAGAGAGAATTAAAGAGATTGTATGTTTTTGGCCCTGTCCCTTCTGCTTGACTTTGTCTGTGGGGAATTTTCAAATCCTATTTACATTATTTTTCTTAAAAAAAATTCTTGCCCTTCTTTTGTCTTTGCAGCAAACCTCAATGAGAGCTGGATATAGCTAGATGCCAGAGGAAGTTTTAATTAAATGTGTAGAAACTCAGTTAGGGAGCAAATTAAAGGATATCCTCCGAGATAGAACATAAAATCTCTTAAAAGAAACCCCTGTTGTAAGTGGACAGACCAATTCCCATACCCCAAACACCCAACATATTTCCTCAGATGTATACCATAGGGGATGCCATTAGCTGTGAGAAAATGGACCATGTCCTGAAAATACAACTACAGATAAAGCCACCAGGACTCTCTTCTGTGTTCATTAAAACTGGAAGAAATAGACAAGTCCAGTTTGTTCTCATATGACCGGGATACAGGGAGTTCAGAACCCAAAACAGAAATCACACTTGTAATGATCAGAAATGGGCAACTGTTGGAAAGGGGGGAGTAGACAGATAAGCTCTTGGTTATAGTTGGTTTTGTAATAAGCTATTGAGAACAGTTAAGAAAACTTCCAGTTAGACACAGAATATGTGAGTTTAACTTCAATGAATTATTGTAGAGAGAGTGAAGGAGAGAGAGAGAGAGAGATAAGGAGGAGGATGAGGGAGAGGAGGAAGAGATGGAGGAGGAAGAGAAAGAAATAGAACGTTGTGATGCTTCTGCTCACTATCCATCAAAGACCATGTACCTTCAATGTGAATGAAAAGGAGGACGAATCTGTTCTTTGTCCTGGGGGCCCTGGCTCCATGATTATCTTACACTGCTGAAAATGATTCTTCTTTTGCAGATAGATGTTATTCATGCAAAGTGGCTTTACATGCAAGTCAGGAACTCCATTTGGTGCAGAACTGATGAAACAGCAGTCTGGTAATGTGAAAGCAATTTGGGGGCCTTGGATTGGGAGAGAAAGAATGTCTACCTTCATTTGGGTGATTGTGTAATTTTTTTTACATGTGATTTTTGCCAAATCATGTTGACTGACTTTAGAATCTAATCTGGTAGAGTGTAACTCTACTGTGATTGAAATTTATATCCTCTACATGATAATCAATATATTATGTTAACCCTTGGATTGGTAAAAGTGAACATGTTTTATATACATTAGAAACTATAAGAAATTAAACATACTTTGGATGAAATTAGCCAACAGCTGAAGCAGTCATCCCTCAACATCATATGAAAACCCTCTTTTCTTCCCAAATCTCATTTTAGGTGTAAGATTGTTTATAATATTAAAAAAATTCCAAGTGATAGCCACTGTAAGATAAATGTTAATGCTTATAATTTTAGTAGGTTAGGGGTAATGTTCCAAAAGATGTGAAATCTTACAAGGAGAGATTCGGAGTCAGAATTTTTCAGGACAAAGTAAACACTGTCCAGGAGGCGGACCAGGAAATTTTCTACTTTCTATAGTCCAAGACATAAATAATGCATAGGTTTGGTGAGCAGGCAACCACAGCAAAGGGAGTTGAATCATTCTGTAGGCTATTTTATCCAGGTTGTGGTAGATTGGACTCTCCAGCGATAGATCATTATCCTTCTAGGAGGTCCTGATTGAAGGTAATGAGTACCTTAGCACAAAATCCTAACAGAAACAACGCAGACTATTAGGTGTGGACTAGATGCCAAAACTTCTACAGCAATTTGTTGTTTGAAAGAATGCATTTCATATCATTATAGAAGTTGCAACTAACCATCTGTTTTGGCATCATGGCATCATGCTGTTGGTCAGCATTGGAAAAATGAACATCTTGTTGTTTTTGATGAACACCATTTAGGTTTATCTGAGCATATGAAACACTAATGGTAATTTAATTCAACATTTGTTGTGTGTCTAGAATGTGAACAGCATGGTAGGAGAGAGGTTGTTGGGAAGATAGAATTCCTTTTTTCCAAGTGTTGGCAGGCCAGCACAAGAGACAAAGAATGGGTGTAGATTGCTCTCATAGGAAGGGGAACGGGGTTCATTGTTTTAGACTTATTTTGCACATCTACTATATGCCTGGCACTATGCTTAAAGTTGCAAATACAGACATAAGAGACATAGTCCTTGCTCTCAAGGAGGTAACAATAAGGTTGCAGGGTGGCAGCAGGAAGAGACAAGGCTATGGAAAATCACAGTATACTGTTGTACTTGCTGTAATAGAGAAAACCTGAGAATATCCTGGGTCACAAGAGAAGATGATCCCATACTGTCTTCCTTTGGGGGCATCAGAGAAGGCTACCCAAAGACAGTTGGTTGAGTTCTTTAAGACTGAGCATTTATTCACTGTTCCATTCGCACTGCTCTAGGCCTATGGATCTACAGCAACAACACCACAGAGATCCCTGGCCTCGTGGAGTATATTTTCTAGTGGGGAGAAAGAGAATAAGTGAGTAGATAAATAAGATAATATCAGCTGCTAAACTTGCTTTGAAACATTAGGTATGTGGAGACAAAAATGATATATTTTAACACCAAATCATCTTAATAACAGAAAATGTCAGATACCTGAATTCTCATATTTTCATTGCTTTGCTGGGTTACAAACAAATCTAAATAAGGCAATAATCTGTTTGTGGTTGCATAATCTAACTAATATAACAATAGCCAACTAAGAAAGGGGTAAGGTAGGAGAGAGATATACCAGAAAGGAAAATAGTAATAGAGAAAATTATCATACTGGGAAGTCATAGACATGAGAGAGGATGATGTCTTCATGGACCTGTAAATATATTTAGTGTGGTCCGTTTGTAAGGGGTGATGCAGCAAGAGGTCAGATGGGAAAAGTGAGCAGTGACCAGTCAGAAAGCCCTGTCTGCCAGACTGAGGAACGTGGACTTCGTTGTCAAGGGAGATCTTCATCATGTCATCCAGATGATCAAATGTTTATATTAGAAAGATGAATTTGGCAGCTGAGTAGAGATTGGTTAAGAGAGAAGGTACAGTTGGAGATGGGAGTTTAATTTCAAGGCAGCTGCAAGTGTCCAGGGGAGAAATGATGTGGGTCTGAGCTAAGGCAAAGTCAGTGTTGATGGAAGTGAGCTAAATTAAGGAAGACAGAATCCTTAGGGTCTAGTCATTGGTAGGGTATGGTGGCTCTGTCAGATGCTCCAGTGAGAGTGGTGCTATTCCCCAAGATGGAGACCTTAGCGGGGGACATGTTTAAATACACAAATAACGAGTTTGGTCTTATATGTGAGGGACAATTAAGTGGGTATGTTCAGGTGGCAGCTGAATCTGTGAGTTTAGGGCTCAGGAGAGTGGTTGGGACTGGGAATCACTGAATCAGGGGCTGTCTGGGTGACTGAAGAAGCTGTGGAAGTATCTGAGAGCCTGAGAAGCAGGAAATAGTGAGAAGAGCATGTTAATGCTGATGTGTAGACAGAGAAGAGCCCCCTCAAAAAACAGACAAAGAGGGGCGCCTGGGTGGCTCAGCGGGTTAAGCCTCTGCCTTCGGCTCAGGTCATGGTGTCAGGGTCCTGGGATCGAGCCCCGCATCAGGATCCCTGCTCAGCGGGGAGCCTGCTACCCCCTTTCTCTCTGCCTGCCTCTCTGCCTACTTGTGATCTCTGTCTGTCAAATAAATAAAATCTTAAAAAAAAAAAAAACAGACAAAGAAGGAGTAGTGGGAATAAAGAGAGAGCAGGGTTCTGGAAAGCCAAGGGATTTGTGAGCAGGAGGAAGTGGGCAGTTGTTGAAGACAGTATAGGTTTGTGATATGGAGCCTGGAATAGTGAAATCCGTGGCCACCTTCAGCAGACTAGTTTTAGAATGTGTTTGGGATGGGGATGAGGATGAGGATGAGGGCTGTGTATAGGGATGAGGAGACAGCACATCATATCATGTTAAAGGAATGAGGGCTTAAAAAGTAGAGAAAGTAACTCAAGAATGTTGACTCTGACAAGAAGGAACGTGGGTAGAACTAGAGATAGAATCAAGAAAACATCCTTCCCTTGCGAATGGCAGAGGCTTCAGGTAATTATTTAAAACTGAAGCTAATGGGAGAGAGATAGCAACAGAGACAGAGAGACAGAAATATTTCAGAGGAAAAGGGATCTAGCTCCCAGAGACGGGGAAAATATGGGTCCAGAGCAGAGATCTGAGTGGCTTTCAACTAAAGACAGAACAACTTGTTCAATGAAAATAGAACTAAGGAGGTAGGATGGTTCATTTTATGGGTCAACTAGAATGGGCTAAAGGGTGCCCCGATAGCTGGTCAAACACTGTTTCTGGGTGTGACTGTGGGAGTGTCTCCAGGAGAGATTAGCATTTGAGTCAGTAGACTGAGTAAAGAAGACTGCCTTCACTGTTTGTGGGGTGGGGGTAAGGGGTGGGAGGAACATCATCCAGCCCACGGAAGACCTACCTAGAACAAAAAGGCAGAGGAAGGTCAAATTCACTCTCTTTTTGCTAGAGCTGAAACATCTATCTTTTGCTCTTGGACATTGGTACCTCTAGGTCTCAGGTTTTTGGACTCAGACTGGCACTTAACCATTGCCTGATACTCAGGCCTTTAGACTCGGGCCTGGATCATACCACTGGCTTTTCTGGTGCTTCGTCTTGCAGAGGGCAGATTGTACAACTACTCAGCCTCCATTACCATGTGAGCCAATTCCTATAATAAATCTCCCCCTATCTCTAGCTATAGCTCTATCTATCTCCTGTTGGTTCTGTTTCCCTGGAGAGCCCTAATACAGAACGCATGGCTGTGTTGTTTGCATCACAGATAACAGGTGTGTTTGTGGGCTCAGAAAGCTAGAAGCCAAGAGAATTCAGTGCTTGTGAGTCCTGTTTTCTCTATAAAGTAGGAGGAAAGGCTAGATACCAAGTAAAGATGGTAATATATATTACTTGGAGTGAAAGAAGAGGAGGAATAATATGAAAAACCATAAAAAACAGATGGAAATCATTTTGAATAATGCCATAGGACAAGGTTTTGTGGAAGAGGTGGATTGGGCCTCAAGGTGGACAAGATGGAGGTAAAGGGGGGCGAAGAAGAATAAGTTCCAGGAAGGGGTCTAGAATGAGAAGAAGAATTAAATCCAAGAGTGAATTCACAGAACAGAAAATTTCAAGGTCACGAATTCACAGAACAGAAAATATTGGATAGATAGCAGCAAATTGTACAGATGAAGGAAATTATACAGATATAACAATTATAAAATGTGTTTGTGCCTGGTTCCTGGCACAAAGATGGGTCCTCAATAAATAGGTGTTAAATGAGTGACAGCAACCTCATTTGCTGTACAGCAAGTTAGAAAATTAAAAGGAGCATCCAAGGCCAACCAATGGATACTAATTTCCCTTTTTTTTTTTTTTAAGATTTTATTTCTTTATTAGACAGAGATCACAAGTAGGCAGAGAAGCAGGCAGAGAGAGAGAGAGGAGGAAGCAGACTCCCTGCTGAACAGAGACCCCCCCCGATGTGGAGCTTAATCCCAGGACCCCGGAGATCATGACCTGAGCCGAAGGCAGAGGCTTTAACCCAGGTGCCCCAATTTCCCTTTTTCTTAAAATAGCAAAATATCATTACATTTCACTTCCAACTATGTAGGTATTCTAGTCACTATTGCTACATAACTATCTCCAAATAGTGGGTTAAAACCGCAGCCTTTCTAAAAGTAAATGTCACAGATTCTGTAGGTGGGGCATTAGGTATGGCTCAACTGGGTAATTCTTCTGTGTCTGGTGACTTTGAGATTGCTCAGTGGTCCTCAGTCAGCAGATGAGTTAGTCAGAGGATCCACAATGCTAAGTATCCTATAATGCAGAGGACAACTCCCACCCACTCTTCCTCACAAAGGATCTTTCAGCCCAAAATGTTGACAGTGCTGATGTAGAGAAATTCTGTGGTAGATCCAGGGGCCCAGGGGAAACAGGAAGCCTCTGTAAGGCCTTCTGAAGCCACACAGAGTCACTTCTTCCCCATCGTACTCTTTCCAGGAGGTGCACAAAGCAAGTCTAGGGAAAGGGACTAGACTCTACCTGTTTTGGGGATTGGCAAGGTGACATCGTGCTAGAGCATGTGGACAGCATGATTTAGAAAAGTACAATTTACTTTAACAGAGATGGAAGCATAAAACAGATATGGGGGGACAGCACTGAATGCCAGAAAAGTTGGGGTCCAGAATATATATAAAATGCAGATAGGAAATGGAATGGACCCAGTCAATGTTCTTTATAGAAAAAAGTATGCTTTTGATAGGAAAGCTGAGGGGGACAACTGCCTCTCCCCCATCTCTGGTACAACTGACAAGCTACGAATCCATGACAGGTGGTCCTATCAGGAAGAACTGGGCTTCTCCTCCTGCTAGTTCCTTGGGACACAATGGCCTAGGGTCTTTACTGATGCTGAGATCACTGAGTGAAAGCCACCAGTGTTTTCACCAGAGATACTCACTTTCTGAGCTCTTGGTCCCCACGGAGGTTATGGACAACAGTTCTTTGCCTTATGTTCATTCTTGTGTTGCCCTCCTCTTACAGCCAGGTCTCCTGTGAGGCCAAACCTCTGAGCCTCCATTCTGCCCTCCATCAACATGAGTTCTCTCCCAAGAGGCTCCTTGGGCTTCTATGTAAAATCACCAACCAGTCAAATTTGATTTGCAGTTGTACTTTACTTTTTTTTTTTAAAAAAGGTTAACAAATCTTTAAAAGACACTCAAACAAGTTGTCAATATCTAAAATTTAGAAATTTCATATAAAATAAACTTACTTGCTTCTTTTGAAAGCCTGGAAGATCTAGCTACGTGGGATCCCCAATCTTGACAGCAGCAGTTGTAGGAATTAGGGAGCGTCTCCCTTAGAAGATACTCTGTGGTTGAAAAAGCCTGTGTAGTACAAGGGAGAGTCCCCATTTTAGGGATTCCCATTCCATGGGGCCATATTAAACTCCCTGGCAAGCCCTGAATCACGCTGATAATAATGCTAATGATAATAATCACTGTGTAATTTTGTTTAATGCAGCATTTCCAGCAGGCAAGAAAACTTTTCCTTTTAAAAAAAATAGACTTTGAGACACGTAGAAGCAAAATGTAAGCAGGCCCTCATGAGAGCCTGTGATTTGCATGAAAATGCCTGAATCTGAGATCTTTGGTACATGATATATGTGAAAAAATATATATATGATATATACATAATTATATATCATACATGTATGCATTTTTTTTTTTAAAAAATAGGTACAACTTGGGGCGCCTGGGTGGCTCAGTGGTTAAAGCCTCTGTCTTCGGCTCAGGTCATGATCCCAGGGTCCTGGGATCGAGCCTCACATCGGGCTCTCTGCTCGGCAGGGAGCCTGCCTCTTCCTCCTCTCTCTCTCTGCCTGCCTCTCTGCCTACTTGTGCTCTGTCAAATAAATGAAAATCTTTAAAAAAAAAAATTATAAAAAAAAATAGGTACAACAATTTTCCTCTTTATGTTCATGCCTTTGTTCAGTCACCTTTCTTAGTGACTTTGGCCTTGCTCCAGTGACTTGTTTGGGTATTAGGGGGAATAACAAATATGACACACATAGAGATTTAAAATTCTTGTGTATTAGGTCTTGCCCTCACTTGCTGCGCTTAGAACTCTGAGACCACTCTTTGAATACACGAGCTAGCCTGCTGGGGAGGCCAGGTGGTAGAGAACTGAGGTGTCCCAGCCTACAACCCAAGCCCACTGGCAAACTTGTGAATGGAGTCTCTGGGACCAGCCAGCCTACAGACAATTTTATAACTAACTACGAGTAAACACACGAACCCAGCTGACATGGCTTGGAACAGCTGACTGTTCCCCAGCTGATTCCTGCCCAAGTTGCCAACACCGAGAATCATGAGCAAAGAAGTGGTTGCCATTTTATGTTACTAAATTTCGGGGTTGAATGGCAATGGAAGACAGACAGATAACCCCCTCTGAAATTATGTATGATGATTTGCTTAGTCACTGTCCTCTCTTCTAGGATTTAGCCTTGAGAAGGCAGGAACTTTGTCTTGTTTACACTGTGGTTGGCAAGCTTAGAACAGAGTCTGGAAGCCACCCACAGAAACCCTCAGGAAATATGTGTTGAATGAACGAAAATCTCCTCCAGGGCTCTGGTGGAGCAGCCTCAGCTTCTCCTCCTCCTTCCTGGAGAGAGAGAAGAGAAGGAGGTACTGTCAGGAGAAATGAGGGGATCACACGCCTAGGTGAGCTGCAGTCAACAACAACTGACATTTTTTTAAGAGTGGAAAATTTCAATCTGCACAAAAGTAGAAAAGGTGGTTTAATATGCTGCTCCTGAACTTGAACTCCTTCCTCAACAATTACAAATTTATAACCAATATTGTGTCATTTATTCAGAGTAAAAACTTTTCTGAACTATCTGAGCATGGCCACCCCGTAGATACAAGATGTGTGTGTATGTCCGCCTGTGTTTTAACTCAGTTGATTCTTGGCCTATTAGAGAGAAAAATGACTTGAAGACCTTTTAATTTTTTCCTAAATACAACATTACAAATGAAGCAGCCGCACTTACTCAAAACTCCCACTGTCTCAGGTTCTTGGCACACCATTTTGAAGACTGCTCTAGATTAACTCCACATTATGAACTCAGTCCAGAAGTCTGAATAAAGAGAAAATTCCCATTTGGAATGGGAAAAAAAAAAGCAATTAAATTTAACTGGTAAAGAAGAAGAAATGAAAGAAAATGCAAAATTAAGACCAAGATTTTTTTTATATGAAATCATCCACACAGGTGAAAATTATTTCAGAGGAAAGATCAAAGGCCTGATATTTTGTGAGGAAACCAAGAAATGTACCATATGTGCCCTGTGGGTTCACACATATGTAGCCCTGGGCTTATATCCTCTCAACTGAACAAACGCTTTTAAGGTAATCGGTTCAAATTCTTTTTTTTTTTTATTAAAGATTTCATTTATTTATTTGAGAGACAGAGATCACAAGTAGGCAGAGAGGCGGGCAGAGAGAGGAAGGAAAGCAGGCTCCCTGCTGAGCAGAAAGCCCAATGTGGGGCTCGATCCCAGGACCCTGGGATCATGACCCAAGCTGAAGGCAGAGGCTTAAACCACTGAGCCACCCAGGTGCCCCTTGGTTCAAATTCTGAATCGAGTTCACTTTCAAAGGACCACTAGTTGAGCATCAGCCCTTATTATTCAAAACTATTTTACTATCTAATTAATTTACCGTCAAAATACGTCTCCAGACAGTGTTGCTTCCATTTTTTTTTAATAGTCTTTTTTTCAGTTTACAGAATTGCCTAAGAATCTTAGGATCAAAACCTGTGAGATTGTGGGGCACCTGGGTGGCTCAGTGGGTTAAAGCCTCTGCCTTCGGCTCAGGTCATGATCCCAGGGTCCTGGGATCAAGCCCCGCATCGGGCTCTCTGCTCCATGGAGAGCCTGCTTCCTCCTCTCTCTCTGCCTGCCTCTCTGCCTACTTGTGATCTCTCTCTGTCAAATAAATAAATAAAATGTTTAAAAAAAAAAACAACAACCTGTGAGATTGTAAATGCCATATAATTCCTGCCTCAATTTTTACCATTAAAAATAGACAAGCAAGGGGCGCCTGGGTGGCTCAGTGGGTTAAAGCCTCTGCCTTCAGCTCAGGTCATGATCCCAGGGTCCTGGGATCGAGCCCCGCGTCAGGCTCTCTGCTCAGTAGGGAGCCTGCTTCCCTCTCACTCTCTGCCTGCCTCTCTGCCTACTTGTGATCTCTGTCAAATAAATAAATAAATAAAATCTTTAAAAAAAAATAGACAAGCAAAACAGTGGAAAGAAAACTTGTGCATAAAACAATAAGTGATTGTATTGTGCACCGCACTAAAACCTTAATTATTGTATTTTTGAAATGACGCAAATGGACAAATATTAAATGTTACAAAGGATATAGAGTACAAAGTGGCCCTATATTCTAACCTTGTTCACCTGTCCCACAGTGCTTTTTCCAAGAGTCAGCCATCTGAGTTGTTTCTTCTACCTTTGTAGAGATAGTCAATGCACACAAAAACATTAGGCAGGTACCTCTCTTTTATTTCTCTCATTCGGACGATAACATGCTATAAACACTCTCCAATGCCCTGTTTTCTTTTCCCACTGTATTCAGCATATGTTCGCAATCATTCTATGTTACAGTGACTGGTACTTCCTCATTGTTTTCAAGGTTGCATATAACATACAACATATAATTATATGTTGTATTATATGATGTATTATAATTTATTTTATCATTTTCCTATTGATGGATATTTAAATTTTTTTCATCTTTAGCTGCCATAGAAAATACCACAATTAATAGTCTACTACACTGTTTCTAGGCATACATGTAAGTATATCTGTAAGGTAAAACACTCCAACAAAATCACTGAGATATACATGTTTTAAATTTTAATACATATTGTCAAATTTTATAGACATTATATAAAAGTTATACCACCAATAAAATGTATCATGTGCTTATTTCTCCAAACCCTTGTCTACTCAGTGTGTCACAGAATTTTGCCAATATGATAGGTAAGAAATGATGCCTTATTGTAGTTTTCATTTGCAATTTTCTTATTTTGATGTGACTATCTTTTCATAAGAATACAAATGTTTATATTTCCTGTCTGAGAATTACCTATTCATGACATTTGCCTGTGTGCATAGGATTCTTTTTTTTAAATATATTCTTTTATTTATTTGAGAGAGAGCGAGACAGAGAGAAAGAAAAAGAAAGCACAAGCAGGGGCGGGGGTAGGGGTAGAGGGAGAGGAAGAGGGAGAAGCAGGCTCTCCACTGATCGTGGAGCCTGACATGGGACTTGATCCCAGGACTCTGGGATCATGACCTGAGCCAAAGGCAAACAAATGCTTAGCTGATGAATCGCCTAGGCACTCCTTTTTCTTATTAATAATTTATAATAAATCAATAATATTTATAGTAACCATTATATATATTTATAAAATTAGGGACATTAAACTTAATGTGAATATTGCCAATTTTTTTTTTTTGTAGTTTCCTATTTGTCAGTTGACGTAGACCATGTTGTGGAATTTTCTAATGTCATTAGTTTATTTTATAAGCAAATTATTCGACCTTTGAAGTTCCTTGAGAGTCAACGCTATAAAGAATATATCATATTTGTTCTGAGAATTTCGATTTAATCTAAAATTTTTAAAAACTGCTAGGAGCCATGAACGTGGGCATGCTTTCTAGGTGAAACCCCAGAAGATTTTAGCAGAAACCAGTGGACAATGATCACACTCAAGTGGAATCTGACCACAAAAGAGTTGATCTCTGAAAAGGTTCTATTTACATTTTGGATGATAAAGAGCATATAGCACTTAAGATAGAGGAAATAAGTCTCCATTTAAAAATATTTTCTGTGGGGACAGCTGGTGACTCAGTTGTGTGTTGGACTCTTGGTTTTGGCTCAGGTCATGAACTGGGCTTCACACTCAGTGGGGAGTCTGATGGAGATTCTCCCTCTCCCTCTGTTCCTCTCCCTTCTCGCACGTGTTCTCTCTCTCTCTAAAATAAATAAAATCTTTAAAAAATTACTATGAAAAACAGAGATTAATTTGGGGGAGCATTTGCTTCCATGCTCAGTAAAGTGTAGGAGTACATGAATTCTGTGAAATAAGAGACCGATGACAAGATGAAAATCCCGGTGTTGCACGAGTTGGGATATACCTGAGAGGTGGGTAGAAATAAAAGACAACTGGATGAGATAGAGAGCAATGAAAACAACGTCAAGATAAAATTATGGAGGTAAAATTGTCCTTGGAAGATTCACCGAGACTGCAGAAAAATCATTAGGTGAAAGAGAACAAAAATATTTCGGCATACACAGGGAAAGGAAAGAAATACTACAAAAATGAGCAAAAGGAAAATGCAGAGAGAGGAGGCAAAGCAGAAGCAGAGAGCCACTGACTGGGATGAAGACACCGGAGGACATTTAATTACCAAGGATGAGGACATCCTAGCCTTCAGATTTTTTCCCTGTGAGCTAAAGAGAGTAACTCTGGGTCATTTAACCAGAGAGAAGAATTTACATACAAATAGTGGTTAGCTCACAGTGTCTGTAAGGAAGTACCAGAATCAGGCTTGGAGTCCTGGTAACCAGGAAGGAGGCACAGCGTGAGGCAGAGGGACTGAGTGCAGGATCCGGGATGCTCCTGCTTCCTGCTGTTCTTGGTACTTGGATGTAGCTGCTCCCGCTGCTGCCCCCCAGCTTCTTCCCGCAAGTGAGTTTTGTTTCAAAGTCTGCAGTGGTGCATCTGAGTGGGGAAGTGTAGATCCTGTCACTGTATCCCAGACGCTGAGAAGGCGCTCAGTGTGTGGTGTCTGCCATTTCCACTCTCTGTAGAGGTGAGCACAGGCTTTTTTTCCAGACACAACTGGGGAATCTCCAAACATTGAAAAAAATAAATAAATAAAGCTTAGAATGTGGGCTAGATTTAGAGACTTGTTTCTAATACAGAGAATACAATAAAAGTGATGGGATATCCTTTCAGAAGTTAGGTTGCAAAAGACTGCCTGCTTGTTGGACTCTTGCTCTCTGGCTCTTGACACTTGCTCATTTGGTGACATAAGCCGCCATGATGAGCTGCTGCATCCCAAAAAATGGAAGGCATCTCAGGCCAAAAGCTACGGAGGAACAGAGTCTCTCTGTTCAATAACCAGTGGAAAAATGGAATCTTGCAAGCAACAACCCGTGAGTGAGCTTGGAGGCAGATCCTTTCCCAGTTGAACCTTGACATGAGTTCCATCCCAGCTGACACCTTAACTGCATCCTGGCTGAGCTTCTGACTCAGAGCCGCCCAGCTGAGCTGTGCCCAGATTCCTGACCCACAGATACAGTATATGTTGTTTTAACCTACTAGGCTTTATAGACTTTGTTATGAAGCAATGGAAAACCAGTTGGAAAACAAAACAAAACAAAACAAAAAAACCCAACCTAACTACTTCTTAATGATTCTTAGGGCAAGAGTTAACCAAAAATAAAACTATTGATTCCTGGGGGGGGGGGGGGGGCAATGACAGAAAAATCACATATCAAAATATATAGGTGAGTTTTTACTTCTGACCTCATGGCAGATTTGTGGCTGAGTGGTACTTTGTTGAGAACAACAAAGCTGGCTGCACTGAAAAACATTCTTTCTGAAGACTTTAGAGATTGCAGAAGCCACTTGGAAGTAAGGGGCCAAGCTCTTGGAGAAAGGCCAACTTATAGACTTGGATTTCTGCCAAGGTTGGGAACTGAGGAGCTAATATCCCAGATGGAAAGAAGAAGATGGAAGCTGATAGGTAAACTCTTTCCTTTTCCTTGCCCTCCCCTCCCCCGGAAAGGCCACACGGAGATGCAGGTGCAGTTGCAGAGCTCCTCAGGGCAGGCTCGCAGGCACTGGGCAAGCCCACCTGCAGGCAGCCGAGCTCTCATGGACTCTCCTGACAGCCTGGCCTCACCCCCCTTGGGCCTCATTCCTACTCCCCGGAATGCTAATTCCTAATAAACTAATAGCTCTTAAGACTTCAGCCTGAGGCTTTGCTCAGTATTGAAACCAGATTCAAAATAAATGAACAGAAACTAGAATATTTTTAAGACACCAACAATGGCTAATTAGGAAACATCATGGGAAAAGCACCCTATACATTTTATTAGGTTGTGTTTTCATTATCTGCTAAAAAAATTTCCTAATTGCCATTGTGATTTCTCCTTCAGAACCGTAAATTAATATATATGAAGGGCTAAAAAGGTATATAGTAAGTACTTTATAAGTGCTGGCTTTTATTATTGAAAAGCATAAAGATATATATGAATATATTTACACATATATAAATACACACTATTATAAGTAAAAGAAAACTCACAATATATATAACAAACAAAATAACAACAGGTAGCATTTATGGAGTGTTCTAGATGTCTGTTTACGATACTATCTTGTACTTTTTTTTTTAAAGATTTTATTTATTTATTTGACAGAGAGAAATCACAAGTAGGCAGAGAGGCAGTCAGAGAGAGAGGAGGAAGCAGACTCCCTGCTGAGCAGAGAACCCGATGCGGGACTCGATCCCAGGACCCTGAGATCATGACCTGAGCCAAAGGCAGAGGCTTAGCCCACTGAGCCACTCAGGTGCCCCCTATCTTGTACTTTTATCCACACTTTACCAATGACGAAATTAAGGCACCGTAATTTGTCCGGTTGGTATGCAGTTGGTAAGTGACAGAGCCTAAATTTGAACATAGGCAAATTTCTTATATAAAGAGCATTTGAATTCTGGTCCCGTTTAGATAATGAGAGGTATAATAAAGTCTTTCTCTTTTCAAACCCTATTAAAATATAATAATAAATAATTAAATCCATACGATACTGAAAAGCAAGTGGGGGTGCTAAGGGCACAATAAAACAGGAAATTCTGGAATGTAGAAAGCAATTGGTAATAGAATGATAGTAAATGCTAACAGAGCTGAGAAACCTACAGCCTTATTATGCTGTAGAGCTCCACAAAATTAGTGGGAATGGGAGAAAGCATGGGCCGTGGTGGTGTGCCAGATACCAAAAAGGCAATAGATGGAGAAAAGCTCTCTTGTCCTCAACTCCACTCCTAGAGAGAAGCAGCTTCTGAAATTAATTCCCAGGGTGCGGGTGTAGTGTGGAAATTCTGGGGATGGTCTGTTGATGTGAGGCTCCTAAGCATCCCAAGAGCCAAATGCAAGGTGCCTTAGGAGCCTACGTCTCCAAGACCCTCTGAGGGATGTGGGGATCTCACATCCACACATATGGGGAGCCAGTCTAGCTCTATGTCTGTGGGTCTGTCTCTCCTCACACATCCCTTCTCCAGCTTTCCTGTCTTCCTTCCTCCAGCCCTCACCGCATGCAACACCAAAGGCTGTGTTGAATGGAAAACATAAACTTAACAGAGGTCATTCCCAACCAAATTAGGCAATAGAATGAGCTAAATAGTTATTATAATTATATATTAAGCATAATATATAATGTTTATATAAACACCACATATATGCCTATTACATTAAAGGATATAAAACTTTACAAATAATATATAAATGTGTATTATATAAATATAATAATAAATAAGCTTAATAATAATCATTAGCTTGTTCAGAGAGTTTCAATATCAAGCTAAATGAATACAAATCCAACAGACTTATTGGGGGATTTTCAGAGCTATCTTAAAAATCAGCATATCAAGTAAAGAAAGATCATCAGCAAATACATGTACCAAACAAAATAAGGATATGAAATCGTTTTAAGCACTTATGAAAAAATTACAAATGTTCACCACAAGTACCAGGTTATAAAGAAAATCTTGTGTCTTCCAAAGCAGAGAAACCATTCTGGCCACGTACTCAATCCAAAATGATGTAAAAGCAAAAATAAATGATAAAAAATATGCTCTTCTTATTAAGTCATTTAAAAAGTACCATTTAAATGAAAGAAAAAATTAAAACAAATTACATTCTACTTAAAATTGAATGAAACCATTCATTGGGTTCCTGCCAAGGCAAGACTTCCAAAAATTATTTATAGTTTTCAAAATAGAGAAGAGATTTCAAAATAAAATCTTTAAAAAAAAATTGCTACTAATGTGGGTACCATTAGGGATTAGTATCTAACCTATATAAAGTACCCTTATAAGGCACTTAAAAGAAAACTCAAAATTAAAAAAAAAACATTTAAAAGATATAAATAGGCTATTCACAGAAAAGGGGGGGGGATGCATGATAAACACATAGAAAATAACACAACCTCACTGATCATCAGGAAAAATATGCAAGTAAATACCAGAATACTAGTTACATGCTCTCTCTGTCCACATTATAATTTCATATATTCAAAAGATGGATTATATTCTGTTC
The DNA here is from genome assembly GCF_002288905.1 of Enhydra lutris kenyoni. Lineage (NCBI taxonomy): Eukaryota > Metazoa > Chordata > Mammalia > Carnivora > Mustelidae > Enhydra > Enhydra lutris. The sequence goes on along the minus strand of NW_019154116.1, from coordinate 13,285,129 downwards.
TCTTGGAGGTGAAGGAAAACAGATATGTGGGAGATAAATTAATAAACCAGTTTGCAATTTGGGCAGCATCTATCAAAATTTAAACTATGTTGTCTTATCTTTTATTTTAGATTTCTACTTCTAGAGACTTTCTGCGTGGAAATATTCATACAAAATGTATTAAAAGAAACATCCTATAAAAAACAAGGGACAACCTAAATTATTAAATACATTAAAGTACATTCAAAATATGAACAGCCTGACCACTTTAAAAAGAATTATATCCAAGGTATTTTGGAAGGAGACATTAATATAATTTTAGATCTCCTTTTAGAAAGCCATTTGGCAATGGTATCAAAAGTTATCTCTATAAACCTTCATATTCTTCTTGCTGCCATCTTGGGTCCGTAGTCCCCTCCCAACACTGTACCTGACACAGAGCAGCAAAGACAGGGTCAGAACAGAATCTGACGTTGGTGAATCAGTATCAGAGCTGGAGGAACAGGTTACCACACAGGCAAGCACACAGCAAGCCCAGCTGGCACCAGCCCCTGAAATGGATGAAGCCGTCAGGAAAAGTAAAGCAAAGGAAGTCAGAGTGAAAAAAAGTCCGTGGAAGGCCATGTCCAAACCAAGTCCTCAACAGGTTATAGAAGTTACTAAAGTCACCATCCAGAAATCTTAGAATGTTCCCTTTGTCATCACAAGGCCATATGTCTACAAGAGCCCAGTTTTAGACACCTATCATAATTTTGGGGGAAGAAGACAAGGTGTGATAGGGTAACGATAAGATGGCTGACCAAAACAGCAAGGGAATTCCAGTCCCTGTCTCAAAGCCCTTCCAGGTTCTTCTTTCCTACCTCGTTTCCAAGCGTGTGCTAAAGATGCCAAGTATGTGGAAGTAGAAGGGTATAAATCCCCCTCCCTGCTTGTGCTCGGGGCTCAGACCTTTGGAGAACAACCTCGTTTGTGCCCACCTGTGTTAAATAAACCTCTGATCCTCCAAAGTCTCCGAGTGCTGCTTGGTTCCTCCACCAGGATCCAGTCCAGGTTCCGTAACAGGTCAAGGGCCTATCTCAGCAAGCATAGCTAGCAGCTGCTGAGAAATTCAGAGTTCAAGGTGAAGCTGTCTGGAACATTCAAGAAAAAGAAAGACTCCGACTGTATCAGAGAAGAGTGAAGAGAAGGACGTTAAGGAAACAGAGGTGAACATTCAGACCATAGAACTGATCATGGCATAAACAAACATGTCAAGTGCGCAGACAGCTAAGCCCTGCAGAACCACAGTAATGGCATCGTAGATGCCATTAAGAAATTAATGCAACCATTGGAAAAAAGTACTCTTATTTATTTTGGTGCTTCAAAAGAGTGACTGTCACTTGGTTTTACACTTGTACTATTTCCATCTTTAATATAAATGCGGCTTCTGTTCTAAACTGATTGGCCATTTGGTGGTCATACAGTGATTCTTCTTTAGGAAATCATCAGAAAACATGGAGAAAATTTTCTGTATTTATGCTTACACAAATATTATTGAAATATGCAAAAACAAAATAACAATGACAAACACAGGAAAAAAGTGAAAAGAACAATAAATACTCTTAATGTTGTAGGAGAAAAAAAATAAACAGGATCTCCATATAACGTAGTGTCATTTTGATGCGGGGTTGTCCAGCAGGGTCGTCGAGCGCAGTGGTGAAGAAGGAATTCTTGAGACATTTTATGGTGCAAATAGGTGGTTTTATTATAGCACAGGGACAGAACCTGTGGGCAGAAAGTGCGGCGCTGGGATTGTGAGGAGTGACTGATTATATCGGTTTTTGTATCCTGTGGAGGGGAACTTGACGTTAGGACTGCAGGAAATTGAGTCTATAGGTTCTTCCTGGAGGTCTGGCTATTATTAAGCTTGTGTTTTACCTGTAAGTCATTAAGACAGTTACAGACGGTGATGGAGTTTCATGTCCTGCAGGACCGCGATCTTCATCAGTTTACCATTTGTTTCTTCCTGGCCCTTTGTTCTTGGGCAGTCTCAAGTGCCTGAGGAATGGCACGTATATCGCACCTTCGGTGGGGCGGGATGGTGAGTAGGGTGTCACCTTGCCTTTTGCACTCTCATAAATCTCACCATTAAAAAATATATTTTAGAAGGATATGAGAAAACGATCAAAATACACTGTCTATAGAGTGGACTTCCTTTAGCTGAGCCATAGTGTCTGGGAGGACTAAGGGGCTTAGTTGATTCACTAGAGGGGAAATCTCTCTAAGTATACATTCCTAAAGAGTAGCCTGTGGAGAAGATTTCATATTCTCTTAAGGGTGTTCCTATTACCATAAAGGTGTTCTGGGTCCCTTTGCCCCCTCCTATAGAACTCAGTCAGTCTCTCTCTGGCTCTACCCTCACCCCATAACATACCCCCATGGAAACCCCTCTTCTGTCTTTCCCGAGGGTGTTGGAGAAGGGCTCTGGTGCTTCCAGCCCTTCAGAGAGAAGCATTTATGAAACAAAAAGAAAGCATTTATTCACATACCCTACTTGGCTCTCTTAGCAGAGACCCCTCTTTGGCTCTCCCACTGCTGCATTGTTATTCCAATAAAGATTATGGCCCTTTCCCTGTTCTTACCGAGGACCCTTCCTAGCAAGGGTTTTCTGGAATGGACAGAAAAGTTCCAACACTACAAAGGCATATTTGCTATGCCTGGGTAATAGAAGCAGCGGTCACTGTTTTTTCTATTTTTGTTTTTTGTATCTTTCAAAATTTCAACCAATAACGTGTAGGGAAGGAAAGATAAATTTCCCTCTACTCTTCTAGGTTCTTGGCTGAGAATGCCCCCCCACCCCAGCGCCAAAAAAAGATTAATAGAAAAACAAGCAGATGTTTAATCCTGTATATACATGGGAGAGACAACCCTCCCCCCGTCCCCACCCCCCAAACATCACCTTAAAGGTAAAGACCAAATGATGGGGGGGGGGGATGTGACCAGGAAAAGCTCAGAAAATAAGGTGAGACTTGTTATGTAGATCTAAACTGGAGCCTTCTCCATTGTCAAGATTCTCTGGATGGGATTTAGAGGCATCTTTTCCCAGAGGGAAACACCCTTACACACACAGATTTCCCGCCTAAATGTAAATGTCCCTTAAGAGTGGGTAACCTCTTTCTTTTCCAGAGCTTTTGCTGTGGCTGATCTTTCTTAAAAATAAATAAATAAATAAATAAATAAACAAACTAAATTAAAATAAAATAAAAATTAAAATTAAAAAATTATTAAAAAATAAATAAAAATAAGAATCAATCAATAAATAAAAATCAATAAAAATCAATCAGTCCACTCAAGATAATCTTTAGGCCAAAAACGAATATTTTGGAGTGGCATGTTTGACTCCCCTTCTTATAAAAAATCTGAAAAAGTATAATCAATGTTATTAAGTTTTTTTCTTCTTGTCTTAAGAGTTATTAACATGACATCTGATGATTAGGGATTTCTTCTGAGTGTTTTAGTTTTTAAACCCACTTCTTGAGGGCTACATTTTTCTCTACCAGCAGAACTTTTCCTTTTCGTTACTACCGCCTCTCCTGGAAATACAGGTGTCATTGCCATTGCTTTCATCAAAATATGTATTGTTGTTTAGTACATGAATTTTGGCAGAAATTAGATAAGCATGTCCATTTTCAGAGTTTTGAAGTCTAAATTATTGTGAGTTCATAATTCTTTAAGTCTGAATTTTAGCTTCCATAAAGCTAATGTCAAAACCAAAATATTCTTTGAAATCAGTAGGAGGTTTGTTCACTAAGCACTGGAAAAGATGAAAAGTAAGCCCAAAGTGACTCTCACCCATTTGTGAGGGGTTACCTTTCACACAGGCATTACTTTCCATCTATCTTAAATTAGCTCTTTAAGCATGTGTTCTTGTATTATGCATTGCTGGTCCAATTAGTCTTTGGACCCTGTCCTTCTTTCCTAATTGTTGCTATTTCTTTCAAAATTTAAAAAAAAAAATAACTTTAATATTTAACTTCTCATTTTTTTACTTCTTCTGAAACTTCAGAATATCTTTCTTTGTGTAGTTTATAATTTCCTTTTCAGGGTTGCTTTTGTTGCGGAACCAGGACTGGATCCTGGTGGAGGAACCAAGCAGCACTCGGAGACTTTGGAGGATCAGAGGTTTATTTAACACCGGTGGGCACAAACGAGGTTGTTCTCCAAAGGTCTGAGCCCCAAGCACAAGCAGGGAGGGCAATTTATACCCTTCTACTTCCACATACTTGGTACTTTTGGCACACGCAAGGAAACGGGGTAGGAAAGAAGAATCCGGAAGCACTTTGAGACAGGGACAGGAATTCCCTTGCTGGTTTGTGTTATGCCCCAATAATGGGTCCGTGATTAAAGGAGCGAGACTGATACAAAGCGAAGGTCAAGCAAAGCTTTATTTCGCGGCAAGCATCAAGAATCTAACCGAACGTTCAGGGCCACACCTCTTACAAGAGAGGGCAACCCTTCTGTTTCACAGTCTAGCTTTTAAGGGCAAAGGCCATGCGGTAAGGCCTGGCCACGCACAGGTGGCCAATGAGATTGTAACACACATAGGAAACTCCACAGTGATGCTAGGTGACCAATTGAGTTACAATTTACCCTAGTAGACATTTGAACCAGCCTGTTACACCTTGATTGGGATTGGCACCCAAAAGGCTCCCAAAGGGTGGGGCCCATACTCCTTGGTAACCAGGGAGACAGTATGCAGCGCCCCCCCAATTAATCGGAGGTCTCCACCTGGCCTGACCCACCCTTGTATCTGGGCTTTGTTACCTGAAGCTGGTTTCCGGGACTTGTCTCCAAGTAAATCCCCTGGGGGAAGGGGAGCAGGGACAGTTTCTAAATAGGTCCTTACAGTTTGGTCGGCCATCTTAGAGTACAGTTTTTCCCTATCACTTTAAAATTTTTAACTTTTTCTCCTTTGTTACTCCCATGAAAACTAGTGTTTTCAGAAGAGTTTTGTAATTTTTAGGGGTGGGACCTTGGTATTGTTATGCCCCAATAATGGGTCCGTGATTAAAGGAGTGAGACTGATATAAAGCGAAGGTCAAGCAAAGCTTTATTTTGCACCAAGCATCAAGAATCAGACCTAACGTTCAGAGACGCACCTCTTACAAGAGAGGGCAACCCTTCTGTTTCACAGACTAGCTTTTAAGGGCAAAGGCCATGTGGTCGGGCCTGGCCACGCACAGGTGGCCAATGAGATTGTAACACACACAGGAAACTCCACAGTGATGCTAGGTGACCAACTGAATTACAATTTACCCTAGTAGACATTTGAACCAGCCTATTACACCTTGATTAGGTTTGGCGCCAAAAAGGCTCCCAAGGGGCGGGGGCCCATACTCCTTGGTAGCTAGGGAGACAGAATGCAACCCCCACTGATCGGATGTCTCCACTTGGCCTGACCCACCCTTGTATCTGGGCTTTTTTACCTGGAGCTGGTTTCTGGGACTTGTTTTTAAGTGAATCCCCTGGGGGAAGGGGAGCAGGGACAGTTTAACTTTAATGAAAGCCTCTTGCTACATAGGTCCTTACAGTATTATTGACGTCTGAAAGGTTTTTTTGAGGGAGCAATTCTCTGTATGGTAGGTGATTCAGCAACACCACAGTCTCTACCCAACTTCTTTCCAGAAGTACCACCTGCTGACTGTGACACACCAGCACTTCTCTGTGGCATCTCTCCCAATCAGACAGGGGCCCCCAAATGTGGGGCGACCCAATAGGGTGGAGGCCAGCAGCGCCAATGGTGAAAGGATTCACCCAAGGCAGAACAAAGGAACTAGAAGTTTACTGAATCCATCACTAGGGGGTGGTGGGGAAGGAAGGTTAAGAGGTATGGGACACATGCAATTTTCTTTCCTTCCTCCCTCCCTCCCTCCCTCCCTCCCTCCCTCCCTTCCTTCCTTCTTTTCTTTTTTTGTGCCTGTGCCTGGTTGTAAGTAGTCCCTTATGGATATTTTGGGTGGGCTGCCTGATGGGCTTGTCTGTATTCAGCTCAGGGGTCACTGTGGGCCCTTTTGCATTGATCAAGTTTCCATAGCTCAAGCCAGTTGCCTAAAAGCAGCCTCTACAATCTCCAGAACGGACAAATTTTCCATAGGGGTGGAAAATACAAGCGGGCAAAGTTGCTCCCAGTGGAAAACCACAGAATGAGGGTGAGTTTAGGCTTGTATTGCCATTTTTCAATCATGATGTATAAATGAATTGTTCTCTGAAACATGAAAGTGACTAAGCCTTTTACACCTAGATATTTTTTTCAAGCAGTACACAGGTAAGAGCCTAAGAAGTATCATACTTACTCAACTCAATGACTCTTCATTTCTGTTATTTTCTCTCTGCCACTGGCATCAGAACACAATTTTGAAAGAGTATGGCCATGGTACTTCATTCTATCAATCTCAAAAATCTCTCTATCAATCTCAGGCATATAATACTCCCACCTCCCCAGCGCCCTATCCTAATACTCCCTGCTACTCAGGAGCAGAGCCCTGAAAATGTGGATGAAAGTCAAGTTTACCTCTATTAAAAACATCAGGCACCTGGGGTGCCTGGGTGGCTCAGTCATTAAGTGTCTGCCTTTAGCTAGGTCATGATCCTAGGGTCCTGGGATTGAGTCCCACAGAGTCCCACAGAGTCCTGCAGAGTCCCTTATTGGGCTTCCTGCTCCATGGGAAATCTGCTTCTCCCCCTGCTTGTGTTCCCTCTCTCACTATGTCTTTCTCTGTCAAATAAAATCTTTAAAAACAAAACAAAACAAAACAAAACACATCAGGCCCCAAATGGAGTCTCTTATGCTAACATAGCATCACCAATCTAAAATTTAATTATGGTTTCTGTTCTTCCAGAAATGGAATCCTAAACCTGTCAATCAGGAATCTCCTGCTCAGTAACAGTCAGGTCTTCTGCCTGATAGACCCCTGCCAGCCCCTAAGGGAAAGTTACCTTGCAATAACCAACTCGCTCTTTTGCCCAATACAACTTTCTTGCTCCTGCTCTTTCTGCCTGTCAAAATCTTTCATTTCGTACAGCTTCTCAGAGCTCCTTTCTATCTGCTGGATTGGGTGCTACCAGATTAGTATTGATTTTTGCTCAAACTCAACATTTTTAATATACCTCCGTGTATCTTTTAACACTACACTCCCATGTTCACTTCAGCATTATTTATGATAGCGGAGATCTAAAAATGGATGGAGAAAATGTGATCCAAATACACAATAGAATATCACTTAGCCTTAAAAAAGAAAGAAATCCTGCCATTTGCAACAACATGGATAGACCTTGAGGATATTATGCTAAGTGAAATAAATCAGACAGAGGAAGACAAATATTTTATGATCTCACTTGTATATGGAATCCAGAAATGTCCAACTCATAGAAGCAAAGGTTACCAGGGTGGTTAAACACAGAGGATCTTTTTTTTTTTTTTTTTTTTTTTTTTCAAGTGGTGAAGCTGGATGGATGATCTTAGCCACTTGTAGCAACAGAATTTTTTTTGGTCTGCTATGAATTAGATAGCATGAAAGGCATGTAGCGGAGTAGTTCAAGGGATGGGCTTGGGAGTCAGATGGCCTCTGCAACTTACTAGCTGCCTGAATGGACACCACTCACTATCTCTGGCTTGGCTTTCCCCATCAGTAGAATGAGGATAATCACACCTGCCCCATGGCACTGTGGTGAAGATTAAATAAATTAACACATGTTCAGTACTTGGAATGGTGCCTGACCCAGTAAATGATCAATTTCAGTTATCATTGGTAAGTGCAAGAGAATTGTTCATGTAGTTAAAGGTTCATTCATTTGTAGCATAAATCTTCTTTAAAAGTGCTACAATCACTTCATTTCTCTTGTTCATTACATAAAATTTTTTTGGCTACCCATTACATACCAATGCACTTATACCTAGCATTGGGAGCAAGTCATAAATTTCCTATGTATATAAATGATCTGGCTTCAGTAACTTGTGATCTGCTGGTGGAGAGAGACAAGCAGAGAGTTAAGAGGAGGGGGCGCTGTGGCCTAGGCTCAAAAGGGCCCTGCATGATCCCCACTCCACTTGGGAAGGGGACAAAGAGGGCTGCCCAGAGAAGTCTAAGAAAACTTCTTGGGGTGCCTGGGTGGCACAGTCAGTTAGGCATCTGACTCTTGTTTGGACTCAGGTCATGATCTCAGGGTATTCAGCCCAAGCCCCGTATCCGGTTCCAAGTCAGCTTCAGACTCTCTCCCCCTTTCCCTCTGCCCCTCCTCCCCACACCCTCTCAATAAAGTAAATAAATAAATCTTAAAAACAACAACTACTTACTCTGGTTACTTTAAGTGGCAGAAATTTTTTTTTAAGATTTTATTTATTTATTTGACAGAGAGAGAGATCACAAGTAGGCAGAGAGGTGGGCAGAGAGAGGGGGAAGCACGATACCTGCTGAGCAGGGAGCCCGATGTGGTACTTGATCCCAGGACCCTGATATCATGACCTGAGCTGAAGGCAGAGGCTTAACCCACTGAGCCACCCAGGTACCCAAGTGATAGAAATTTGTAACTAACAATACTGGAGGGGAATCTTCTGAACACGTACCTCATCATTCTTTGCAGATTGCCCAAGCTGTAAACTTTTCTTGCAGATTCATGCCCTTCATTACAAATACCAGTGGTTATGCAAGGCCACAAGGCTTACGCACCTCCAGCAGCTTAATAAACTGTGTATAGAGCTGTTTGCTCTTAAATGAACTCTTACTGCTATGATTTTTTTTATTTTTATAATACCTTATTTAAAAAATAGTTGTTTTTTATTATTATTATTATTATTATTATTATTATTATTATTATTTAAGTAATCTCTACATCCAACGTGGGGTTAGAACTCACAACCCTGAAATCAAGAGTGACATGCTCTTCTGACTGAGCCAGCAAGGTGCCCCGCTGCTAAGATTTTTAAATTATTGGGTCTGTTTCTCTGGGAGGAGAACTGGAATGTTAGCTGCTGTTTGGTGAAGCTCCTACTCAGCTTACATTTCTAAATGTGTTATTTGTAATTCGCTGTGGATAGGGAAATAAAGCATAGGTATTAGGATTATATTTAAAATCAAATATAACAGATCTAGTGGTTTCACTTGATAGGAAAGTAAAAGCATTAGTAAATGGGACTGGGGTGGGCTGCAGTGGTCTTCTGGAGGCTGATTTATTTCATGGTTCTGGGTTGCATTTGATGGAATAGTGACTTCTTGGTAATTAAATGACCAAGAATTATCCAAATTCTTCTATAGTGATTATTTTTCTGAGAAAAGGAGTACTCCTCTTCCAGGATTTCAGTATGGAGTGGTTCACCTTTATCCTGCTTATCACCACCTTTATTTCTTATGAACTTGAATTGTATCCTCAATCACCCTTCCTTGTCTCTACAGTCCTCATACTTAGGTCTGCCACAGCAGTTTCTCTAGCTTCTTGATTTTGTTAGTTGCCGAGATGGAAGGAAACCTGGCACACTACTATCTAGCCTTCAAAGCCCAGTTCAAATGACCCACTCTGAGAAACTTTTTCTGAGGATAGTCATCCTTCTCATGCAGATTTGTTTATATCTCTACTTCCATCAGGCTTTTAATCTTTCTACTGTAACTCTTAATTTGCATAACACATTTATGTCTATGTGCCTATATTTTTATTTGGACTATGGCTCTTTTGAGGTCAGGTCCATCCCTCAAAGTCCATTACACAAAAACTTGTCACTTGGTAATTGTTGATTTACAAAATATGGTGTTTTGTGGTTTGCACTCAATCCTTTTTTGATAATGCCTGTCATTTGTGGGATCCTTTAATTCCCCCATCCTCTTATCCCCCTCCACCAGCATATTGAACTCATGCTTATAGCATCAAAAATTATTTTTAATTGTATTAACTTAGTTCACTTATTCAAAACTCCTCCGTATAAGAAGCCTTGTATAGAGCTGCCGTTTATAACTCTTGGTTTTGCATTTCAATATGTTTTGGAGTGAAGTTTCATCTTATTGCTTTAGCTGGCAGGGTAAATTTGGGAGTTCTGTTGGACAGGAGGGAGGAGCTGACAAGTACTGTGTATTGAATGGGCTAGAAGTCAAATTCCAAGATGCAGAGAGGGTTGACATCTGTTTGTATCTGTCAAAAAGTCGTTTCCCTGGAAACACATTTCTCTTCCTTTGAGGAGTTGCTGTTTGGCCATACCAACCACGTCAATCTGTTGAACTTTAGCTTTGGTGACTGGTCAGCAGCTCTTGATCCAGACTGAGTCACAGTCATTTTCTGAAACTTCTAAAGTCCAGAAAAGGGGTGGGTTGGGGTAGGGTTGGAGGTGGGACATGGCATTTGTGATCTGGTGTAAACATGGAGCTGTCCCCTCCTCTTGTCTGAGTGAGGACCCTCTAAGGGGAATAAGAGCAGACCAGTACCCCTCATGCAGGCAGAGGCCCTGTAGAAGAAAGAGAGAGCTTAGGATCTTAGGATTCTATGAGTAGGGCAAGCAGGGTTCAGGTCAGTATCCAGTGGAAGCCAAGCTCCAGCATAGCATCCTTGTATGTTTCTGGCTTCATGGCTCCACTCTTCTCAGAATGGTGGGAAACTGACTAGGTACCCAGGTGGTTAAGAGAAGTATCCTGGGGGCACCTGGGTGGCTCAGTGTGTTAAATCTCTGCCTTTGGCTCAGGTCATGATCTCAGGGTCCTGGGATTGAGCCCCGCATCAGGCTCTCTGCTCAGCAGGGAGCCTGCTTCCCCCACACAAACACCCTGCTTTTCGGCTTACTTGTGATCTCTGTCTGTCAAATAAATAAATAAATAAAATCTTAAAAGAGAGAGAGAGAGAAGTATCCTGAGGGAGAGTGGGCAGGGAAAGGGAGAAGAAAAAGGAAATGTGGGTGTTTCACTGTACTTACTTCATTAATTTATTTAATTTTTAAAAAGATTTTATTTTTAAGTAATCTCTACACCCCATGTGGGGCTCGAACTCACAACCCCAAGATCAAGAGTCACATGCTTTACTGACTGAGCCAGCCAGCTGTCCCTCACTGTACTTATTAATCTTGGATTGATCCTTAGGGACTCTGATGAAGGTATCTGTAGAAGAGTTTGTCTGTCTAGCAAACTAGTTTTCTGCTCTCTATTCAAGCATCATGGAAGCATAGCTATCTTTAAGTTATTCATGGAACTCTATCAAAAACTTTTAAAAAAGTAAATAATCTTTCTTTTGAAATAAGATTTCAGTTAATATTTACTTATTTGATCCACATTTATTGAGTTCCCACTAGTATCAGCCATCATAGTACATGTTTCAGAGAAAAGGTCCATTTAAGGATTTTTTTATTTATTTGACAGACAGAGGTCATAAGTAGGCAGAGAGGCAGGCAGAGACAGAGAAAGAGGGAAGCAGGCTCCCTGCTGAGCAGAGAGCCCAATGTGGGCCTTGATCCCAGGACCCTGGGATTATGACCTGAGCCGAAGGCAGAGGCTTTAACCCACTGAGCCACCCAGGTGCCCCAAGAAAAGGTCCATTTAAACAGACAGACTTGAATTCTAGGTAGCTTACAATCTAGCACAAGAGTGAAAAAAAATCCCAGTAAGTGCATACCTAACCACAATGCAAGTTATAATGTGATAAAGGTCATGAAAAAAAAAATCTATCTAATTTAACGTGTGAGTTTGGTATAAAAATTGATGATTTTTAGCTGAGGGAAATCAGGGCTGGCTTTATTCCAGGTCCTTTGAAAGCTTGGGTGGCCCTATTGGGTTATGCTGATTCGACTGCATTCCAGATCTTAGCCAGGTTTAGGATATTCAGTGTATGTAGTATTTCGACATATTTCTAGGTCTTCAACTTGTCTAATAAAAATCCCTTCTGGATTACCAACTTTCAAGGTAGCACAACCAAGAGAGAAAATAATGTTTTGTTTTGTTCTGTTTTATAAGTTTTAAAATGCAATATGATTCTTTACAAATCAGATATACCCTTAGTATGTTATTTTATTGTTTTGAAGTTCTCAAAGGGAAGATATAGGAAGGGATTGGGGTAGAATTTAGGAAGCTAATTATTTCATAGCTTTGAAGATTTTGTCTGCAGAGTTTAGGCATCTGTTGAGCGTCCAGAGAAGATACCAGGTTCTGGGAGAGCTGACAGTTCAAAGAAGGTTGGTGAAGATCAAGGCACCTACGAAGGGTAGAGTGAGGACTAGCCAGTCAGCTTAGATTTGGAAACCTTTAGGAATGGATGAGCCAGCAGGAACAGAGGATGATGGAGAGATGGAAGAGGCAGAGATAGAAAGACTTGAAGGAAAGTATGGTACTAAACTTATGAGTAGAATTGATGAATGCTAGAATGCAGTTTTGTGTAATATCATGTGGGGTGCATCATGAGTGATCAATTAGATTGGTTAGATATGGAGACCCCTCCATCCATATTCCTTCACTTTCCTTTAAGACCAATGGCATGCATTTTCAAATTTCTGATGTCTTCATTGAATGTAAAATCAAGGTGTAGGGGAGGTGGTATTTTCCCTTCTTCCTTTCTAGGTTCTTTTGGCTGGTCTACTAATTAAAGAAAGATAAGACAGATTAATAGGAGAAAAACAAATTTAATTAGGTAGGTATGGGAGCCCCATAAATTAAGACACCCAAAAGTAAGAGAAGCAGTTGTGGCTTACAGGCCTTCCTGAGGTAAGGAATGGAATAGGAGCACGGGGCATCAGAAGAGATGAGGGCAAGTCACAGGACAATATGAAGGGACGATGTTTTCTAATTAGATATTTTCATTGCCACCTAACTTTTAGAAAAAAGTTACCTCTGATAATAGTTCTCTTTCTGGGCCTTTATCTAAATTCTGTAGGTAGTTAAGGGAGAGGTAAAAGTTTTTCTCGAAACTGCTGTGTCATCACTGTCTTCACCCCAAAATAAAGCACATGCCAAAATGGTGTATTTTGGTGTCATATATTCTGTTCCCCATCAAAGGTCAATCAAGACTTTGATTTCACTTCTACATTGTAGCCAATGACTGACTAGTTACAAATTGCTAAGAGAACAGTGTAATTTTAGTTAATTTGGTTAGGCAATGAAAAACAATGTGCTATATAGTACCGTATATCCTTCATTGTTCTACAGATTGCAATCCCACCTGGGAACTAGGGTTTAACCAGATGCGCAGCACCTTAAAGACAGAGGCTGGTTAGTGATCACCTGGCTGATTGACTGAACTATTCATCTGTTCCATAAAATTTGGCTGAACATTTCTCTGACCAGGCACTGTTCTAGGCATTGGGAACAGAACAGTGAACAAAAGTCTCCAAAGCATCAAGTGTTTCAGTGGAAGATGTTAGATAAGAAAATAAGCAAACAAAATACACACAATATGTAAATGCAGGCATAGCTCAGAGATATCATGGGTTTGGTTCCAGCCCACCAGAATAAAGCAAATATCACAATACAGTGAGCCTAATGAGGTTTTCGGTGTCCCAGTGCAGATAATAGTTATGTTCATGCTATACTGTGGTCTATTAAGCATGCAATAACATTATGTCTAAAAAAATACATAATTAAAAAACTTTATTGCTCAAAAGTGCGAGCCATCATCTGAGTTTTCAGTGAGTTGTAATCACTGATCACCATAACAAATATAATAATGATTAAAAAAAGTTCAAAATACCGTGAGAATTACCAAAATGTGAGAAAAACGCTAATGCTGTCGGCAAAAAGGTGCCAACAAACTTGCTCAGTGCAGGGTTGCCACAATCCTTCAGTTTGTAAAACACAGAAGATCTGTGAGGCACAATGAAGTGAAGTGAATATTGAGTAGTAGAAGACCCTATTTCCCATAGGAAGGTTAAGGAAGGTCTTTTTGACGACGTGCCTCTGAGCGGCTCTCTGAGTGAAGTGAGGGAGAGAGCCATAATGACTGGGAAGAGCGAAGAGGGAGTATACTTGGGAAATTGTAAGCTTGGGAGCTCAGTGTAGTAGCACTGAATAACAGGGAGTGGGCTGGGGTGGTAGGGAAGGTATGGATATGTCTTGGAGATGTAGCCAGAGGCTAGATTTGAAGACTTGTAGGGCATGCTAAGATTCTTGATGTTGCAAAGTATGATGGGAAGCCATTGGTGGGCGGTGTGCATGATTGGGCTTACGTTTGAATAGGATCATCCTGGCTGCCACAGGGGATGGATTCAAGAGTAAGAAGCAGAGTGATGAGAGGCTCCTTTGATCTTCCTGAAGCACCATGATGGTAGTTTGAATTGGGATGTTGGGGTGGGGAAAAGTAGTAGTAAAATTTGGATTATATTTTGAAAGTACATCTGAAAGAATTTTTTGATACCCTGATATATGATGTGAAAAATTCAAGTCAATGATGACTCCAGGGATTTGGCTTAAGTAACTGGATGAACAAACAACTAGCTTACTGGCATAAGGTAGATTGGGCAATGAGCAGGCTTGGGATGTTGTTTGCATTTGGACTAGGTTAGTTTGAAATGACTCTGTGACATCTCAGGAGAGCAGTCAAGAAGACACTGTGATACGTGAGTCTGAGGTTCAGTGGAGAGGTTAAAATAGGAGATATAAGTTGTGGACTGGTTGGCACACAGCACTGTGTTATAGGATACTGACAAAGTTTTAGTACTGATGTACAACAAAGCTACACTCTGCATTGAATACTCACAATACACAGAATGCACTTCACTATCCTCTTTAAAAGAAATCACCCTCCCACCGATACAGCTTAACCTGATTGCTCTAGAACATAGAGTTCTTTCTTCTCAGACATTTGAAGGCACTTGAGAATTCTGTGTGTTGTACTCAGTGACCACAAAGACAAATTAGTGCACCCTATCAACCAAATATTCTCTAAAACATTTTTCAAATATATGTAACCACTACCATGTGTCCCTGCATATATTTATTCATCTTTTAATCACTAAATTATTCAATATGTATTATGAATATTTGCCATGAATTTATATTTACAAATATGGCATAGTCTATAGCTTAAAGAACATTTATCATCAGTTTGGAAAAGAGAAAAAATGTCACCATTAAATAATTTTGTGTAAATGCTAGACTATCTTAAATTAAATGTCAGGATTTATGGCATAAATAAAAAATAAAGAAGCTAAACCCCCCAAAACAAATCAGTGCACCCCAAAGTTGCCAAGTGTACAATTCTGGAACACTTTGAAGAGCTTAACTTAAAAGAATTGAAAAGTAATTCTGAAGTGCTCTCCAGACTAATTCTCCTATTGCTAACCCTCCTATTGAAAGGCATATCAAGATCATCACAAATAATGTAGCTTCAAGGTCATTCTGAAACCATTCTGACCTAGTGTGGCCTGAATTGCTTTCTATCTAAAATCCCTAAAGTGACCCCAGAGGACAGATTCAGGATGTGGTAACAAGGGAAGTTCAAGGAGAATTCCTAAAGATATCCACTAATATCACCAGTAACTTTTTGGGACACACTTGCCTGGGCCCTTTCCTCTCTCCTTCATTCTTGGATTCAGCTCAAGAAACTCTGGGTATCTAAGGGGTTTGCAACTTCATGAGAGACCTGTTTTGGTGAAGGGTACATTTCACTCTGTGCGTGCGTGAGGGAGGGAGACATAATAAGGGAGACGCCAAGCATTTGTTATGTTATTTATAGCTTTCTTCTCCATATAGGTTGAAGCAGGTTGGATGTCCCTTCCACTATTTACTCAAATTGATAGAATTGCCTCTCCCCTCATGCATTTTTTAGTTGGTAGATGCATTTTGGCTACTGGATGCCTGTCAGTGGCTGCTGGTTCCCTGATGTTTCCAGACGTCTGTGTCTCTATCATCTCTTTCACTTGGATGCCAGCAGCTAGAGTGGTTCATCCTTTCTGTGCTCCCCAATGCTCTATATTTCTACAGCAGAGAATGCTTTCAAAGTTACAAAGGTATTTTTCCTTGATCCATTTAAGATTCACTGAGATAACTGAAGAAGGATCACACAAACAAATAAATTTCCCTTTTTCAGGAAAGGGTCAGCTTTGGAGGTCATAGCTGGAAAAAATAATGTTCTTATGTGGCTTCTCAGTGTATCAATGAAAATTAATTTTCTTTTACTGGAATTATTTTTCAGAAACAATCAACCAAGAGGACATATCCAGCACTGTGGCTCTTTCCTCCTTTATCCATGCTACTCTGCTGTCTGAATCGTTCCATGTTGTTTTTATACAGAATTCACAGCTTCTAGGTTGTCCTTCAAATAATAATGGACTGTGTCACATTGGGTAGAAATTTACTGGATATAAATTGAATTATTTAGGTTTTTTTTTAAAGACAATTTAGATAGTTTTAATTCAATAACTTAGGATCAAAGCTTCTATCATAAGACTGTAGCAGCATACAAACGTGGCAATGTCATTTCGACAGGTGCAGATTGAAAATGAAAGCTTATCCAAAACCAACATTTCTTCAAGTGATAAGTTCCGAGGGCATTCAGGGATTATTATTTTAAAAATATGCTTGCTGCCTGCCACTCTGGTACCAAAAATAAGCTAGTCTGAGGGGGGCTAAGTGTTAGAGGACATTCCTGGGAACTATTTCATTCAGGACCATTTGTGACAAAGCATTTCTGAACTCTTTTTTACTACCGTCTTACTCTACTTTGCAGCCAAACCAGTTTATGTCAAAAGAGCTAGGACTGTTCTTTTTGCTGTTGTTGTTGCTGCTGCTGCTGTTGTTATTTTAACAAATAGACTTTTTTCTTTTCTTTCTTTTTTTTTTTTTTTTACTGCCCAAATGTGTAATGGACAAATTAATTTAAGCTGGTAGTTTGTCTCAATCGTTTCAGAGCATCTATTAATGGGAGTCAGTGCCATCAAACATACCATGTACTATAATACTGTTTCAGGAAACACGATAGAGGATTGGGGGGAAAATCATTAGGTGTTTTGAGCCAGAAAATCTGAGGTCAGGGAGCTCAGAGGTTCTTTGTTAATAGTCAGGTGACCTTGAACAAGTTACTTTGCCTATCTGATCCTGGGTCTTCAGCTATGAAATGCAGCCCAAAATGCCTGCCCAGAGAGAGCAGATTGTGCCAAAGACGTTAAATTGTTAGGACAGTGAAAATCACCATTGATTTGGGTAGGCACATTGCACTATATAAATCCAGTGCTTCATGAGTTTACACTGAACGGATTTGGAAACTACTGCATGTGCACGCTTTTCCGTTCAGTTTCATGCAGGTATGGCAGTTTATTTTCAGAAAAGAACTGAGGGGAAAGTTGCCCTGCCCATAGAGCAGTCCCAAAGAGATTTTGCGGAGTGGAGGTACGGAGGCTTTGGGATGCTTAAAATCCCGACCTGAGGACACAGCCACTTCTCCAGGAGGAGAGGTGTCATTCGAATCCTTTATAAAAGGGCAAGGATGAAAGTGACCACCCGCCACACAACGTGGCACCAGAGTTCACTAGGAGGAACCATTCCAGGAAATGACCCAAGATTGTGACAACGTCACCAAGATATTTACAAATAAGCCAGGATACTCACTGCAGGTGGGAGGGGGCGAGGAGGACGCGGGGAAGATTCAGGGGCGAGACGGACAGAGGGAGAATATAGGTTCCAGAGGCTTCGGTTTTAGGGCTCTAGTGGATCCGTGAGCGTGCCCTTGAGGGACAAGGTTCTGAGAGGGCTAGGAGCAATCGCCGGTGAGCCCAGGGCACCAGCCTGCGCCCCCCAACTCCCACGCGGGTCTCGGGTTCAACCATCCCCGCCCCACCCAGCCCGGCGCAGCCGCATCCCACTTGCCTTCCTAGTAACGGTTTCTGGACCCGTGGCCTCCGACCCCTCCCCCCTTTCCAGGCTCCCGAGAGCCGCAGTGCCGCGCCGTTAGGAGAGGGGTAATCCGCCCCGGAACCGACGTGAGCTGCCCCGGGGCGGGGTCCTCGGAGTCGGCTCGGGGATCTCCCCTCCCTGAATTCCGGCCCGAGGTCTCCGCACCCCAGCCGGGGTTCGCACCCGCCGCCTCCACATCGCCCCCGCACTTCCCCGGGACGCCCCCCCCGCTCCTCCCCGTCGGCCCCGCGCCCGCCCCCTCCGCCTTCTTCCCCCGCCCACCCCCCCCCCGCGGCGCCGCTCCAGTCCCCCCTCCCCCTCCCTCTTCCGACCCCCCGCCCCCCGCGCGGCGCGGCTCTCACGCGCAGTCGAATTCGGCGCCGCCTCCATCAGAGCCGAGCCGGCGGCTCCGCGGAGCAGGAGCTTCTGCCGCCGCCGCCGCCGCCGCCGCCGCCGGGCCCTCCGCTTCCCCTCCCCGTCCCGCCCCCTAGCCCCTGGCTCCCGGGTCCCCCTCCCCACCCTCCTCCCTCCCTCCACTCCTCCTTCTGTCCTCCCGCCCCCTCCGTTCTCCCTTCGGCTGCTGCCTGAGCCCGGCCCGCCGGCTGGGCTGGCAGGAGGGCGGCGGCGGCACCACCATGAGCTTTGAGGGCGGCCTCAGCGGCAGTCTGCGCCGCGGGGCGGAGAGCGGGGACACCGAGCCGCCCCCGTCGCCTCCCCCGTCGCCTCCCCCGCCGCCGCCGCCGGGAGAGCCGGCCTCGGTCCCCGCGCTCCCACGCTACCTGCCACCGCTGCCCGCGCCGCCTGCGTCCCCCGAGCGCGCCGCGGGACCAGACCAGCCGCCGACGGAGCTGGTCCCGCGGCGCCGGGGCGCGGACGAGCTCCCGCCGCCGCCCCTGACGCCCGCCGGCCAGGAGGTGTCCGCGGCTGGCGACTCGGGGGAAGGTCCTAGGCGCCTTCCGGAGGTGGCGATCCCTGAGGCGGCGGCGGCGGTGAAGGGCGTCCCCGGGGAGCCTGAGGCCGGCGCGGGAGGGGAGGGCGAGCGGCGGGGCGCCGGCGACCAGCCCGAGACGCGCTCGGTGTGTAGCAGCCGCAGCAGCAGCAGCGGCGGTGGCGACCAGCGCGCCGGGCACCAGCACCAGCACCACCAGCCCATCTGCAAGATCTGCTTCCAGGGCGCGGAGCAGGTAAGGCCCTGGGGGACCTCAGAGCAGCTGGCAGTGGGCTCTGGTCTGGACTGGACCGGCTCCTGCCCTGGACGGTCGACCTTTCAGCACCGCGGACAGCGCTCGCCTCCGGCTTCCTCGTCAGCTGTGCTTGTTTAGTCCGACCAACTGAGCGGCTGCTACTTGTGTTCGCTTTTCCCTTTCTGCGAAGGCAGATGAAAATGTCCCGGTGGCGAATGCAAGGTTTAATTTGATCTATACTTATTTTTTTACCCCACCTGGTTTGCAGTTACGCATTCCTCAGGTGCTTTAAGGATCATGTCCTAAGTATCTTTTGTAAATTGCTAAATGGATTTTGGTTTATAGAGAAAAACAAACCTATATCCTTTTTTCTACAAATGTGTCCTGAGGCAGATAGTCTTAGAATACAAACTGGGGGTGAGGCATGCCAGAACCAAAAAGGACAGGGTCTTTACATATTGCAAATAATGTTGACTTAATCTCACTGATGTGAAGAACATGTTACAGTTTTTACAAGAGAAATAGGAATGTACTTTGACCTTGTGAAAGAAAGCCTATTTAGCTAGCAATGTATTTTGTATTTTGTTAGAAACATAAATTAAAAACTGAAATTAAAAACTCCATTAGAGGTGTGTGCAAACTTATATGAGAGTAATCATAGAGACAAGAGGATAATTCGTCTCTTACGTGATCTGAGAATACATTAGGTTTAATATTTTTAAAAGTAAGGAAATTGCATAAGAATATGCAGGCTTTCAGGAATATAGTGCCCTAAGTCAATATTTATGATGCTACATTTAGAAAAAAATAAAAGCATAATGCTATTGCAAGCTACTTTCTGGGATGCCACGCATTTCTTCTTTAGCGATGATTAAGAATAACTGCAGAGGAAATGCATCTGACCATCCACTTAAAAGTTATTAAAGAGATTTAATAGTACAGCTTTCCCCCAAGGGAAAGGGAGCTATATCTTGCAGACATTTTGAATGTTGGTAGAACATTTATGTCATAAGTCTAAGCAATATCTTTGAAATAGTTTTAAGACTTTAGTTTCATTCCCACCAGAGATATAAAAATTTAATTGTATTTTCTAGGATAGTTTGATGCTGGTATCCTTCCGGGCAAATGGCTTTGAAAGAAAAGAAAGCAAGTGTTGTGTTGTGTTGTTTTGTTTTGTTTTTTTAAAATTGACACACAAGTGTAAATATTCACATGAGCTGTTTTCTTTTCAGGGGGAGTTGTTAAACCCCTGCCGCTGTGATGGGTCAGTTCGATATACACATCAGCTGTGCCTGCTAAAGTGGATCAGTGAGAGGGGTTCCTGGACCTGCGAGCTCTGCTGTTACAGATACCATGTCATAGCCATTAAAATGAAACAGCCTTGCCAGGTAAACATCCATGACATTTTTTTTTTCCTGAAATGCTTTTGCTAAACATGTGTGCATTTGAGTTTAGTGACTACTAAGGATATTTATATATGCTACTTACAAACATTTTATGCAAATCAAAATATAAGCCAAGATTTAGAATTTGTTGAGTTGTGCTTTGAGAAATTTGTGACATTTTTATCTGAGAAACTCAAGAGACAGTTTATTCAAGTGGTTTCCTTTATTGATTTGTTGCTTTTTGGTAAAGTTATGCCCATCTTTGTTTCTAAAAGGGCAAGTTGGTAAACTGTCTTATGCTTCAATTAAATCAGTTATTATTAATTAGAAATATTACACAATTTATTTTAATAATATTTTTGTTAATTTAAGCATTGAAGCTCAGAATGGGCTCCATTTATGGAAAACACACGCAAGTAAAGCAGAACTTAACGAGTCTGGAAACTTCAGTGTAATCTTCTAGTTTTAATTTGAAAACTCTTTTCACTTAACTGGGCTCTTTTTCTTATGATGCTGCATTTGGAAACTTTGGCTACTTTCATTTGCTGTGTTCAACTACATAGTGGATGCAGAAATATTTCCAACAGTTACTCTCAATAATAGAACTGAAATTGCATATATTCTTAAACTTTTTGTGTATAATCACATAAAACACAATACCCATAACCCTACAAATGCCCTTGGAAAAACAGGCTTTGGTTTTTTCGTGGTGGAACTGATTCAGATTCTTTGAAAAGACCGGTGGGATGTAAAATTCAAAATATTAAGAATGACATATTAAATTAAAGCAGAATAGTGTGTAATTGATAAGATCTGGTAGTAACATGGGGCTGAAGTTAAGCAGACATAAAAGATTAAGTTCAAAACAGAGACCAAGGCTGCAGAAGCAGGAAGAGGGGGAAGGGGACTGAAAAGTTAGGAGGGGAAGAAAGTCATAGAATCTAGTGCTCCTTGTTTCTGTTTAACAAATGTAGTTTGCATTGAGCACTATAAAATAGGTGAAACTGTTAGTGACTGCAGAAGGAAACTTGAAGCTGAATTACTACTGCATTAATAATTTAAATTTCATAGATTTTAATTTGCACATCCTTCATATGGTTTGCAATTAATTTGCATCTCTGATAGTCATCATTTAAAGCATGATTAGCAGGCATGAGATGAAAATGTGGATTTTTTTCAAGTTGACCAAAGGCTTATAAATAGTTTGGAGAGAAGAATAACTCATGTGGAAAAGTGATACTATCATGCTGAAAATAGGCACAAACCTGACACTTGTTCCCAGAACCTCTAATTGATTGAACTACCTGGGTATCAATTTATAGATCTATCAAAGTTGTCCTGAAAAACAGATGGAATCATGTCTGGATATAAGGATAAGAGTGGTATCACTGGATCTCCAATAATTCTATGACTAGAAACATGGGGAGAAGAGAAGGGGGGAGTTTGGAACTCTAGTGAAAAGTCCCATAAGAAGCATTATGGCCAGAAGTTCAAGAGCTCAAATAGAATGCTAAGTATTTCAGAAACGTATGGCTACCATATATTAACTCATGTGGGATGATCATTTTTGAAGTCAACAGAAATAGGTCCTTGATATAATTTTAAAATAGAGAAGAGACAAAGGGCTGGGGCAAAAAGTACTGTTTGGTAATTCTATAGCAAAATGAATTGATTTGCTATTATGTTTTCTTCATTCATAAAACTAAATCATTCAATATCATTTTAACAAAAACATTTCCCCAAAGTGTGATGTATCATTTTAACAAAAACATTTCCCCAAAGTGCGTGTACGATATGACCAAAAAATTTAAAAAATTACTCAAACCCCCAAACTAACCCAGTGTTACTAATACAGTAGAATTAATTTTATTATGACATATGCAAATGCTACCCTGATCTGTAAGGTGCCCTGTTTGTTAGAGTGAATTACAAAATAATATTCAGAAACAAAGTTGATATGAGTGTGATGATGATAGCTTAGATCATGCCCAAGAAAATAACTTTCCAGGACTATGTTATATGCCTAAAAAACTCAGTACTTTTAATGAATGGAAATCAGTTATAATCAGTTATAAGGTTCCTAGAGTGTGGATTCTTCAACATAGGAGCAATTTATTCTCAGATCAAGTTTTATTAATTGTCTGATGCTTCTCTTATGGATCACCTACAAAATGAGCATTTACTCTGATTTTTGGTTTTCTTCCTTGCTGGTGTGAGGCCTATCAGATTTAGCATTTATCACATGCACACTTTTATGACCTGGCAGAAATCCATTTCTTCATGGTGTAGGATCAAAGAGGAAGTATGTTTTGGCACCTGCCCTTCACTTTCCTTATCCTCTGTCCTAAGTATAGGGCCCTCCATGACTGTGAGTGGGTGGTTCCTTGGATGTAGAACAGAAGAGAGAATAAATAATAATATTAACAGAGAACATTTGCTGAATACGTACTCTGTGCGAGGCACTGTTCTAAGTGCTTTACATATGCTGATACTGATGTTTCATCTTCATAACAAATCTGTGAGGTAGGGAATAGTATAATCACTATTTTACACAGATGGAAACTGAGACAGACACAGAAAAGTTACATAATTTCTACGGCTACATATCTAGTCGAAGGCAAAGCCAGGATTCCAAATTTAGTCAGTCTGGCTCTGAGGTCCATGGTCTTAGTCTCCATGCCCCATATTAGAAGGTTATCTCAATTCCATCATGGCTTGTCCTGTGCACAGGTGAGTCACTCAGGAACTGGTTTTACCCTGGGTCTCTAAGATGGTCTAGAAAGGCTTTGACCGTTTATTGTTTAATAAATCACCTCAAATACTTAGTAGTCTGAACAATAATCTGTCATGATCTCTTCAAAGCCTGGGCTGATTGAGGTTAGCTGGAAGGTTCTTCTCCATATGTGGTGTCAGCTGGGAGCCATGGTCATCCAGAGGTTTGACTAGATTGGAGTATCCAGGATGGCTCACTCGTAAGACTTGTTCTTGGTGCTGGCTGTCGGCTGGAAGCCCAGCTGGGGCTGTCAACTGGTGCCTCAGTTCTCTTTCCATGTTTTCATAGTATACTGGTTGAGTTCCAAGTGCATACAGATTGCTTAAGGCCCAATCTTGGAAGTGACACAGTTTCATGTATGCTGCCTTCTCTTGATTAAAGCAAGTCATAGGACCAGCCCACATTCAAGAGAAGGGAAAATAGACTTCACCTTTGGAGTCTGTCCTTCTTTTAAAGAGAATCTCTATCTTTAATTCACAACAGGAGATGGCTTCTAAAAATAGCTCTATCTATTTACCCTGGTCTCTGCTTCAAGCTTGTTAAGCCCAGATAGTTCAACAGGAACCATGACGTACCTCCTAATGCTCAGAAATAAGGAAACTTAAAAAAAAATGTATGGGGGGTTGACTCCATCGGTGAAGCTTGATGCATAATACCCTGAAGCACTTTCAGAAATGATTACTACCATGAGGTGTCTCCTGGTGCGCAGAGGGATATGGGGACAGAGAAGGGCAGCTAACCAAAAGTGTGTGTGTGTGTGTATGTGTGTGTGTGTGTGCGTGCGCACATGCACCTTGTGCTGCACAGTCTAAAACTTAAGTTTTACTTGTTTTTCCCATTGAGATTAGAGTTCTTTGAGAACTTGGGTCTAAAACTCCCCATTCCTTTGGATTTTAGTGATGTTCAGCAACACGACCCTGTAGAAAACCCGATGTATCCTCTAAGCATATTTAAACCTTAATTGCTGTGTCATTAGCAGTAGGAGTTAATTAAGACATTCCAAGTAATTAACGTGCATTTACCCTCCTACCTACTTGTAGAATCTATTTCATTGGTTAACATATTCAAGATGGTGCACTAGTAATATTTTAAGAGTAAAAGCTAATTCTGCTTTGAATCTCATAGCATGGTATAAAATTAGTGGAATCTAAGAATATATCAGATCAAATTTATCTTGCGATGTTGGTGACATTAATTAAGCTATATTCAAGTTTATGGATGCTTTCAGTACTTTTTCAAGAAATACAGATGTTTGAAGAGATAGCGTTGATTTGGTAACATATTGTATGGGAAACTCAAGACTTCTTATAAAAGACTGAGCGCATTGCCTAAACAGAAAAACACACTGTAAATGGGAGGTGCTCCTGGTGTTACCTTGTACAACTTACTTACCTCTTTGTGCCTCATTAGCTCATTTTTTAAAAGTGATCTCTAAACCCAGCCTCGGGCTGGAACGTGTGACACTGGGGTAAAGAGTCTCAGGCTCTACCGACTGGGCCAGCCAGTTAACTCATCTTTAAAAAATCATAAGGGCACCTATTTTATCTACTATTTTGAGGACTAAATATATATGTATTTATTATAACATATATATTATATATGTGTGTATATATATATATATATATATATAAAATATATAATGTATGTTTTGAGACTAAATACATAATATCTGTAAACTGGTTAGAGTAGTGCCCAGCACATAGTAGGTGCCATTTTAATACTGGCTCTGATTATTATTACTTGTTTATTCAGCTAACAGATGGGGACCTTCAGTCATTCATGGGTCCCTGTCGTGTCCTTCAGTCTCTTGTCACCAACATGAATTTAAGGACTTCTCTTTTCATATCATTCTTTTTCATTAGATGTTTACCCCTCTGCTTTTTCTGGGAGAGCCCATCTCAGTGTCTGAAAAAATTTGTTTTTGTAAATAATGAATGAATCAACATTTAAAAAACTCAGGGGTGTAATGCAATGCAATGTTCTCAGCACACAGGAGCATCTGTACTTTCCAGATACCCCTCCCCAGGGGTCCTTATTGAAGTCTGCTCATAAGCGGAGTTACGAGATGCTTCCACAGGTAGCCAAGCACACAGCGCTGCTCGGCTTCTCAGGTGTCACTTGTTTACACTGGGAAATCTCCCTGCTGGGTGGGATGTGTGTGTGCATAAGAGGAGGTTGGAGAAGCCCCCAGAGATCCCTGGAGAGCATCCCGCAGAGGCACAGACAGTGGGCAGAGCATCAGTCAGGGTGAATTGTGGTGTTCATCAGCTTTCCTTCTTCCCGCCTTACTTAGAGTACTGAAGGAAAGGCCTGGGAAGGATCTTGCCTTGGACAGCATTGAAAGTTGCATGGGGCCATATATACCTTTGTGAATATTAGGCCCCTGGATGTTTTTACTAGCCTGTAACATTTTTGTCTGCATTCCCCTTATGGGTTCTCCTTTCAACACTTACAGTGTGCTGTCTGGAACAGGTCGGCTCACAGCAGTAAGAATGATGGGAAAGTCTTCTGGGAGGGAGAACGACTTGGGAGTGTTTTCATTTTTATCCATATTCTTAAAACCCTGGTGCTCATCGTGACAGTTTTGAATTAGAGAGGAAGTTGGCACCAGGTAGGTTCCTCAGGGCTCATGTTCTGGGGCATATTTGTAAAGTGTTTATAGAACTTTAACTTCTCGAGGACCAGGGCTGTGTCACGAAAGGGGTGGTCTACCTTCAGAAGTGATGTAATCATTCTCACGATGTAGCTGATGCACTAGGAGAAGTTGGCAAGTTATTCTAGAAAACTGACTGTGGTTTTGAAAATGTAATAAGAAAACATCAGAGCATGAACTTTAGCAGTATTGCGTGCTGTCATTTGAAATGCTCCAAATCATTTGCATTTTATGGCTTAAAAATGTCTTCATGCATACGACCTGGTTGGCATGGTGAGCGTCTCCTTTTCTTTTCTTTTTTTTCCCTAACTGTTGCTATTACTAACATTCTCTGTAGGTTTGCTAGCAAATGGCAAGTTGAGGAGAAGCTTTTCATTACCATGCCTGAACAACCGAGAAACAACATTAAAATGTAATATTTAAATGCATATGTTGGCATATTTTATAGGTAATTAAAAATGTCAAAATAAACAAAGAACACATCATGAGGCAATTTGCTCGCCTTTGAAATTATTTTTGTTTCATTTGCTTACTAATTCTCAAAACACATGAATCTTCATTTTACTCACTAGAATAGATTAATGATTCTCTGCTGAATAAAATATGTAAATTACACTTTGTGTACTACTTATAAGCCATCTAACTTATTGTATAGGCCACATGTACTGGGATTTTACAATTTGTCTCAAAGCCAGATTGTTCTGAGATGATCGTAAAAAGAGATGGAGTCCATTTAGGCATTGTGTGTCAGCCTGGGCCTCTACCCTTTATTGAAAGAGGATTGGGGATGGTGTCGCCCAGATGGGTGAAACTCTTCAGAACTCTCTTCTACACACATTTGCTTTTCTACATTTCCTACCTCTTTTTAAGTGTATTTCCATTTTGATATCTTCCTCTTCTTTACTCTCTGGGCCCCTCCACTGAGTTGCCTATAAAAGAAAGAACCCCTGCCCATGACTCCCGCTGGGATGGAGCTTGGGCAGACGTTTTTGGTCAAAGCAAGTTACGGTGGCGAGAAAATTTGGGAGTAGTTGGGCAGAGGAACCTTGCTGTAGCTCCAAAATGTCTTCGCTTGATGACATTTATCTTGTTATATAAACCAGAGTTTAGAAAATCTGTTCTATAAAGGGCCTGAGAATAAATATTTTAGGCTTTGAGGGCCTAAAATATTATAGTTACTGTCCTAACATGAAAGCAGTCATAAACATTGTATTAAGGGATGAGTGTGTCTGTGTTCCAATAAGTCTTCACTTGTAGGCCCTGAAATTTGAATTTTATGTAACCGTAATGTGTCAGGAAATCAGACCCTCCTTTTGTCTCTCCTCAACCCCAACCATTTAAAATTTAAAAACTGGGTGCCCAGGTGGCTCAGTTGTTGGGTGTCTGCCTTCAGCTCAGGTCATGATCCCGGGGTCCTGGGACCGAACCCCATATCGGGCTCCCTGCTCAGTGGGAACCTGCTTCTCCCTCTCCCGCCATCCTGCTTGTGTTCCTGTTCTCGCTGTCTCTCTCTCTGTCACATAAATAAAAAAAAAAAAAATCCTTAAAAAAATAAATTAAAAAACTTGTGGACAGCACAAAGAGGTGGTGAGCTGGATCGGGCCCACATAGATTTGGCAATAGTTTGCCAACCCCTAGTTTAAACAAACTGAGTATCAGTATGGACAAAGGTGTTTTCTGACCTCTTAGGAAATGAAATGGGTGAAGTGTTCCAAAATTTGTGTTTCTTTGTACTTTTGAGTGAAATCATCATAAACCTCTATCATTCAGAAAATGGTGGCACTGTAGCTCCAAAAACAAAATGCTATTAACTTTTTAATACTAAATATTAAAATGGTTGTTTCTTCCAAACCATTTTTTTTAAACATTTTATTTATTTATTTGACAGACAGAAATCACAAGTAGGCAGAGAGGCAGGCAGAGAGAGGAGGAAGCAGGCTCCCCGCTGAGCAGAGAGCCCGATGCAGGACTCGATCCCAGGACTCTGGGATCATGACCTGAGCCGAAGGCAGAGGCTTAACCCACTGAGCCACCCAGGCGCCCATTCCAAACTATTTTTTGGTTGTGTCAGACTCAACCCTCCATTTCCAGGAGGAGCTTTAGTTAAGTTAGAAGCAGAAGGCAAAGACATCCCAGAGAAGCCCTCAGCATCCCTGGAATAGGCCACCTTCTCATCTCCTTGAGTTGTAGAATGCATTTTAGAGAGTGTTCGCATACCATTCCTAAAACAAGTCCTTCCAGACTATCTGCAACCCAACAGATATGCTTAGAATACCACCTTTTGAATGCCTTAAAATAATATTTAGTTTGATTGGGGTTTCCAAGCTTGCCTTCTAGGAGAGCAAGCTTATCAGTGAGTGGGAAGGGTTTTAGAACAAATGTAACACAACTCAACATAGTTTGGGAAAACTTCTCTTTCTTGGTCACTCTGTGGTCATTCAATGAATACTTGTACAATGAATGAATGAATGAATGAATGAATGAATGCTTAAGTGAATGTCTTAAAAGGTGAACTGAACCATGGGGGTTATGTTCCTATTCCTGCAGTGAGAATGTGTCCTAAGGAAAACGAATTGCCTTCTTTGCTCACACATTAGCCATCTACTGGTTGTTAGTTCTTAACTTGTTCTTAAATTGCTCTTCTAAGAATTCTGTTCTCAACGTGCTAGGGCAAAGTATGTTCAGTTCTTCAGACCATAGGAAAAAACCCTTAAGGGTAATAGAGGGATCTATTTTTAAAACCTAAAATTAAAAAAAAAAAAAAAAAGGTTCCAGAGAGACATGTCTGCTCTTTTCACAAAATAAAATGTCATGAAAAGACTCCCTGTGAATGTGGAATTACCCATGTGGAACACACTTGCTTTCTTGAGGTTGTCATTGGTTGAAGGATTTAATCTAAGGTCTGTCCTGAGAATTTGAATAATTTGTTGGAAATTTTGCTGTACGATCATGGGTATAGATCGGCTGCTAAGAATGTGTTCTTGGTAGAACTTTTTTGGTGTGGAATCTTTTCACCTGGCTGAAAACAAGGTGACTTTTTTTTTTTCTTTGACAAAAGGTCTGTACAGTTGTAAAATAACTTCAAAGGTGCTTTCCCACTGGTGATAACAATACTCCAACACAGGGAAATGTAGTAAGAGAATGGACTGTTTCTTCCTTGCTCATTTCCTGCTTGGTGTGTGGCTTTGTTGTGATGTGACTGATAAACTTGGCTTCCTTCTGTCTTTGGACCATGTAAGAGTAGAATGTGGTATGACTGCGGGCAAGGTGAGTGTGCTTTTGACCTTTTGGGACAGCAGGGAGGGGACTGACAGGAGAGGGTCACCTACAATTACCAGTAAATGGATGGTAGACTCCGAGATCTCTCCAGGAAAAACTGCACTGGGGCTTGCGCTTTCTGTATCCTTCGATATTTGACAGCATCTCCCCTGTGAGCGTAACTTACAATTCAACAGCTGTTCGACAAGATTTATGGAAACGGAAGTCCCATGTAAGTAGAGGTGGACAGCTTCAGCAGGGAGTAGTCACGTGGGAGGACATGCCAGAAACCTGGCAGCATTTCTCTATAGGCAAAGTCAGTAAGAGAATTTACTGAGGAGACATTTCTTATTCCATCCTTCCTTTTAGGTGTGGTATGCTCTGGAAACTACTGTATAAAAACCATGCTCTCCCAGTTTTTATCTCTTCAAGACAGTTCGCTGTGATCACAGTTGGGCAGTGTATCCTTATCGTAGTAATAAAGTGCCCTTGCCTTAATATGCCTTTCGGTTTTGTTTCTCATTTTGGTATGCTAATTCTGTGCAAGTGGCCAAAGCTTAATTTGGGCGCAGGGGGCCCTCCCATATGCATCTAGCTCTAATTACAGGAACCTTCTGGGCACTCCTTTGTTATATATGGACATGCACTTGTGCCACAAAGTTTATTTGTGTCATGACTCTGAGTTACAATATAGTTCAAATAAACAAGGAGCTATTTCAAGAAATGTATACAGGCTCCCCTTGGTTTGTTCAGCCTCTTAAAAAAAATTTTAAGAATAATAACATTTCTCACAAATATCAGGGAATTTTACTTATTTTCTTCTGAAAGAATACTCCTGAATATTCCAGGAAATACTTTTGTTCTTGTGCTCTTTTCTCTGCCCCCAATATTGATTTCTTTTCTATGTTACATTTGCAATTTTTTACATAAATATCCATGTAAGAGGCATCTCTTTATTAGTATAAAGAAAAAACAAAGAACTTAAAAAGTTTATAGTAGAGTAGAAAAGAGCATAGGGTTTACTAGGGATATATTTGGCATTCAATAAATATTTGTTTCACTCTCATTCCATCTTTCTCTTCCTTTTCTTGACATCTTCCCTTATTTTAGTGGGAGCAAGTAGATGGGAGATTGCCAGGGGAAGCTCCTGTCCTTTTAGAGAGGAAAGGTTATTGATCTTTACCCACACTGTATCCTCTAGGACCAAGCTCAAACCTGGAAGCTGAAAGAAAATTTTGAATGTAAAATCACCTTTTCATCCCTTCTGAAACTGTTTTTCTTTCTTTTTTTTTTATTAAATTTTTAAAATTTTTTGTAAACATATAATATATTTTTATCCCCAGGGGTACAGGTCTGTGAATCGCTAGGTTTACACACTTCACTGCACTCACCATAGCACATACCCTCCCCAATATCCATAACCCCACCCCCCCACCCCCTGCAACCCTCAGTTTGTTTTGTGAGATTAAGAGTGATTTATGATTTGTCTCCCTCCCAATCCCATCTTGTTTCATTTATTCTTTTCCTATCCCCCAACCCCCCCATGTTGCATCTCCACTTCCTCATATCAGGGAGATCATATGATAGTTGTCTTTCTCTGATTGACTTATTTTGCCCTCTAGTTCCATCCACGTCATCGCAAATGGCAAGATTTCATTTCTTTTGATGGCTGCATAGTATTCCATTGCAGATATATACCACATCTTCTTTATCCATTTGTCTGTTGATGGACATCTAGGTTCTTTTCATAGTTTGGCTATTGTGGACATTGCTGCTATAAACATTTGGGTGCACGTGCCCCTTCGGATCACTACGTTTGTATCTTTAGGGTAAATACCCAGTAGTGCAATTGCTGGGTCATAGGGCAGCTCTATTTTCAACATTTTGAGGAACCTCCATGCTGTTTTCCAGAGTGGTTGCACCAGCTTGCATTCCCACCAACAGTGTAGGACGGTTTCCCTTTCTCCGCATCCTCGCCAGGATCTGTCATTTCCTGACTTGTTCATTTTAGCCATTGTGACTGGTGTGAGGTGGTATCTCATTGTGGTTTTGATTTGTATTTCCCTGATGCCGAGTGATGTGGAGCATATTTTCATGTGTCTGTTGGCCATCTGGATGTCTTCTTTGCAGAAATGTCTGTTCATGTCCTCTGCCCATTTCTTGATTGGATTATTTGTTCTTTGGGTGTTGAGTTTGCTAAGCTCTTTATAGATTTTGGATACTAGCCCTTTATCTGATATGTCGTTTGCAAATATCTTCTCCCATTCTGTCAGTTGTCTTTTGGTTTTGTTAACTGTTTGCTTTGCTGTGCAAAAGCTTTTGATTTTGATGAAATCCCAATAGTTCATTGAAACTGTTTTTCTTTACTTTGATGGTGGACTCTCAGTCCTACTGCTCTAACTTCTATTAAAGCCATTTTCAGATCTAGACAAGACTTCTCAGTGATTTGAGAAGGAGTAAAAAGTGAGAAAATGCTAAGCCAACAAGATTTTAAGTAATGGTGCCAAAATTTGTTGGGTAGCTTTGGATGACATGATGGTTCTTAGACTATGGAGGGAAAGACTATTGGATATTGAGAACTTTTTGAGTAATTTGGTGAAACAAGTAGCAGTGGGTGACTCATCTCCCTACTTCCTGCCTGGCTCTTCTCTCTGACCTGCACTCTACTGTTACAGAAAAGGAAATTTGAGATAGAAGATACTACTTTCATTTTGGACATGATTAAGCTCTGCTACAGTAAACTTTAGGGGGAAAACACCAACCATTCCTTGAATTGCTTGTAGGGAAAATTTCAGTGCTAAGTGATGATGAATGCGTAGAGGTTATTAATATAACAGGGCATAGCAATGGATTAATATGTGTTTATTTTTGGTCTAAATGATGATTTTACTCATGTCAGGGGTTAAATTCAACATATTCCATCTTTGTTATTTCCTATTTAGAATTATATAATCAGTACTTTTCTGTTGATTATGTTTTCCACACATCCAACAAATTGATCACCAGTACGTAGCAGACAGTTTTAGGCCCTAGAGCTACAGAGTTAGGTGAACCTTTGCTTCTTATTTTAAATCCTTGATGGTGAGAGACAGACCATAAAAAAGTAAGCAAATAAATTTTAAAAAGTAGGTAATTATAGATTATGTTAATACTTCTACTGTAAATAAACTGGTTAAAACAGGGCATGCTAGAGTGAGCCGCATGGTCCTGGATTAGAGTTGGAGACATCAGTATAAATTCATGGTTTGCTCAAGATAGATATAAATATTTATAGATATGTGCTTATGCATGGGTTAGTATATGTACCTCCATTTCCTAGCTCTGTCTGCTGAGAGGGCCTAATGGTTGTGACACTCCAGTAATAATAAACTCACCTAGCACTAGATCTTGGTTTCCATTTTCCAATCAAGGGAACCGGTCACATACAAAATGGTGTTCTTACACAAGATGAGGCTGGAGTACCTCATACTAGAAAGTAAAGAAGTGCTCAAAAAACAAAAGGATGAGGGATAGCAATGCAACATAAAGGCCAACCTGAAATGCCTAAATCTGGAACACTTTGAGCAATGAAATAAATAATGTAATACTGGATGATAACTCATACTATCATATAAACATCCATGAGTGCATATTGATATAAATAAATGATTGAATGAGTGAATGGGAGAGAAGAGACAAATCTCCCTAACTGAAGAACTCCAAATATATATATATATTTTTTTTTGCATATCGCATGATGGAGTTGTGTTCCAGTCGTACCCTCCTGAGTATGGGATGTACTAAGTGACCTGCTTCCCAAGAGTAGATCGGTTACAAGGTATAAGGAGGCAGGGGAGTGACCTTCCAGTCGAGAAGCCTGGCAAATAATGATGTTAGCCAGGTGGTCAAGTTTAACATTACTTGTGATGAGTCCTATTCATAACATATGCTGTTGTTATGATGTGAATGAGACTACTTTACCTTTGTGGTCTTCCTCTTAAGAACATACAACCTTGGGGCACCTGGGTGGCTCAGTGGAAGGGGTAGGGAAAGTCTTTCTGAGGAGGCAATGTCTGAGCTTAGACCTAAAGATTGATGATAATCCCACCTTTGAAAAACCCTTTGAAGAGCATGCTGAGAGGGAGAGATGCTGAACCAAAAACTCTAAGTAGGAAAGAGCTTGGTGTGTTGGATGGAATAAAAAGAGGACCATGAAGGAGGAGGAGCAAGTGATGTCATTGGGGAAGCAGGAGTGTACCTCACCATGTAGGCTGTCATGAGGAATTCATGTTTCCTTCTAAGAGCAAGGAGAAGACATTGGAAAGTCTGAGGTAGAGGAGTAATATAGTAGTAATAATAGTTGTCTTTGATTGCTTTGTGGAGACTGGGTTGTAGAGAGGCTGGGCTGGGGCAGGAATGCTGTTAGAAGGCTTCCTTGGTGGGTGGATAGGAAGGACTTAATAGTAGGTCATGATGGCGGTAAAAACAAGGGAAAGTGGATCTATTTGGAAAATGTTTGAAAGTTGAAGCAACAGGTGTGTTTAATTTTTTTTTTAATTTATTTGAAGACAAAATATCTGAATTGACTTGAGGCTACCGGTGGTCTTCATCTAGCTATCAGTTAAGATCAATATTCATGTGTTTTGTCATAAATATATTGTGTTTAGTTAATAGGATGTTGACCTAGACCTTGCTGACAATGTGGGAATGTTCCATTTATGTTGAAATGCACCATATCATATTTTAAAAATATGGACAATTTCAAATTCTGAAATGTATGTGGTCCAAAGTATTTGGGGTAAGGGATTTTGGCCTAATACATGGTCTATCCTAGAGAATGTTGCATGTACTTCTAAGAAGAATGTGTACTCTGCTGTTGTTGAATGGTGTATTCTATAAATGTGTGCTTGGTATAGTCGATTGATAGTGTTGTTCAAAGATTCTGTTTTCTGTTGATCTTCTGTCTAGTTGAAAGTGGGGTCCTTACATTTCCAACTATTATTGAAATGTCTATTTCCCTCAATTCTGTCAGTTTTTGCTTTTTGTATTTTGGGGCTCTGTTATTAGAAGCAAATATATTTATGAGTGTTCTATCTTCTTGAGACTTTGGTTGTTTTATCATGACAAAACATCCATTGTCTCTAGTAGCCATTTTTATATTAAAGTCTGTTTTGTCTGATATCGTTGTACCAACTGCAGGGATGGTATAGCCACTCTAGCTCTCTTTTGGTTACTGTTTGGGTATATACCCTTTTTCACCCTTGTACTTTCACCCTATTTGGTCTTTGAATCTAAAATATATCCTTGCAAACAACATATAGTTGGATTGTTGGCGGCTAAGGGAACTTGGACCTGCATATGGTTATTCCTGGAGTAGAGCCTTCTGAAAATCAATAAATGTTGTTGAGTTAGCTTTTTTGTGAAGTTATCAATTTAGGGAGAGTCTGTGATTCTGCAATCATGGTGATTATGTGCTAAATGAGATTATATGTTTCAAGTCCCTAATCAAATTCTTCTGTTAACCCATGTATTTGTGCAGTTGTCCTCTCCCACAATCGTGAAGGAACTGTGTGATTTTTCATTATCTTCTCTTTCCCCAATCACCTGAGACTTGCTGTGAGTAATTGAGGAATTGTGGGACTCTATGCTTTTCAAGTAAGTGGGAGATACTTATACCATTCATAAATATTCAAGTGCTTCTTCTAAGGTCTCCAGAGCCTCCCAAGTATGAGTATGTGGACAAATTAGCTTTTGTAACTTAAGCCCATCCTTTAAAAAAAATTGTTACACATCTTCTAGAGGGATTGAGATTATATGAGGGTCAGTGTGATATAATAGAAAAAAGCGTAGCCTTTAGCAATAAGCAGACCAGGATCCACATTTTAGCTCAGCCACTTACCAAGCTCTGTGACCAACAGCAATGCCATAGGTCTTAATTTCATCATGTTTTGGAAATGTTAAATCAAGTAACAGTTTCAGAGTTCTTGGCATGTGATAGTGCTTTATTAATTCCGGACTTCTAACCTTGTTAGAACAAGAGTTGTCACACATGCAATTCTGCCAGATTTTCTATTTGTTGTTTATTCATTCTTTAAGTAATACAACAAATTTTTAATTACTAATTGATAGACACTCTTCCAGGACTACAGATGAACAAGAGAGTAAACAAAAGAAATAAAATCCCTGCCTTCAGAGGGCATATAATCCAGAGAGGGATAAATAAATAAACTCTAAATAAAATTAGTGGTAAGTACTAAGGAAAAAAATATTGGGGAAAGAATGAGAGACATGAAATCTTGGGAAAGGATGGTTAAATTTTTAGGTAGGTTGGTCAGAGAAGGTTTACCAATCCATGATTTTTGACTTTGATTCTCAGAATTTTTAAATTTATGGCTTTCTAGAGATAGGGTATGCAAATGAATACTCACCATGACTGATTTTCCCACTGAAACACATTTGATTCTGGGTTTCAGTTTTCTATGAACTGGCAAGGTCAATATTTATTGCCTATATTTTTATGATTTGTATCAATATATTAAAAGCCTCAATAGTGACCAATCTCCTAATCCATTGTATTATCCAGGATATCATGGTAAAGATTCAGTATATTGGTTTTAGGAGCAAGGAAAAAGAGTACAATCAGATATTAAGAGAAGGAGGATAGTGAAGATTCTTCTTGAGTTATTCACTGTTCCGTCTACAGAATTATCAAGAGGCTAGGATTTTAAAATAAAAACTATGATATTTGAGAAATTCAGCTATTTTGGATTATAATTATATTTTAAAGTAATCTCTATGCCCAATGTGGGGCTTGAACTCAAGACTCCACAGTCAAGAGTCGTACACTTCACCAGCTGAGCCAACCAGGCACCCCTGGATTATAATTATTTTTAATAATGATTTTTATAAGTATAGCGATAATAAAATAAGTAAAAAATGAATATTGGGTCAATTTTCTCCTGGTGTTGAAAAACATACAATTTTTGAGATGGATCATTTTAAAGAGAAGCTCCATTATCTCATTGAATGTCATCTAGGAAACTTAGCTATTTGGAGAGTGAATGTTTGAGGCTGTGATTTTCAAGATAATAAAATTGGGAGATAACTGAACATAAGTTGGCCACTATGAAAGTCTCACATTGACTTAAAGAGGGGAAATGACTTTTTATATTGCTTCTGGAGCTACGGAAACAGACATCTGGGCTCCCAAAATCCATTTGAAATAAATGGCTTCCATTCGTCAGTGCAACAGGATGCTGGGCAGCCCATCTTTTATAAAATCTCTGCCATTGACAGAGAATATGAATATAAAGGAGTTTTGAAGGGTGGACACTCCATAATATGGAGACATTTTGTTTGAGCTTGTGGTACTTAGTCAACGAAAATGGAATAATCAGTTCTGCAAATTTGATGGGAAATGCCATCTATAACGTACAACCCTTAGCTTTCAAAGGCCATAAGCGAAGTGGGTTATTACAAATCCTTTATTCAGGAGAAAAGTGATGGTCATTTCATGGTGAGTAAGATTTGTATTTATCAACACAAGCAAGAGGTGAGATAGGTCATCCTGCGGATACGTATTATCCATGGAGTCCTTCTCTGGGTCTCCCTGAATTTGCTTGATTGCCTTTGTAGTGGATGAGTTCAGGTCATCTGTTCAAAGTTTAAAGTCTTTAAAAATAAGTCAGTTAGTGGCGGGTCTTGTCGATTTGTCTGAGCAGACATCGGAGTGTAGGTAGCCCCAGTGAGATGTCAGAAGAACTTCACTATGCAACTCCGCCCTCTAGTGTTTCCTGTTAACTCCAGTTACGTTCCTGAAATGTGTCTTAGGGTGCATAGAATTCCGTCATCTTAGAGACGTTTCTCTACTTTTTGCATCTTGTTTGAAAATACATTTGGACCAGGTTCCATTTACTTAATTGACATCTGTTATTGGTTCACCTGATTTGTTTCAAAAAAAGGTCTTTTTCTATTTGATTAAATCAAATATTTGTTTTCTTTTTTTTACACTTTGCAATTTGAGGGAGTTAGATTTTACTCTGTTCAGAAATTTTGGAATAGCCACTTTTTATAAATGGTTTAAAAGTGTAAAGTATGTGAACTCAAACAGAATGTTAAATCCATTTAAAGTGATTTTTGGGAATGCATTCACATTTTGATTGCCTGTTGACTATCTGGGCACAACAAGTTTAAACTGAAGATAATTATAGCACCTATTTGTCTCTGCCAAAATATTTGCAATATATTGATGATTAAATATTTTATAGCTATTTTTGTCAGCAAGATGCAAAAATGCTTTATTTGGGTTCATAAATAATGAAGCAGTTTTTTAAAAAGATTTTATTTATTTGACAGACAGAGATCATAAATAGGCAGAGAGGCAGGCAGAGAGAGGAGGAAGCAGGCTCCCCGCCAAGCAGAGAGCCCGATGTGGGCTCGATCCCAGGACCCTGGGATCATAACCTGAGCCGAAGGCAGAGGCTTTAACCCACTGAGCCACCTAGGCACCCCATGAAGCAGTTTTTTTACTTGAAAAACAGTGAACTACATTTTGGCTTTTTGGGGGGTGGGTGTTGGCTTTAGTTTTTTAAAGAGGGTCTTTTTTATTTTGCTTAGGGCAACATTTTAAAAGAGAGTTAGAAGAGAAGCAATTTTCTTGATGTAAAACTTATGAACTATATTCGAAAATGAGGTTTTTAATTACTACTGATTGTTTTACTAATGGCAAGTCATCTTGCTTGAGGGAGAAAATTTTTCCAAGTAGCTTGAGTTCTTAGTTAACAACCAGAGGAACTGTAATTAAGCAGTAACTAGGCACTCACTGGCCATCTCCTGGGGTTCATATCCGGTGGGAGGGGATGTGAAGAATGAATCTCTGGTTGTGAATCCCCAGGAAAGTCTCCGTTGCTCTGGAAATAACTGGAAACAACCAAGAAATGGAGGAAGGAAAAAGAGATACGTAGAGTTTTCTTTTTTCTAAATGAGAGAGATAATTTCAGTTTAGAGGTATGGGTGTTTTAAGACCACTAACAGTGAACATTAGACAAATATTGTTTGTCTGGACTCACTGGCATGCCCTTTCCATATGAAGGAAGCTACAGTTACTCTTGTTTTGATGCATAGAAAATATGACATATTAGTTTCTAAAAATTAGCAATGCATAAATACTCAAAGAACTTGGTTTGTAACACTGTCCCTGACTCCTTGACTGAGTAACTCTTTTATCAAATAGTCCAGGAGAGCATGGCAAAAGGTATAAGGAATGTTATGTTTGGTCAGGGAAAACCATTTTAACTGTGGTTTCCAAGTGTCTTTGGTGGGACTGGGGACTGTAGGAATGTTAAGCTTCTGTTAGACAGTGATGGGGCCATGATGTTCATTAAATGTATATTAAATAGGGTTAAAGTATGGGGGATTATAAGTGAATAAATAAATAGATAAAATAAAAACAATATCTTTTACATAAAAATGTACATACAGTTCTTCTGTCTTATCAAAAATTGAAATGTATTTCTAGGCCAAAATGAATTTTAGGGAATACTTAATAAAGCCAAAAATGATAATAATTGCATACAGTAGTATGGTTAATTTGCAGCTCAATATCTTGGTAGCTAGTGTATATTTTAGTTTGGATGGTCAGAAAAATATTCTTCACCAGATTTTGAAACAGTAAGAAAAATGATTTGTATTGCTTAAGTGTCTTTTTTCTTTCAGCTGCAAACCATGGGGTACTAAATGACACACACAGTAAATTAAAATTGTTTTGCATGGTCAACAACACGTTTTCAGCAGCTAAGCCTTGAGCAAATGCTGAGCATGTGAATTTTTGTGGTAATATTACAGCAAAGGGTTGGTACAGAGTTGGGATGGTTTTCAATAAAATAGCATGAAGTTTCACTGAGAGTAAGGAGAGAAACGCTTATATTGATAATGTCTCCACAATGCACGTTCTGCATTAACATGATTTCCTAGCAGCTCCCTGCTCACAGGTCACTATTCCCATGAAGGACTAAGAGAATATTGGCTATTGTTGGAGGTAGTTTTAGTTTGTAACATGAAGACAAGGTCCTTTATGCAGATAAGGGGCTAACTCTACATGGTACAGTTGTATGCTATGAAAAGTAATACGGAATTCCTTATCAAGTATGAGTCAGTTCTTCTAGCTCTTCAGACATGAGCGAGCTCACGGCTCTTGTGTTATCAGAGTCTGATGATGGAATTGCTTCTAAATGTCTGATCAGAACCAAACCGTGCCGGCAAAGTGACTACACCATAATGAGATGATACAGTTAAATCTCTTTTAACTTTTGTATAGTCAATCCATTCAGAACTCAGTGCCATAACTATATTGCTTTATTGACTTCCAGCTATTTAAGGATTAAAGCTGACTTGATTGCATAGCAAACAGCTATGGAGAGTGATGTAGATTAGACACATATTTACTTGAAGCGAAACTCAACATGTCATTTCCAGGACCGAAAGTATTTCTAAAGGATGGTCGAGAGTGATTTGGGGTGGGAGGTTAAGAATATGTTTGGGTACCTCCCCGTGGACACACTTCCTCAGACTGACCACCCCTGAACCTTGGATGAGCCTGGGAAACAAGCACATTTGTTACAAAGTCTGTGTAGCGCCACAATGGCTATTTTTAGAGATACTTCCTGATAATAGGAGCCGCCATTTTCTCAAGCACTTGTGCACCAGTCACTTTGCAAAGTGCTTAAGAGGCATTGGCCTTTGTCCTTCCCAGACTGCTGTAAAAATGAGTAGTCTAGAAAAATGTATCTTACTCTGAGATACTTCAGTTTAAGTTGTGCCAAAATTTTACATGATCACACTGAAATCAGTTTGGGAAAAGGGAAAGAACGCTTCCCTGTCAGTGATCAGTGAGGAAGGCTGAATACTAGTTCTTGAGCCACCACGCATCACTGTGGGATTTGGACTAAGTCTAATGATGGACTAAACTGCTTTAAACTGCACAAATAGTTCAGGAAAATGTGATATTGTTAAAATGTATTTTTTTTTATTTATTCATTTGACAGATAGAGATCACAAGTAGGTAGAGAGACAGGCAGAGAGAGAGGAGGAAGCAGGCTCCTGCTGAGCAGAGAGCCCAATGCGGGGCTCGATCCCAGGACCCTGGGATCATGACCTGAGCCGAAGGCAGAGGCTTTAACCCACTGAGCCACCCAGGCGCCCCAAAATGTTTTTTTTTTTTAAAGATTTTTATTTTTTATTATTTTTTTTTACTTACTTGACAGAGAGAGGACAAGTAGGCAGAGTGGCAGGTAGAGGGAGAGGGAGAAGCTGTCTCTCCACCAAGCAGGGAGCCTGATGCAGGTGTCGGTCCCAGGACTCTGGGATCATGACCCGAGCCAAAGGCAGACACTTAACTGACTGAGCCACCCAGGAATCCCAGTAAAGTATATGTTAAAATTTAAATAATTCAGACAGGAAAGAAACCAGCAGAATAAAAATAATCCCTCCTTTGATTTACCTCCCGGGCCCCACCCCCAATCTATTACCACAATCCTGGTGATCCCTGTTATGACTTTCTGTCACCTTCTAAGACTTCTTGAAGAATGCATTTACACATGTATATTCGAGGTCTGTGTATTTATAGTATTTCTCTTTCCCTGCTACCTGCCTTGTTCTGTAATTTCTTTCACTTGACAGCGTATCAGTACATATGACCCTCTATTATTTTTTTAAACAATGAATATCTTCTTCACAATGAATCTAACAAGTTATTTAACAGTTTTCCTGTTGAGGGACATTTAGGTGGTTTATAAATTTTCACTGTAGTAAAAATGCTGCCGTGAACGCTACACACACATTGGGTCTATTACTGTAGAGTAGGGTCAGATGTAGTAATGTTGGGTTATGGAGTGTGTACCATTAGATTTTTGACAAATACTTCCAAATTGCCCACTATCAGCATGCTGTGAGTATGACTTTCCATCAGCATTGTAGGACAGTGGCCATTTCCCCTGTTCTGATCAACATGGGCATTACCAGTTATAATTATTAATTATTAATGTTGCATAAAAGTG
Source organism: Enhydra lutris kenyoni (assembly GCF_002288905.1). Classification (NCBI taxonomy): domain Eukaryota; kingdom Metazoa; phylum Chordata; class Mammalia; order Carnivora; family Mustelidae; genus Enhydra; species Enhydra lutris. The sequence goes on along the minus strand of NW_019154116.1, from coordinate 13,244,043 downwards.
ATCTCTTGTTATTTTGATTTGCATTTCTCTGATTACTAACGATGTTGAACATTGCTTTCCATGTTTACTGTCCATTGGTATTTCTCTGTGCTTGTGAATTATATGTTCATATCCTTTGTTTTTATTGAGATCAAGCTTATTCATTTTTAAAAATTTATATTTACATCATTAAGATTTCTCCCCCTCTTTTTGGCCAGCTTGATCTTTCAATTTCTGTTATGTAACTTACAATCTAATTGGGAGATCGGAATTAACAAATCATCATGCCATTAATTTTTTTTCTTTTTTTTTTTTTTAATTTTATTTTTTATAAACATATATTTTTATCCCCAGGGGTACAGGTCTGTGAATCGCCAGGTTTACACACTTCAAAGCACTCACCATAGCACATACCCTCCCCAATGTCCATAACCACAACCCCCTCTCCCAACCCCCCTCCCCCCATCAACCCTCAGTTTGTTTTGTGAGATTAAGAGTCATTTATGGTTTGTCTCCCTCCCAATCCCATCTTGTTTCATTTACTCTTCTCCTACCCCCTTAACCCCCCATGTTGCATCTCCTCTCCCTCATATCAGGGAGATCATATGATAGTTGTCTTTCTCTGACTGACTTATTTCGCTAAGCATGATACCCTCTAGTTCCATCCATGTTGTCGCAAATGGCAAGATTTCATTTCTTTTGATGGCTGCATAGTATTCCATTGTGTATATATACCACATCTTCTTTATCCATTTGTCTGTTGATGGACATCTAGGTTCTTTCTATAGTTTGGCTATTGTAGACATTGCTGCTATAAACATTTGGGTGCACGTGCCCCTTCGGATCACTACGTTTGTATCTTTAGGGTAAATACCCAGTAGTGCAATTGCTGGGTCATAGGGTAGTTCTATTTTCAACATTTTGAGGAACCTCCATGCTGTTTTCCAGAGTGGTCTCACCAGCTTGCATTCCCACCAACAGTGTAGGAGGGTTCCCCTTTCTCCGCATCCTCGCCAGCATCTGTCATTTCCTGACTTGTTCATTTTAGCCATTCTGACTGGTGTGAGGTGATATCTCATTGTGGTTTTGATTTGTATTTCCCTGATGCCGAGTGATGTGGAGCACTTTTTCATGTGTCTGTTGGCCATCTGGATGTCTTCTTTGCAGAAATGTCTGTTCATGTCCTCTGCCCATTTCTTGATTGGATTATTTGTTCTTTGGGTGTTGAGTTTGCTAAGTTCTTTATAGATTTTGGACACTAGCCCTTTATCTGATATGTCGTTTGCAAATATCTTCTCCCATTCTGTCAGTTGTCTTTTGGTTTTGTTAACTGTTTCCTTTGCTGTGCAAAAGCTTTTGATCTTGATGAAATCCCAATAGTTCATTTTTGCCCTTGCTTCCCTTGCCTTTGGCGATGTTCCTAGGAAGATGTTGCTGCGGCTGAGGTCGAAGAGGTTGCTGCCTGTGTTCTCCTCAAGGATTTTGATGGATTCCTTTCTCACATTGAGGTCCTTCATCCATTTTGAGTCTATTTTCGTATGTGGTGTAAGGAAATGATCCAATTTCATTTTTCTGCATGTGGCTGTCCAATTTTCCCAACACCATTTATTGAAGAGGCTGTCTTTTTTCCACTGGACATTCTTTCCTGCTTTGTCGACGATTAGTCGACCATAGAGCTGAGGGTCTATTTCTGGGCTCTCTATTCTGTTCCATTGATCTATGTGTCTGTTTTTGTGCCAGTACCATGCTGTCTTGATGATGACAGCTTTGTAATAGAGCTTGAAGTCCGGAATTGTGATGCCACCAACTTTGGCTTTCTTTTTCAATATTGCTTTGGCTATTCGAGGTCTTTTCTGGTTCCATATAAATTTGAGGATTATTTGTTCCATTTCTTTGAAAAAAATGGATGGTACTTTGATAGGAATTGCATTAAATGTGTAGATTGCTTTAGGTAGCATAGACATTTTCACAATATTTATTCTTCCAATCCAGGAGCATGGAACATTTTTCCATTTCTTTGTGTCTTCCTCAATTTCTTTCATGAGTACTTTATAGTTTTCTGTGTATAGATTCTTAGTCTCTTTGGTTAGGTTTATTCCTAGGTATCTTATAGTTTTGGGTGCAATTGTAAATGGGATTGACTCCTTAATTTCTCTTTCTTCTGTCTTGTTGTTGGTGTAGAGAAATGCAACTGATTTCTGTGCATTGATTTTATATCCTGACACTTTACTGAATTCCTGTACAAGTTCTAGCAGTTTTGGAGTGGAGTCTTTTGGGTTTTCCACATATAGTATCATATCATCTGCAAAGAGTGATAGTTTGACTTCTTCTTTGCCGATTTGGATGCCTTTAATTTCCTTTTGTTGTCTGATTGCTGAGGCTAGGACTTCTAGTACTATGTTGAATAGCAGTGGTGATAACGGACATCCCTGCCGTGTTCCCGACCTTAGCGGAAAAGCTTTCAGTTTTTCTCCATTGAGAATGATATTTGCGGTGGGTTTTTCATAGATGGCTTTGATAATATTGAGGTATGTGCCCTCTATCCCTACACTTTGAAGAGTTTTGATCAGGAAGGGATGCTGTACTTTGTCAAATGCTTTTTCAGCATCTATGGAGAGTATCATATGGTTCTTGTTCTTTCTTTTATTAATGTGTTGTATCACATTGATTGATTTGTGGATGTTGAACCAACCTTGCAGCCCTGGAATAAATCCCACTTGGTCATGGTGAATAATCCTTTTAATGTACTGTTGAATCCTATTGGCTAGTATTTTGGCGAGAATTTTTGCATCTGTGTTCATCAAGGATATTGGTCTGTAGTTCTCTCTTTTGATGGGATCCTTGTCTGGTTTTGGGATCAAGGTGATGCTGGCCTCATAAAATGAGTTTGGAAGTTTTCCTTCCATTTCTATTTTTTGGAACAGTTTCAGGAGAATAGGAATTAGTTCTTCTTTAAATGTTTGGTAGAATTCCCCCGGGAAGCCATCTGGCCCTGGGCTTTTGTTTGTTTGGAGATTTTTGATGACTGTTTCAATCTCCTTACTGGTTATGGGTCTGTTCAGGCTTTCTATTTCTTCCTGGTTCAGTTATGGTAGTTTATATGTCTCTAGGAATGCATCCATTTCTTCCAGATTGTCAAATTTGTTGGCGTAGAGTTGCTCATAGTATGTTCTTATAATTGTCTGTATTTCTTTGGTGTCCGTTGTGATCTCTCCTCTTTATTCATGATTTTATTTATTTGGGTCCTTTCTCTTTTCTTTTTGATAAGTCTGGCCAGGGGTTTATCAATCTTATTAATTCTTTCAAAGAACCAGCTCCTAGTTTCATTGATTTGTTCTATTGTTTTTCTGGTTTCTATTTCATTGATTTCTGCTCTGATCTTTATGATTTCTCTTCTCCTGCTGGGTTTAGGGTTTCTTTCTTGTTCTTTCTCCAGCTCCTTTAGGTGTAGGGTTAGGTTGTGTACCTGAGACCTTTCTTGTTTCTTGAGAAAGGCTTGTACCGCTATATATTTTCCTCTCAGGACTGCCTTTGTTGTGTCCCACAGATTTTGAACCGTTGTGTTTTCATTATCATTTGTTTCCATGAATTTTTTCAACTCTTCTTTAATTTCCTGGTTGACCCATTCATTCTTTAGAAGGATGCTGTTTAGTCTCCATGTATTTGGGTTCTTTCCAAATTTCCTCTTGTGATTGAGTTCTAGCTTCAGAGCATTGTGGTCTGAAAATATGCAGGGAATGATTCCAATCTTTTGATAACGGTTGAGACCTGATTTAGGACCGAGAATATGATCTATTCTGGAGAATGTTCCATGTGCACTAGAGAAGAATGTGTATTCTGTTGCTTTGGGATGAAATGTTCTGAATATATCTGTGATGTCCATCTGGTCCAGTGTGTCATTTAAGGACTTTATTTCCTTGTTAATCTTTTGCTTGGATGATCTGTCCATTTCAGTGAGGGGAGTGTTAAAGTCCCCTACTATTATTGTATTATTGTTGATGTGTTTCTTTGATTTTGTTATTAATTGGTTTATATAGTTGGCTGCTCCCACGTTAGGGGCATAGATATTTAAAATTGTTAGATCTTCTTGTTGGACAGTTCCTTTGAGTATGATATAGTGTCCTTCCTCATCTCTTATTATAGTCTTTGGCTTAAAATCTAATTGATCTGATATAAGGATTGCCACTCCTGCTTTCTTCTGATGTCCATTAGCATGGTAAATTCTTTTCCACCCTCTCACTTTAAACCTGGAGGTGTCTTTGGGTTTAAGATGAGTTTCTTGTAGGCAACATATAGATGGGTTTTGTTTTTTTATCCATTCTGATACCCTGTGTCTTTTGATTGGGGCATTTAGCCCATTAATATTCAGAGTAAGTATTGAGAGATATGAATTTAGTGCCATTGTATTGCCTGTAAGGTGACTGTTATTGTATATTGTCTCTGTTTCTTTCTGATCTACTACTTTTAGGGTCTCTCTTTGCTTAGAGGACCCCTTTCAATATTTCCTGTAGAGCTGGTTTAGTATTTGCAAATTCTTTCAGTTTTTGTTTGTCCTGGAAGCTTTTAATCTATCTCCTTCTATTTTCAATGATAGCCTAGCTGGATATAGTATTCTTGGCTGCATGTTTTTCTCGTTTAGTACTCTGAATATATCATGCCAGCTCTTTCTGGCCTGCCAGGTCTCTGTGGATAAGTCTGCTGCCAATCTAATATTTTTACCATTGTATGTTACAGACTTCTTTTCCCGGGCTGCTTTCAGGATCTTCTCTTTGTCACTAAGAGTTGTAAATTTTACTATTAGGTGACGGGGTGTGGACCTATTCTTATTGATTTTGAGGGGGGTTCTCTGAACCTCCTGGATTTTGATGCTTGTTCCCTTTGCCATATTGGGGAAATTCTCTCCAATAATTCTCTCCAATATACCTTCTGCTCCCCTCTCTGTTTCCTCTTCTTCTGGAATCCCAATTATTCTAATGTTGTTTCGTCTTATGGTGTCACTTATCTCTTGAATTCTCCCCTCGTGGTCCAGTAGCTGTTTGTCCCTCTTTTGCTCAGCTTCTTTATTCTCTGTCATTTGGTCTTCTATATCGCTAATTCTTTCTTCTGCCTCATTTATCCTAGCAGTGAGAGCCTCCATTTTTGATTGCACCTCATTAATAGCTTTTTTGATTTCAACTTGGTTAGATTTTAGTTCTTTTATTTCTCCAGAAAGGGCTTTTATATCTCCCGAGAGGGTTGCTTTAATATCTTCCATGCCTTTTTCGAGCCCAGCTAGAACCTTGAGAATCGTCATTCTGAACTCTAGATCTGACATATTACCAATGTCTGTATTGATTAGGTCCCTAGCCTTTGGTACTGCCTCTTGTTCTTTTTTTTGTGGTGAATTTTTCCGCCTTGTCATTTTGTCCAGATAAGAGTAGATGAAGGAGCAAGTAAAATACTAAAAGGGTGGCAACAACCCCCAGGAAAATATGCTTTAGCCAAATCAGAAGAGATCCCAAATCGTGAGGGGGGGAGAAAGGGGATAAAAAGAGGTTCAGAACGAAAAAGAAAAAAAAAAAAAAAGAAAAAATTAAAAAAAAGAAAACCGATAAAGAAAACATATAAAAAGGAAAATATATATATATATATATATATTAGATAAACTGTTTAAAAAACGTTAAAAAAGAAAACGGTAAAAGTTAAAAAAATTTAGCAGAAGAAGAGAAAAAAAATTGAAAAAGAAAAAAAAATTAAATTCACTGCAAGGCTAAAGAATCATGGGGAGAAAGCCATGAGTTCCGTGCTTTGCTTTCTCCTCCTCTGGAATTCCGCTGCTCTCCTTGGTATTGAAACTGCACTCCTTGGTAGGTGAACTTGGTCCTGGCTGGGCTTCTTGTTGATCTTCTGGGGGAGGGGCCTGTTGTAGTGATTCTCAAGTGTCTTTGCCCCGGGCGGAGTTGCACCGCCCTTACCAGGGGCCGGGCTGAGTAATCCGCTCGGGTTTGCTTTCGGGAGCTTTTGTTCCCTGAGCGCTTTCCGTCGAGTTCCGGAGGGCGGGAATGAAGATGGCGGCCTCCCGGTGTCCGGCCCGGAGGAGCCGAGAGCCCGGGGCCCCACTCCTCAGTGCGCCCTCAGAGAACAGCGCCCAATTACTCCCGTCACCCTGCCTCCGGCCGCGCTCCGAGCTGACCGAGCCTGCGACCGGTTCAAGGTAACCCCGAGCTTAGAGCTCACCCCTTGGCTCTGTCTCTGTAGCCGGCTTCCCCGTTCTAATACCTGCAAGCTCTGTGACACTCAGACACCCCCGATCCTTCTGTGACCCTGCGGGACCTGAGGCCACGCTGACCCTGCGTAGGCTTCACCCCGGTTAAGCCTCTGGAGCGAGGTCCCTCAGCGGAACAGACTTTTAAAAGTCCCGATTTTGTGCTCCGTTGCTCCGCCGCTTGCCGGGAGCCGGCCCCTCCCCCCGCGGTCTATCTTCTCGTCGCTTTGGATTCACTTCTCCGCCAGTCCTACCTTTCAGAAAGTGGTTGATTTTCTGTTTCTGGAGTTGTTGTTCTTCTTCTCTTCGATCTCCCGTTGGATTTGTAGGTGTTTGCAATCTTTAGATTAAGCTATTTAGCTGATCTCCTGCTACCTGAAGTAGTCTCAGCTGCTACTTCTCTGCCATCTTGACTCCTCCCCCCATGCCATTAATTTTTAAACTCATATTTATATTATATTATAATATAAATTATATTATATTATATTAGGATTATCCTTGTGTTTCTGCTTTCCAGCTTAATTGCCTTGTGTCTAGAAAACATAGATGTTATGAATTCATTCTTTCAATATTTGCTGAGACTTGAATTTTGGCCAAGTATGTGGTTAATATTTACATTTATGTTTCATGTGTGCTGGAAAAGAATGTTTTTTTTCTCTAGTCGTTGGATGTAGTTTCTCAGGTTTGATTGGATTTTCCAGTAGGACGTGCTCCACCCCTTACAGACTTCTTTGAGTTCCTACCTAGGGAGAAACTAACATATTTGCAGGACATGAAGCTACAGAAAACTCCTCTCGTTACTTCCTAACCATTTCAGATAAAATCTGCTTTAGATGTCAGTGGTGGGTATTCAGACTGCCTGAAACTCAGAAGAGATAGGACTTTCTTTTTTTCAAAGAAGTGTCAGATAAAATGCCCCTGGGCTCTGAAGGTGCTCCATGTGTCAGAGTCCAGGCTCTTCCTCTCTTAGTGTTCTGATACATGAGACTTCCATTCCCAAGTTCATCTTATTGTCCAGAATGGCTGCTTCACCTCACATCCACATGCCAGCTGGGAAGGAGGAAAAAGAGAGAAAAGCACATCTCTCTAGAAAGGTCTACTAATATCTAGAGGCCATTTCCCAGTAGGTTTGCACAGCACATCAGACTGTATCCCATGGGCAATGGACGTATGGGCCACTTGACTAACGATGATCACATTTAGCTTCAAGGCAAGCTAGGGGGAATGTGTGGGGTTCATTCTGGTCAGCCTGTGACCAACCGAATTTTGGGAATATTACTGAACAAGAAAGGAATGGATAGGTACTGAGCAACAGCTAGCAGACTTTGCCATAACCAATTCTATCAGTGGTACATCCATCAGTTAATACCTAATTTATCGAATACAAGTGGCTTGAAGTGTAAAGAATACCACACTTCATTTCTTGTGCAACCTTTGCTAAAATGCTTAGACTTTCACCTTTGCTATATCTTAAAACACAACTTCTTAGGAGCCTCTCTGGCAGTGCCTGGTTGCCTGCAGAGTGACGTTGATGCTCCCAACATGGCGGGCAGGTCTTATGGAGCTAGCCACATCTTGGCTACGAAATGTACACCCACTTCCAGGCTTCCGATAACCTGTGATCTTGCCAAAGAGTTATCCTTGTTTCTCCGGTACAAACCAGGCCCATCTTAGTTCCTGAGCTGAAGACACTCCTTTCTCATCTAGAATTGCCCCTTCTCTACATGGAGAAGTTCCCTCTTGCTTTCCAAATCTAAACTAAAAGCCACTTGTCTACCAAGACATCTTCGAACACTCCACTGTGTGTGTAATCTTCTCTGCCTTGCCACGGCACTTTATATTTTCTGTGCTTCTGTGATGACGCACACATTTTTATCTTGGCACTCGAGGGCAGGACTGGTACCGAATTAGTGTTCTATCCTCCATGGTGCCCAGCCGTGTGTATAACATTGGACAAACCGTCAGGACAGGAAATTAAGTGAATGATTGACTGCTGGTAAGTGTGTGCATTTAGTGTCACAATATTTATTTTATACAGTCTCAGTTACCATATTACATTAATATAACTTATGCTCTTTGTGATCCAAATGACATGGTTGCTACTTGATCACTGTAATAAGCTCAGAGGTGCGTTTAGTTCAAAGACAGCCCAAGTGGCTGCTGGCGGCAGGAGGGAGCACGACGCCACTTACCGGCACATCGGAATATTTTAATAGACTTGTTCTTAGCCAAATAGAGGAAGCAGAATTTAGAAACAATACCAGTTCCTGCCATCGGCTTCATCAGGGGACACTTTATTCCATCAACACTGGGAGGGAGTGATGAAACTTCTTGGGCTCCATTTGTGTCTCTGACTGAGGATAAGAAACGGATCCCTGGTTTTGCTGTGAGACTGTTTGTAGGTGATCTGATCTTGTGTTCTTAAACCTATCTCTTTTCAATCGGGATTTCTTGGTATGTGACTGGATCTGGCCAGAATTTGGCTTAGTTTCTTTAAGATGAATTAACAAACAGGGCTTGATATGGTTTGTTACATGGCTCTTGATAATGCTGTTAGTATTCTTAGGCCATATATAAACTTAGAATGTGAGTTTTAACTATGTTTGTCCATGTTGGTTGAAAACTTGGAACAGGTCCCAAGTTTGGACAAACAGTGAAAAATTTCTCTGTTAGACAGGTATGCAGGTGGAAACTGTCTGACTTGCCTCACACCCATCATAAGCATATTAGTTACTGTGTATTTATCTTAATAAATACAAAATGCATTTGGTAAAAGTTATTTGTTTATAATAGAGCTGTGACTAAAATAGAAATAAAAATATAAAGCTCGACTAAAAACCTCTTCATGCTTAGTGAGTGAGATAGTGGAAACAGAGCTAGCACACTCTTATCTGAGGTAATTCTGGAAGTGCTAACTAATGCAGTTAGGAAAGAGAACCAAAAAATGGGCATTGGCACCTTTTCTTCACGGTCAACATCAACAAAGAATACCGCTCTTTGCCTTCACCCCAAAAATGACAACAACAACAAAAACCCCCAAAAGTCACTTTTATTTTATTTGCATTCCTTTGGTTAGTGGGGAGATTAGGTATCTTTTCATGTTTTATTGGCAATGTTAAGAGTGAAATATGAAATGTTTACTTGTGGCAATAACTGGAGACATGGGAGGAAGAATTCTAATTGACACTGGCCTTCAATAGCTTCCATCTCTCTCTCTCTCTCTCTCTCTCTCTCACACACACACACACACACACACACACACACACAGGCTCTTAAGGCAAAGATGCAAGACTGTAAGCTGCCAGGTTTTTGTCCTTCTAGGAGACAAAATAATGAATCAGTCTCAAAGAGTGTGGGGTATGGTGGAGGAGTGATTCTGGGAAAAGGATTTGGGGCCTATAAACTGATACTGTGTTTTTTAGAGAGTGGTCTAGAAATGTTTATCTGAATATAAAATAAAATATGTTCAGCTCTTTGTCTTGGCAATCATACCTCAAGAGGTTTACTCTAAGGATATAATTATACAAGTCTGAAATGATGTATGTATGAAGATATTGGTTTCAGTCTTGTTTGTGACAGAGAAATATTGAAAAGGATATAAATGCGCATTTGTAAGGACTGGTGAATGGTTATGCAGTGGAGTACTATGAAGCCAATGAAATGTGTTGACTTGGAGAAATTTTCACAACCTCTTGTTGAGGACAAAGAGCAGGTTACAGAACCTGTGTGTGTACTAATTCCACTTAGTAGTTGAATAGATAGGTAGACCTATAGCTATATATCTAAGCATATCTGTGAATGTATAGAGAGAGCTAGAAAAAATGCTAAAATAAGGACATTGGTAATTAAAATCCAGCTGGGAAGATACCTGTCAAAAAGAGGCTGTCGGAGAATAATGGAAGATATTTGCAATAACTCAAGGTCACAGGGTTTCAGAGCCAGGAAAGATCAGTGTAGCAAGAGAGATCAAAGAGGGGCCCACACAGTAGGAAGCACTTGAGTTAATTCATTTACCAGAGTCAGGGTTTGACTGGCTAGAGAGGCAGGAGCAGCGTCATAGAGAAAGGTAACAGTGTTCATCCTGCAACCTTTGTGTGAAGTGATGAGGCAGATGCCAGGAATCATGTGTAACTTAGAGCTCCCGGCTGGGAGGAGCTTATAGCCCACTGGAGAATAAAAGCAGAGAAATTACAGTTCAGTGTGGAAAACACATCTCTAAAGGCACTGTGGGGGTGCTAAAAATGGGTACCTGCCTAAGCCTTGAGTTTGATCAGGGTGAACAGGGGTAGACAGCGAGGTGCAGCATGAGGGAGCTTTCTAGAAGAGATGAACATGAGTTGAAATTCAGGATGAGTTAGCTATGTGGAGAGTAAAGAATACTAGAAGCAAACATGAACGCTTACCTCAGGCTTAACACGGATGGAAAATACCGTCACCAGCTCACGACAGGTAGTGTGTTGAACCTGTTTGGAAATAGCACTACTTTTCCACTCACGGAGTCCATGTGGGCTTCTCTGGCTTGCCCACAGAGGCCATTTAGTTTGTATGCTTAACACCACATGTCAAGTTGCTTAGGTGAATTGTTTTCTGGGTCTGGGGAGGTGGGAGACCTATTTTTCTTCATCTCCATTCTCTCCAGCTTTGTGACTGCCATGGACACAGGGCAGGGTGATGAATTGGGGCCATACACTGTAGGAGGCACTGAGTCATGGGGCATATGTATAGACAGCTTCAGTAGAGACTACCAAGAAGTTTTCCAAGTACTTGTACAATTGATACTCCCACCGGGAATATAAGAGATCATTTCCACAACCTCATCAAGAAGCATCTGCAAGGTAAAAGGGCTCTTCCCTCATCTCAGTTTTCCATGGCTTTTTCTCCTCATTTCACTTGAATCCTAGGTCTTGAAAACAAGAAGTGCAGGTGACTTTCTGGAAAAACCCCACTTACATTTCAAAAGAAAGCCCTGGAAGTTGAGGCCAGCCAGGGCTTGGGGGAGGTGTGGACCAGCTCTGGGCTGGGGTAATAAGCAGGACACTGGGTGAGGAGATGGGAGGGGCCTGCTAGCAAGGCGCCTTGGTGATGGCTGGGAAAGACTCAGTAGGGGCGTGGAGAACAGGTCCATGGAAGGATAGGACGCTTGCCCCCTCTTCCCCAAAATCGCCATTGTGCGCATGTTTTTGGATGAGGGTCAATACTGATTATAGTTGGAAGTTGGTACCAGGGGTAGGGAAGGGTGGCCAAATGTTAGCGTGCATGGACCAGTGAGGAAAGAAGGAAAGAGGAGAGGAAAATCCCATGTAGTCCCTGAATTTGGTTGATTTCTGGTAGCCATTCTTTTGTCAGGTGTATGGAAATCATACCTGAGATTAAAAAATAGTGGTACATTTATGTGTTTGTAGTTTTACTCAATATATATATTTATATATATGTATCTTTTAATCCTACATGTTGGTTCTCTCTCAACAGAAACTAAATTAATGCCCTCTGTTTCTGAACAGTGCACTTGCTTCATACTCTGATTATTTATTAAATCTGCTGTTGATTGCCCCTCCCCCAATTTTTCCTTAATATTTCCTAAAGTGTGAAGTATAAAACAGGGGCAGACAATGAAGAAAAACTCCCTTTATAGACTTTGCTTATGGCCAAGGGTGTACTGCGTGGCCTTGTGGGGGGCAGAGATTTTTCTGGAATTTACAGTCTTGTAAACCACGAACAAGCTGTTCTTCCTTGGTTTCTGTGGCTTATTCCCTCCATTCACGTGTGCTCATTGAATGGGTATCATATTCAAGACATAGACAACAAACCCGAATCACAGCAAACCCACGTGCAGAGTGTTTGGAATTGCTGTGTGTGCCACACAATATTTAGGTAGCAAAAATAGATACAGTAGACTCCATTGTCTAGGACAGGCTCCTCTGAGTTAACCGGGGTGGGGGCTGCTGATTCATGGTCATTCGACACACACGTTAAAGATCTTCTAGACCAGCCCTCTTTATTGAAAGAAGAGATGAGGGAGCCAAGCTCCCCACGACAATTAGTGGCTGAGCCGTGTCTAGAACCAGGATCTGCTATTTCTTCCAAGAAGTGTTAGAGACAAGAGCATGATTTAATAAGCCCATGGGTCAGGTTTCGAGTCTCCACATTTATTGGCTCTGTAACTTTGGTCCTGTTTTTTAATCTCTTGGTGCCCCAGTTTTCTCAATTGTCAAAGGGGGTTAGTAATAATAGTAGTAACTGGGCCATAGCGTTTTTGGAGGATTAAATGAGAATATGCGTGTAATGCACTTAGCAGAGTGGTGGAAGGCAGAGAAAGACCAAGTACCCATTGAAGGTGTTCTTGAAAGTCCCTCTAGACTGCCCAGTGAAAACCTGCTCTTTTGTGGCATTGCCCTACTTTAAACGCAGTCCCCTCAAACACGTGCATCTACCACAGTGTCAAGTGCAGGAGAGTTCTTTGAACTGTTCCTTCCTTTGAGAACACTGATGGAAGGACTACTGAGATATTTCATGATTGGCACCCTGGTATACTTCAACACGGTCAGCATCGTCTCTCTTTCTGTTTCTGTGTCTGTCTGTCTCTCAGTGTTATTTAAGAAGAGCTAATCTAGGATTTCCAGTTACCTTGTCTCCTCCAGAGAACCGTGTAATGGAAGGCAAGAGTTGTGTTGCTAACAACGTGTGAGTGCTCAACCTGTGTTTCTGCATGAGCCGTACTGCTTTAAACTGTCCCAGCAGACGTGTTCCAAGCCTACATGGAAGTTATTGGTTACCCTCCAGTTGGGCTCTTGTGCCACAAACTTCAAAACTTGGGAACAGCCCACCCAGAAGCGTTTCTCCTTCTTCTCACAGTCTTTGAAATGAGGATTTGGGATTAGTTTGAGGTTTTTAGTTGTTAGGGTACCTTAGTCCTCACCATACTCCAAACCCCCAGGGTCATGAAGCTGGTAGAGTGAGCCCTAAAATCCTGGCTCCTGGGATCCAGGGGCCTTTTCCTTTCCCAAGTGGTGGCGAACCAGTGAGGGTTCTCCAGTTCTGAGTTGACATCTTTCTCTCAGTGTGAATACTTGTTGTGAGACTATTTTAACAAACAGAGTTAAAGAGAAAAGGTAGAATGCTGTTCGCAAATTAAAGGTTTTGCTTAAGTGTACCTTGTTTTTTGTTGTTGTTATTGTTGTTGTTTCATTGTGATCTTAACTGATGTGTAGCAGGCATTAACTTCCATGAGTTGGAATGATTCGGTGGTAAATATAAAGACAGTGACTGTGAGAGGCTGTAAGGAATACTGCCTGGCCCTTTATTTTGACAAGATAGAAACAAACTGAGTCTTGACATTTAGACAGTGAAATTAACATCATTGCCTGCTCATGACTGAGGAGGTTGACCTTATGTTCCGATTCTTTTGATTATTGACAAACTCGAGCAATTTTCTGCTGTTCTTGAAAGATGGCCACATTTATGAAATTGGGGAGAATGTTCATTGAATTTAGGTAGAAGGAACTCAAAATGCTTCCACGCAGAACCCTCTTAAAGATCCAAGGCCTAAAAAAAGGTAAAATTATATATAATTATTTCCACTGGGCAAATATGGATAAATCTTATCTGAAAATGGAAGGCCATTCATTACTAGGACACCCATCTGGGGTCATATACTGCGTGAATATTGAAATTTACAGATAGTGATTCTGTGAAAAGTAACACTTTTCACTTCTTCATGAAGAAGAAAATATCTTCCTGCATTTATTTGGTAAATGGCATGTTCTAGAAGGGGAAAAAATGGACATGATTTATAGTTTTCCCCAAATATACTTCTGTCAATATTGACAAGCTGATCTTTTCAACATACGTATCATTTTATGTTGTAATTATGTTTAGTCCTGTATTCTAAAACCACCTTTTCTTTCATAAAGAACTCTGTTAGTCTGCGTGGGCTGCTGTAACCAACACACAGACTGGGGGATTTAAGCAACAGAAATGTATTTCTTATAGTTGTGGAAGCCACAAAGTGCAAGATAGGTGGCGGTTGATTCCGTTCCTGGCCTGTCTCTCTTCCCGGCTTGCAGAAGGCCACCTTCTTCCTGTGTTCTCCATGGAGGGCTATGTTCTTAAAAGGTCACAATTCTATCAGATTAGGGCCCTATCTTCATGAACTTTAATCTTGTTACCTTGTAAGATCTTATTTCCAAGTATGGCCTCATTGGCGATTAGGGTTTGAACAATGAATTTTGTGGGGGACGCAGTTCCGTCTGCAATGAGAACTTACGTTGGACTGAAAGTGAGCACCTACAAAACCAAAACGGTTGAGTTGTCAGTTTCATTGGAAGTCTGGCGAGGATGCTGAGATTTATAAATTATAAACTGAGTTTATAACGTCCATCCAGATGTCTTGGTGAAGAATGAGCTCTCTCACATTCCCTGGGCATGAGGAAAAAAATCCGGAAAATCTTGCTTTGCCCACCCCCCCAAGTTTATGGGCCTTTCCCCCTTAAATTCATTTATTTGTCTTTAAACATTATTCCAGGTAGCATCATAGATTACTTCAGAGCTGTTGATACATTAACATCAACATATGGGTCAGCTCTTCCTACAGAACAGAGAGGGGAGTTCAAAGTGGGGATCAGGAAAGAGATTGAATTTAGGGTCCTGTGAGGGACAGCTGGTTAGATAGGGATGGAGGACAGAAGGTGAAAGTGAAGCCCAAAATGGAATTTGAGGATATAGAAAATGAACAGCAGGACACAGCTTAACCTGTTTTTTATTCCAGCCCTACAAAACATTTGCGATGAGAGCAGTTAGTTTAGTGTTTGGGACACGTGGTTGGCTCAACCAGTAGAGCACGTGACTCTCAATCTTGGGATTATAAGTTTGAGCCCCACGTTGGGTGTAGAGGTTGCTTAAAAATAAAGCTTAAAGAGAAAGAAAGCAGTTTAGTTTTTCCAGTTGTTAGTGATCTTTGACATGTTGATCAATTTTTAATTTTAAAATAGTTATATCTACAGAAGAGTTGCAGAGATGGTACAGAGAGTTCTTGTACAACGCCATATCCAACTTTCCTTGTTAACATCGTGTAATATGGTGCACCTGTCACAATGAAGAAAGAAACATTGATGTGTTATTATTGACTAAGCTTCACATTTTACTAAAATTCCACTGGTTCTCCCATAATATTCTTTTTCTGTTCCAGGATCCTCTTCAGGGTACCACATGAGGTTTAGTGGTTTGTGTCTCCTTAGGCTCCCCTTGTGGCTGTGACTGTTTCCAGACTTCCTCTGTTGCTGATGACCTTGACAGATTGTGGATTATTGGTCAGGAGTCTTTTAGTATGTCCCTCAGTTTGGATTTGCATACTGTTCTTCTCTTAGATAGACCAAGATTGTGGGGTTTTGGGGAATGACCCCGTCTAGATGACGTCCCACTGTTATCATATCCTATCAAGGGATACATGCTGTCAACACAACTTAGTACTGTTGATGGTGACCTTGACCGCTTGGCTTAAGGTCATGTTTGTAAGGTTTCTCCACCATAAATTTACCCTCTCCTCTCTCCCCCTCCATAACAGACTCTTGGAAAACCAGTCCATAGATACAGCCCACACTCAAAGGGTGGAAGATCTTGAACTTTTAAAATTGAACATATTCTTCGGTTTTCTGTTAACCTGCAACATTTCAGCACATCTCAATTCTAACTCTAATGGGAAGGTTTTGTCTAGTGATTTTCTCACAAGCTCTACATACCATCTTATTTTTTCATTTCTGGCAGCTGTCACTCTTAATTTTGCAGGTTTTCTGCTGTGTGCACATGGCATTTAAAATCTAGAGTAAGACTGAAAAAGTTAGTCAGCTATCCCCATGTTCCCATTTAATGTAAATGTTTGCCTAATAGCCTAAAAATTCAAATAATGAACTGAAAAGCATTTCTTAATCACAGTGTTTGGCATTGCTAAATGATGTACTTCCTCTGGCATGGTGAATGCCTCACTCTGCTATGAAACTAGGATATAATTCCACTGGATGTGGAGCCGTGTGACTCATCTGAGCATTCCTCTGTGTGCTCGATAAACAGATTGCAATATGTTGCTTTGATTAGGAATCAAAATGCATGCTTTAACTAAGAGCTAAAACCCCCAGATCAATCAAGCAGGCTGATGGAAAAACAAGAGGTAGGATTATAGGATAAAGAGGAGAGAAGGTCAGTGAGCACGTTTCACAGTTAATGGTAGAGAACGATGGAGAGGACAGGGCGATGTGGGGCGATGCTGTCGAGAAGCAGTGTTGTGGGGAGGGCCGTGGGGACCCGCTGTTGATTGTACATGGAGGCAGATAGGACATTGGGAGAGAACGTATGAGCTAGGCATTAAGGAGCAGTTTGCTAAATTCTGTTTCAAAGAGCACAACCATTTTAATGCATATTTAGAAAGTATTCAAGAATACATTATCCACTTTTGTATTTACTAAACACATTTTACGGTGTTCGTTCCGAGTTTCTCTGAGAAGTAGTAACATCTACTTCTTGTTTTTTCATGTGTGAAGTGCTTTTGCACGCATTGGCCCATTAATCTCTTAGGAAGATTCCGAGGTGTTAATTTTATCATCAGTCCCATTTTGCAGATGGGTTCATTGAGATTTACAGAGGTCTTCCTTGTTCAGGGATAAAGAACTAGGAATTCCACTCTTTCAATTCAAGTCCATTGTGTCAGCAAAGGGGAGGGAGCAGCCTTCCCAGCTGAGCCTGGGGATGCACAGGTGAATCTACTGCAGTCCATTTAAAACTGTCTCCTGAAGCCCACCAGTATTTTGAAGAGATTTTGCTATCAGGATGCTTAACGCTTTTTTGAAGGGGTTGCTTACCCAAACCAAGGCCTGAGAATTCTGACTGCATCTCCCACTCCTTGCTCTCATTCCCCTAGATCTGAACAAAATTCTCCCAAATGCCTGCATCTCTCTTTTTGACCTTGGTCTATTGTATAATTAGTCTCTCTGGCTTAGGTAAAAAGATTAGATTATAGTTGAGGAAAAATGCCTGCGTTCCTTGGAATACTAACCAGAGCCCAGCTCTTGGGTAGGACAGTTGTCTTCTCAGGGTATAGTCTTGTAGATCTGCTGTTTGAGAGATCAACCAAGGAAGGGTTGTCAACATTCAGGGGCGTCGTGAGCTCACTCCTGGAAGATGGGGGAATGGTATAGCCACATTGCCTTGGCCCAGTGGGTCAGATCTAGGTTGTTCGAGGGACAGGGAATAACTGAGAAATAGAAGCAGAGAAGGTAGGTCAAGACATGTGTCCCCATCAGCTGTCCTCTCCCACCCAACTCCTATCTCCCTGCCAGCCTCCACCTGCATGGTGTCCCGTCAGTCTTCTCCTGTCTCTGCTAAAATAGGAGTCAGACGGGGACAGAACAAAGGAGAAGCTAGAGGAGCTGTGAATAGAATGAAGGTTTAAGGATGGATAAGAGACCCGAGGAACACAGAAAGGAAGAGAGAGGCATAGGATGTCCCCACATCCTTTTTTTTTAGAGAGAGAGCATGCGTGAGCTGGGGGGAGGGGTGAGGAGGAACACAGAGGGGGAGGAGAGAGAAAATCTCAAAGAGGCTCTATGCCCCACACAGAGCCCAACTTGGGGCTCGAGCTCGCAACAATGAGATTATGACATGAGCGGCAACCAAGAACCGGATGCTTAACCAACGGAGCCACACAGGTGCCCCTGCTTCCCTGCTTTTAAGGTCTGATGTTGGCTGCCTGTATACAGTACTAGGTAGCTTGCACAGAGCGTAAGCAGTGATTTCCTTTTGAATGGTGCTAACAAAGGAGAGGAAGGCAGGGTCCTGGAAGCAATAACGGGAACTTCCCCAGGTCCAGCAGATGGCCCAGCACACCACACTCCACAGAAGCCCTGGCGTCCACCGCTTGTAGGCTGTCTGAACCCTCAGAGCACAGTCAGGCTGCACTGTTGTACTTCATGGTATATTTTGTCTTCCGGTCAACTTTTGAGCCATCTACTTGGCTGAAGGCACTGTTGAATTCAGAGGAGGGATTTTTGAAATCTGTCCCAATTGTCCTAGTGTAGAATTGCTTTTAATGTTGATATTGTAACAAGGAAAGTGAGCTTGAGTGGAAGAGATGATGACATGGGCACACACTAGATTATGCAGAAAACCAGGATTGATTGGATGTTCTTGGATGCCTTTGCCTCTTAAAAATCTCACCTTAGAAAAGACTTGCCTTTTTAAAATAGAGTACAATTTAATAATTTCCCCCCAGATTTAACTACTTGTTGATAATCATTTTGGTTTCAGAAATAGGGATGCCAATTCTTTCCAGTGAGGTTTTTAGTCATTTTGGCCTGAGTTGATACTGTGAGACTAAGATAGAATCTGCTGTTTTTCCTCTTAAAAATGATCACAGGGCTGTCTTCTAACTTTCTGGCAGTGAGTCATGTGGGAACCATAGTGTGACTCGTTTCGCCTTTTAAAATTTTTGTATTAAAGTGATTTTCCAGAAAGGTGGAAAAGAGATCCCTCCAAAAATTAGGCAACATCCTGGTTGCTGAATGCCTTGAGGGGGTCCTTGGGTACTGGAAAGTACTTTCCACAGCATCGTGTTCTGGAGGTCATGCTACTTTTTGTGCTCAAGATCAGAATATATTGTTCTCATGTGTTTCTTGGCTCTTGAGTTTCAACTCACATTTTCAAGGTGAATGGAAATTCAAATTTATGGTTTTTTAAAAAGATATCATTTTTTCTCCAAAATGTTAAAGTGAACGTGCCGTGTAGACGAGTGTATCCCAAGCTCTTTCTCCTCTAAAGGATGTGTTTCTCTCACATTTCTGTTTGATGACTTTCCAAGGATATCCTTTGATTCTGCCAGTAGAACATGGGTGAGGGATTAGCAGTTTGCTCGTTTCCTGATGGCCTTCATGTCCTTGTGGACACCGTGGGCTCCTCAGAGAACGGCCATGTTTTTGTTTTTATTGCACTGAGTGCTTGAGATCTGGGGAGTGTTTACTACCAATAAAGAGGGTTTATGTGGCTGAATTCTCCCTGCTTTTAGATTTAGGACCTGAAAGAGAGCTGGATGAGGACAGTTTATCTGTACCACTTTAACACCTCGAGCAGCGCCTGGCACCCAGCAGGCACCCAATAAATATTTGCATGCCGAATGAATGTGTCTGCCATCTGATGTGTTATACACCCGTAATTAGATGAAGTGGGGTGTTTTATACAGTCTCTAAGGTGTCCTGTCAAGAGCACTGAAAGAATTCTGGGAGGTAGACTTTGGATGTTTCTACTTCCATTGGTTTGGCAACTAGATGATTCCTTCAACTTTCAGAAAAAATCAAGAGTCCTGGAGTGTTGGCTCTGGCCACTGCCCCCTTCATTCCCACTGCCCTTGCCTTATCGCTTTAGAAAAAGGAAAAAGAACAATTTTGAATAGGTACACATCCACTTACAGCAACACCAGGCATGTAATATGCACTTTATAAATGCTCATTATATTACTCATTATATTACATTACTCGTTATTATGATATTAGTGATATCTCCACATTTTTCTATCTTATTAAGTGTCTTAAAAAATAAAAAAGGGATAAATGTTAAATTTTACTAAATTTTGTCCCATTATTTCCCAGTGTTAATAGAGAACATAGTTTCTTTTTTACTTACTAATATGAAGAATTACATGGACATATTTTCTAATGTTGAACATTCCTTGCATACCTGTTATGAGCTCCATTGTGCTGCATAATTCAGCTTGTGCATATTTACTTTGAGATTTTTTGCTTTGAGAACATAAGTGAAATTTGCTTGTAGTTTCTTCTCGTGTGGGTGTGTTGTCTCTTTCAGATGTTGGTGTGGATGTTATGCTGTATTTTTAGAAGAAATCAAAAGCTGCCCTTCATTTTCTATACACATGGTAAATAGCACTGAAATTATCTGTTCCTTTAAGGATTTGTAGAATTCTCGAGTGTGAAATTGATTAAATCGGGTGCATTTGGGGAGGAGTTATTTTTTGAAAACGTATTTCAGTTTCATTTGTGGTAATTGGTAATGTATGACATCATCCATTCGTTTAGGTTTTTACATTTATTATAATATTTTGGAGCCCAGTACTTTTTATGATTCATATATTCCATGAAAAATTTATGGTTGTTTCTATATTCTCAATTTTTTTCCTCTTTATTTTGGTGAACTAAAAGTTTAATCTCATATATTGGCCCGAGGTCTCTTGACTTGAAAAAAAGACTCGGTCTCTTATTTATTAATACAAGCAGTGTAATCTGTGAAATTTCTTCTGAACACATCACAGCTATATCCCAGAGTTTCTGATCTAGAGCATTCCATCTTTGCTATTTTCTGCATAGTCCATAATTCTGGGTTTTAATTTTATCTTTGACACAAAGTTTATTTTGGAGGCTTAAAAATTTTCACATGGTAGGGTCCTTTGATTTTCTGGTTTTGTTACAGATTTCAATTTTTATTGCATTGTGAGCAGAAGCTATTTTTTACTCCATTTCTGACTGAAGCTTAATTTTTGATTAATTAATGATCAAAATATTCCATTAATTTGGAAAGAAGTCACATCCTCTCTTTTAAGATATGGAATTCCATTTATAAATCAGAATAGCCCTGTGATTTTATTCTTATTTTTTGTTCATGTGATCATTCTTCTGCAGAAAGAGATAAATTTCAATACTTCTGTATTTCTTATACTTTGTTCTTCATATAGGTTTTGCTATATAAACATTGATGCCATATTTGTAACTGTTAGATGTTCATTGTGGATTATAGTCTCTACAGTTTTAAAGTAGCTTTTTCTTATTAGATGCAAATTGCTTTGAATTCAATGGGTCTGAAATTTAGATCAGTGTTCCAAGGTTTGGTTGGTACTCATCTGGCATGTTTTTGCCCAGAACTTTTATTTTCAGCTTTTCCAAGTCACTTTATTTTAGGTGTTTATTAAATAGAGCATGGCATCTGTTTTTTCTCTCTGAGAGCCAGTCTGAGGGTCTTTTTGTTTTGATTTCTTAATATAGTGTAAATATGTTTGTTTATAAAATAGACATGTTTAGTCTTAATTCTGTAATCATATTTTATGTTATTCTTTTATTTCTTGACTTTTTACATATGGTCTTGGTTTCATTGTATGTTTTTTCCTCTTATTTAGAAAGTTCCTATCTGTTATGGCATAACTCTTTTAGTAACAACTTTTATAACTATAGCTTCATAGATAGATTTAGTTAATAATATTTCTTTAGACAGTATCTATTTATGCCCCCAAGACTCATGAAGAAATAAGTATCATTCCACTTGTTTCTGTTTTCCACTCCTTCCTTCTACCACTTAATTTTAATTGATTCTATTTTTTTTTTTAGCTATTCTCTATTTACCTTTATATTTTTCATATACTTATTTTTTTTTCTTTTCCCTTACCAGATTTAAATGTTATGGTTTTGCTCTGGTTGTAAGGGATGAAATAATTGGTGTTCTTTGCCCCCTCTCTTTCTACCTTCTCACAGTACAGAACATTTGCATTCTGTTCTAGAGTTCTCATAGTGCTTTAACTCTCATTCCTTGTTTAAATGCAGCCAAGGATCACCACTAGTCATTCTGCTAAGGGTTTTTAGTTGCCTCTTGAGTTTCTTTGTCTGAGGACTTTGGACACCTTCTGCCATGTCTCAATATTGAATGTTGTTAGGGAGCAGTCCAAGGTTAGCTGATGCCTTCCCCTTTGAGATAAATTTACCTCTTTCGCTTAGCTGGATGCCCAAAGGATTGTTCTTTATCACTGAAGTCTACTAACTTCATGTTTGTTGTTATATATCAGATTTATTTCTGGCATCCAATGTATACTTTATCTGTTTCTTCATTTCTTATTTTCTTGTATTACATCACCTCTCTTCTTCCCTCCCTCCCACCTGTCCTTCCTCCCTATCTCCCTTTCTCCTTACTTTCTTTCTCTGTCCTGATTGCTCTCTTTTCTTACACTGGGCCAAAATTTGTACAGATACAGTTTCTTTCTGTCAAATTGCTACCACTTTCTCCTTGAAATTTTTAAGAGCATATTGCTTAATTTACAGATGAGAAATGGAGGCATAGTAAGTGGCAGGACTGGCTGGGATTAAAAACCACGTGTGCCTCCCTTCTGTCTTTTCCGATGAGCACCTTTCTTCCTACTTCAGATCCTTCCAAGTTTGTCCCACCTTCCTTCTTTCGCTTCCTTCCTCACTTGCCCCCTGACCCCTCTCTCTCTTCCTCTCACTCTGGTTTCTCTCTTCCTCTCTTCCTTCATTCTTTCTTACTGTTGATATGTTTTCCCACATCTTCACACTGGGGAACTATGTTCAATATAAAAACGCCTGTTTGGGGGCAGAGGTGGTGGTGGTGAGAGGTAGGGAGATGATGTGATTATCACATGATTGACTCATGCTATCTGGGGGACATTTTTTCAGTAGACCACCTGGCCATTGCTAGCTATGTAATAATTGCTTTTCATCTATCCCAAGATTTAAATATTTTCAATGTTTTTTTTTGGGGGGGAAGCATGATCTTATTTCCAAAGAATACTATTATTTATGTTTTCCTTTGAATCTTAAATTGTGAATCCAAAAACTGTAGGTGATATTCATAAAAGACTATACATGACCAGTAGGGTGGGGAGGAATTAATCTCATGTTTTACTTGTCAATATAAGTTTCAGTAATGCACTTGATTTTACACACAGCTTTTTAATTCATGTTCAATTTCTAGTCTACTAACTCCTAGATCTATTTCAGGCACACCTGCACTCATTGTCTATTACATTGTGTAATTAATTTATCCTCTGTAAATGACCCAGCAGCGGTCCCTTTTGTACCTCATCTTTTTTGCTTCTGATTACCTCAGCATTTTCCCATGTCATTCTGAATTCATAAAGTCTCCAGGTTTGGTAAAAGACCCAAAGCTGTTAAGTTTAGGCACTGCCCAAAGTGTAATCACTGATGAAAAGATTATAAAATGCACCCAGCCAGGAATGACTTCTAAATTCACCCCAAATCGTAACCAGTCATTAAAAAAGTAAATTTATTGTTTGTAATAAAATTAATGTATGCTTACTATAGGGAATTTGAAAACTCTGTGTGTGTGTGTGTGTGTGTGTGTGTGTTTATGTGATATATCACCCCTAATCCTGAGGGCATATGGATTACTTAGCATGATTTTATATTTCCTTTTAATCTTAAATATGCATATACACATTTAATTTTTATTAAATTATAGTCCTGCTCTGTACACCTAAAATTTGGTATCAAGTTTTTCTTTTTCTATTGCCATATTATATCATTTTGGTACATATTCTTTACATGTGGTTTTTGTAATGACTACATAGTTTTTAAATTATAAGGCTATTATAAGGCTATACCTGAATTTACTTAGTCACTCCCTCATTGTTGAAATTTTTGTGTTACCAAATGTCCATATTTATAAATATTTCATTGAGCTAAGGTCCAAGAAGTAAAGATAATGGGTGAGCATGAAGACTTTTATGGTGCCAAGTTTTTTGGTTTGTTTTCTAAGTGTTTAATTTTGAAAAACTGCACATACAGAAATAGGACAGGAGTGTGAACATTTTTAGTCTCAAGATGTAATGTGAGACTGATGAGAATGGTTGTGCCATTTTATGTTCTCACCAGGAGAACATGTGTTCATGTGGTTGCCTGCCCATGCCAACCTCAGCATTTATGTGAGTCTTAAATTTTGTTGTCAATTTAATACAGTAAAAATGGCATTTCTTGGCTTTAATTTGTTTATTTTATCAATGGAGTTGAGTAGATTGTTGTTTGTTAACCATATGTATTTTTTTCTGTGAATTATTTAAAGAGCTCTTTGCCAAATTTCACATTACATTTTTTGTTTCCCTTTAGGTAAATCAGCTAGCTAGTGCTGTGTAACACCCCCCCCCCCCAAAAAAAACTCGGTGGCTCACATTAATAATTCTTTCTTGTTGTTTGTTAGTTTTGGGGTAGTCTATGTATTCTTCTGGTCTTGGTTGGATTCTCTCATACCTGTGTGGTCCCCTGTAGGTAGACCTGCTTCTGCTGATTTTACCCATGATCTCTCACATTTAGGCATTTAAGGCTTTGGCAAGCTGTCCAGACTCTGATGACCTGAACTAAGCCAGTTGGGCATTCTCTCTGTCTCCAGACTAGCATGGTTTGTTCAAATGGCCGGCTTCCAAGAAAGCCTTCTGACGCTTCTGGCACTCCCCCTCCCCCTCCCCCCCCCCCCCCCCCCCCCCCCCCCCCCCCCCCCCCCCCCCCCCCCCCCCCCCCCCCCCCCCCCCCCCCCCCCCCTCCCCCTCCCCCCCCCCCCCCCCCCCTCCTCCTCCTCCTCCTCTCCTCCTCCCCTCCTCCCCTCCCCTCCTCCTCCTCCTCCTCCTCTCCCCCCCCCTCCTCCTCTTCCATCGTCGTCGTCATCTTCTTCTTCTTTCCTTTTTTTCTGACATTCTTAATGGCAAAGGTAAGGCACAGAACCAGACTGATTCAAAGGATGGTGACATGGACTCTTACCTTTCAAGAGAGAAGCTGCAAAATACGCTGCGAAAGACAATGGGAGGAGTGGTTAATTGTGGCCGTTTTAGTTTTCCACAGTAGGTGAATGGTTTTTTTGTTGGTGGTGGTTTTCATTTTTATTTTTTTTTCCCTGTCTCTTTTTAGGATACTTCTTCATCCTTTTGTTTTGAAAGGATGTATTTAAGAGACATTTAAAAAAATAATTTTACTTTTTTTTTCTTCTGTCCAGGAAGGCTTTTTTCAGCATGTGTTTGATTATCGCATCTATTCCTATTATTCTTGATCATGTCAATTTCTTACTGCAATGTGAGTTTTGATTTGTCTTTTTATGTCTTATTTCCTTGCAGTTTTTTATCTTTATCTCTATTGTAGCTGGTTGTTTCTCTCTGTTCCCACTGACTGTTCATCTGAGGACTTTGTCTCCTTGTTACTTTCTAATTCCAGCGTTTTCAGGGCATACATATTTCATATTTCTTTTTCTTTTTAAATATTTTATGTATTTATTTGAGAGAGTGAGAGAGAGAGAGCCCAACTGGGGCTTGATCCCAGGAACTTGGGGTCATGACCTGAGCCAAAGGCAGACGCTTAACCAACTGAGCCACCCAGGTACCCCTTCTTTCATATTTCTGAAGCTTCTAAGAAGTCTTCTAAAATGTTCTTTGGGTTCTTTTCATAAGATATCAGCTGTCTTACTCTCAGTCTCCATCCAGGCTAGCTCATCATGCTATTAGTATCCTCTGACACTTTGAATAAAAATCACCTACATCCAAATGCAGCCCATTATTTTCATGTTATTCAGACTTTTTTCCATATCCTAGTAGTTTGCTTGTAAAAAACTTTCCTAATACAACCAGCTTTCCGTGCACAACCTTTCCATCACTGACTCCTTTTGGTTCTGGCAATCCAGACACTGGAGGAAGGTTAGGGACTCCTTTAAGGAGGAAGCAGCCAAAGATGGGTGCAAAGTGAAAGGTCCTAGACAAGCAGGAAATGGAGCCCTGAGAGGTCCTAAGTGGGACAGCTAGGACACACAGGACCGGCGTGACGATTGGTGATTTCAGACCAAGAGGAACACATCCAGATGGCTGCTCCTCACACTTTGTCCCTTCTCCTTTTCAGATCTTTAATTATTTCCTCTCATTATCTTTGCTCTTGGACCATTTAAAGAACTCTTGTTACACTTGGTTCCGAACGGCAGCAAACCTGCTCTGCAGACAAGAGGAAGAGCTGCGCCCGCTGCTGTCTCCCTCTTCCCCCTAACCCTAAATGGTACCACGTTGCCACCAGTCAGTATCTCCCATCAGAAGTTGGAAGAAATTAGGAATTTTAGGGGGGGAAAAAGGACATGTATTCCCATTCCTAAGCACAAAGTAAAATGAGCTTTCTATTTAAGTCGTCCTTGGTGAAATGGCAGTATTCCCAGAATATGGGAGTTGACAAGGATATGATAGATCCTCAGGTTGAACCGGGGAACTTGAGCCCCAGGAAGTTGGGACTGACCCTTTCATGATTCCAGAGTGGACAGTTGAAGGACAGGATTTACACCCAGGTCCCCCCAGTCTGCTGCCCTTTTTTCTTTATCTGCGCCCCCAACAGGTCTTCACACTGCTTTGCCGATAACATCACATTTTTAGATTTTTTTCTTCCCTTTCTGCTACTACAGTACACATTTTTTCACCCTTGTCCTGGTATAATTACACATTTGCCTATTTATTATATTTCAAAAGTGAAATTATTTTCAGAATCTACTTCTTGTTGTCTAGAAAATCACAAATAACAAACTGTAATTTACTATTTTCTGTTTCCATTTCTCTATACGAGGTAATTCTGGTACGGATTATGTTACTCTGAAACAAATACTGTGTCTTCCATGATGGTTGTTCACTTTCTTCCTTACAAATTAACTAGGGTTATCATCATTAGGATTAGAATTTTGAAACTTTTTTTTTTTTTAAGATTTTGTTTTTAAGTAATCTTTATGCCCAACATGGGGCTCAAACTCACAAACTCGAGATCCAGGAGTCCCATGCTCACCCGACAGCCAGCCAGGTGTCCGTAGTATTTTTGAGCTTCTTAAAAAATAATTGCTTTTAGGTGTTGTAGCCCTTTCCTCAGTAGTACCTATGGATTCATGTTAATTTGCCCCATCTTCTGTTTACTTCTTTAGGCTATCCTCTGTTACATGGAATAATCAAGGAAGGTACCGCTGGCTTTAAAATGTGTATTTAAAGACACATGTAAAGGGGCACCTGGGTGGCTCAGTTGTTGAGCATCTGCCTTCGGCTCAGGTCGTGATCCCAGGACCCTGGGATCGAGCCCCACATCGGGCTCCCTGCTTCGTGGGAAGCCTGCTTCTACCTTTTCCTCTCCTACTCCCCTGCTTGTGTTCCCTCTCTCACTGTCTCTCTCTGTCAAATAAATAAACAAAATCTTTAAAATAAAACGAAGGATCCATCAGATCATATTTGTATGGTAAATTAACATGAGCCTTCAGGTATATGGATTAAAATAAATTTTGCCAGATAGGAAAATGTGGTGCCACCTAAACGTATCTGGAGATAGCATCAGTTTCTGGTTCCAACTCTGGCAGTGAGACTGGGTTGATTTGTGGCTGATGACGATTGTCTTTGACGCTAGAAACTACAAGTTAGGAGCATATTTTCAGCATCCCTGACATCCTTTAATAGTGCTTTCTTGGTTGTTTCCATCTATGAAATTGTTATTGCCTTTTGCCCTTTTATGTCTGCTCCTTTCCTGAATGTCATCATCAGGAGATCTTTTTTCCTTCTTAAACCAGAACCAAGGATGTTTTATTTTCTAAAGAGTGATTTGTCCTCTGTTTAGGAACACCCTGCACTGATTATAGTCCATAACAGTCCACAGCACTGCAGAAGCCTGCAAAACAGTAAAACCACTTCCAATGCCCAGTGTCCCAGGCACCACATGTTGTATCGCAGTATTCTAATTGGTGAGCGTATTTAGCAGAGCAGAAGTGTTCAAGTTCAAGGTCTGTGCACACTCATTCTTACTGAAGAGCTTATGATCTTCATTGATTAGAAACATGGGCTAATCATGGTTAATAAATGCTTGATAAAAATATGAACACACCTCTTATATGTGGGTGTTGATCACCTAGAATTTATGGTATTTTCATCTGTACCACAGTTAATATGAGTTGTTGGCTGAGAGATAAACCAAATTTCTTAAATTGAATATGATATAATTATTAAATTTATCAACATGAGATTTTACCTGTATTTACATAATGCAGTTAGATAAAATCTTAGGCTCAATAGATAATTACTTCTCATTTTCTCTGTAACTGACAAAAAATATGTCTGAAAGGGAGAAGGCATGGAAATTTAAGCCATTTTGGATTTCATAGCACAAATCTGACTGCATACTCTTTGTGGTTGTGATTTATTTTTTCTTTGGTCCTTGTCTCACTGATAAGTATTCCTCACTCTGGTAACATCCCCACTGTGCCATGTCCAGGTCAAAGGAGGTGGGGACAGGTGTCATGAAACGATCATAAGCAAAAGAATTATGCAACTCATTGGAATGAATGTCAATTGGAAATCACTGTTTCCCTATTGAAATAATTGAAAACAAACTCAAGCAGGGTGCTTCAAATATCTTCTTCAATTCTACATTTAACTTTTATAAAATCTTTTCTGGAATTGCTGTAACGTAGTATAAAAATAAAGTATTGCTGAACTAGCAAGTTGTTTGAAAAATAATTTACTTACAACGTAATGGGAATGTGAAATAACCCTAAGATAAATATTTTAAAAGTCTTTATTTGTACATATCCATATTAAGCAAAATTAAATTTCAGGGGCACCTGGTGGCTCAGTTGGTTAAGCGGCTGCCTTCGGCTCAGGTCATGATCTCAGGGTCCTGGTATGGAGCTCCACATCACGCTCCCTGCTCAGCCCGGAGCCTGCTTCTCCCTCTCCCTGCTCTTGTGTTCTTGCTTGTGCATGCTTTCTCTCTCTCCCTCTCAAATAAACAAGCAAAATCTTTAAAAAATAAAAAACACTAAATTCGACTTGGCTGTTTCAATAATAGCTTAAAAATTCAACTTTTCCCTTTGTAAACTATGACTTTAAAAATGGTTTATAGTAATACATTGCTTTATAGAAAAAAAAAAATGAAGGGCACAAACTATATGCTAGAACAAGCTTTCCCAAGCAGTGCCATGAAAATATAACCAGAGAAACACCAGTAATAGTGTGAAGGTGATGGAAAACATTCCTAGCTATTCCACACCTTTACATACCTATACATGTCTTTGAACCCTCCGATCTACACTGTTACATTTGTAAGACGTCTGACTGCTCAAAAATGAAAGCAAAGTAGTGTACCAAGATAACCACCAGAGTACCAGCTCCTGGCAATCACATGCCAGGTGCATGAACTGTGCCAAACAGTTGGTAAGTTCTGTGTTACCAGAAAGGACTGAGTGATGGTAGTGAAGGTCATCTTCCAATCAGCCCTTGCTAGTCAAGGGTTAATGGGACGTCTCTGTGTAAGCTATGAATGTTGGGAGGGGAGTGGTTCTACATACAAAATAAAAGAGACTATCTTGTAAATGAAAACAACGGACACAAAAGGGTAGAATAAGTGAATGTCTAAGGTTTAAATATCCATCTGGAATTGATGTTTTATGAATTACTTGAATGAACAGATGGCCAAGCTTGCTCACATTTTTTTTCTCTAAATTTTTGAATATTGGATCAGTTATTTTTTATGAGCTCTGAAACACACATTTGAAAGTGATGTTCTTACACAAGCGTGCATGCGCGTGCGCACACACACACACACACACACACACACACACGGTTTGGCATATGACCGGTGAACTCTACAGTCCATTCCGAGGAGGTTATTTCTTTTGTTAGAGCACATTGTTTTCTCAGAGACTTTTCCCACACCACCTTCTCCTGGAAAGATGATCTTCCGGGCCACATCAGCTGAGAATTACATGGGTGGTGACTGACCTCAAAGAACATTCGATTCTGTTTCTCTGGCTCTCATCCCTCCTTCCTATAATGGGACCCTGAGTGGCTGCCTACTCTTTCCTGTCTATTTCTGGGTATCCCCGGGGGCTCTCTCAGTGGGCTTGAGGCTGCTGTGGCTGTTACTTGCTGTTCAAGCTGTTTGCGACTCTGTGGAGAAGAACCCAGCTAGCCTCTTGTGCCCATATTTGGACTGCCTGCAGATGGCGCTATCCTTCACCGCCAGGCACGCGGCGGGGGGACTGCCTCTGCGGCCTGGGGATAAGGGGGTGCTCCTGATAGCCTGGCTGTTTCAGATAGTCAGGCTACAGTGTGCCCGAGTCTGAGTAGGAGGAAAACCTTACTTTCTCTGGTCATTCTTTGCCAGATCGTGCTGCCTTGTGTTTTGGGGCTTACTTTTCAATAAAGATATTCACCTTTTTAACTACATGTAGCCCGCATCAGCCCTGGTGGGAAACACATGGATACCTTAATGGCTTTTGTGGGTGGGATGAGCCAGGTTAAGAGAACCAAACAGATGGTAGGCACTGGGAAGTGAAGGGCAGGTGGAGAGCTTCCAGAGCGCCTTCGGAGCTATAGCCGTGGAAGAGGACATGAGCTGAGGATAGCAGAATGTAGCCACTGCCCTGTTCCTGATCAGGTAGGAAGGGAGCAGGGGGCGCAGACACTCTGACTTCACGTCACTTCCTCCTTTTGGCTTCCTGCGGGCCTATCCCATTGGCCTCATCCAACCAGGAGCCAGAGGACAAAGGAGCTAATATGGTTTCATAAAGAACACAGAAAAAGACAGAAAAGAGATCTGGAGGGGTAACTGTAGAGTGTTTGGCACACAGCCTTTCTTTTCCTCCCCACTATCCCATGCCACCATAGGTTATGGTCTTAGGAGCTGGGTTGGAGCAGTAATTTTTGCATAGGAAGAGAAGGAAGAGAGAGAGAGAGAAAGAGACATATAAGATGACTTTCTGGCCAGGCCTGGTATGGCTGACATCCGGTCACTCACCTCCTGTTGACCACTTAGCCACATGGCTCTAAACTGAATGAGAAGAAAGGCAGGTTGTTTGAAGAGTATGACAGTCCCAACAATGAACATAACCTTGAGTGAACTGGGACTCCTTGACACAAAGTAATTGAATACTCAGCCCCCATGTCTGCATACACCCGTTAATTCCTGTTGCCTTATGAGTTATCAGCATGTCCTGTGAAATGTTTGACCAGTTACTCTAGACATGTTACCTTAATTATCTAATTTTTAAATTAGATAACTTAAAAATTATCTTTAATTATTTCCACCAACTTTAATTATTTCCACCATTCATTATTTGGAAGAACTGTGGAAGTTGCTTTTTTTCCCTTTTGATTGAGTTGAGATGATAGAAGAAGGTAGATTTATGTTATTAAAGATTTATGGT
Source organism: Enhydra lutris kenyoni (assembly GCF_002288905.1). Lineage (NCBI taxonomy): Eukaryota > Metazoa > Chordata > Mammalia > Carnivora > Mustelidae > Enhydra > Enhydra lutris. Next base: position 13,212,848 of record NW_019154116.1, on the reverse strand, counting down.
CCTTTAAAAATATTCCCCAAATATTAATTAAGGCAAATATTAATGCTTTAATCAAGATATTAATTTGACTTCTTATAAAATGTTCATGCCTATTATAAGTAGGGGCTAACCAGAAGCAGAACTTTTGCAGATGCCATTACTTAAGGTTAGAACAAACAGTGAATCATATTATGGGGAACAGTTAATATGGCAAATTGATTTAATGTCAGTACTTTCAGAATCCTTACTCTGCAATTAGAATCTCAACTCTACATGTCTACTACACGAGAAATTTTGAAGCATTTGAAACCAAATATTTAGGACCAAAGAAAAATCCAGAGGAAGAATATATCATTTAGCTTTCCTTGCCGTAGGAAATATAGTCGCACAATCTGATGCTATTTTTTCCATTCTTATAAGCAGCTAGTTCTTATTTATAAAATGTCTATGTAAGGCACTAAAAAAAAAAAAGGAGCTGTTGTAACAATAAGGATGCTATCAAATAGAGGCTTTGCAATTAAGAACTTCAAATCCAGATGCAAAGTATTATAATTTGAAATAAATTACAAAATAATTCATGTGTTAAAAATTAGTCTATCTGCCAACATTTTCTCGTAAATGCTTTAGCTGTTAATTAGCGGCATTTATATGGTACATTCTTGGCATGTGAATTCATGGAATTGGTGAGCACGGTGCAAATGAGAAAATTATTTCTCTTCCTTTCTGATTTTCTTTTTATTAGATGTCAGTGTCCTTGTGTGCCCCTTCTATCCACCACCCCAACTGAAAACCGTCCCTGATTTACATTACGTTTTTCACTCCTTAATGAGTTCTCTGATTTCTCCGCAACTGTACCAGGTGCAGCCCTTAGTGTGCACAGTGACTCTTGGTTGGAGTGATGTTACTCAAGAAATCCAAACTGACAAGTATGAAGTTAAGGGATTCATCTGACTCTTTCACAAGGAACACTCAGAATGATCATTTTTTTTTTTTTTAAGATTTTATTTATTTATTTGACAGAGAGAAATCACAAGTAAGCAGAGAGGCAGGCAGAGAGAGAGGAGGAAGCAGGCTCCCTGCTGAGCAGAAAGCCCGATGTGGGGCTCGAACCCAGGACCTGGGATCATGACCTGAGCCGAAGGCAGCGGCTTAACCCACTGAGCCACCCAGGCGCCCAGAATGATCATTTTCTAAACATGTGCAAGCAGGAAGTTATGTCCACAAATCAGAATGAGGAAGTTCTCATCACGTTGGCTCAGTGGCTGCAGATTTCATGGGCGTCGTGTCTTCGCTGTAACTTTCTTCGCTTGAGGAAAGTAACCATGCTGGTTACCTCAGGCCTACTGGTGTTTATCAATGGAACCTGAAAGCAATTTATATTAAATTCCTGCTGACTTATGTATATAGCTTTTGTCTTTCTCACAGAGCAAGTATAGCTAGATCTCCTCACAATCAGGCCGTATATTCTGGGTTTCTTGGCATGGTTCCCTTCGGTGTTGCAGTGACGCAGTGGTCAGTGCAAACTGTAGACAGCCAGGGTTCCCCAGCTACTGATACAAGCTCCCATCCCTGGATGCCAGACTTGGGACTAGAGTCTTCATGGTCGTCCAAGCATTGCTGGGCAGCACTTCCATGCTTTAAAAGCCACTTGGTAGGGGCACCTAGGTGACTCAGTCGGTTGAGTGACCAGCTCTTGATTTTGGCTCAAGCCCTGATCTCAGGGCTGTAGGATCCAGCCCTGCCTCAGGCTCTGCACTAGGCCGGGAGTCGGCTTGCGGTTCTCCCCGTCTCCCTCTGCCCCTCCCCCTGCTTGTGCACATGCTCTCTCTCTCTCTCTCTCATGAATCTTTAAAACAAACATTTAAAAGCCACATGGCAGAGGGCCATTTCGGGGGCTCTGTACAGCACTAAGGGCTCAAGGATAGATAATACTAGGGTTTACTGAACTGGAACCACATGCTGTCCTGGTTCTAAGTAGTTGCATGTATTATCCCCAATGGACACAAAAGCTTTTCCAGTTTTCAATCTACAGTTGGCATCTGTGCCGGTGCTCAGTTCCAACCTGGGACAGTCATGAGTGTGCTCTCTGCTCTGCCCCAGAGAAGGAGCTGTTGGCGCCCTCTTCCACCACATGCATACTACACTTTGGGCTAAAGAGACCTATCACGGTCATCAGGGCCCTGTGAAGCCGATAGTGCAGATTACAGTACATGCTTTAAACACCACTGGAGGGGCACCTGGGTGGCTCAGTCATTAAGCGTCTGCCTTTGGCTCAGGTCATGGTCCTGGGGTCCTGGGATTGGGCCCCGCATCTCGCTCCCTGCTTGGTGGGAAACCTGCTTCTCTGTCTCCCACTCCCCCTGCTTGTGTTCCGTGTCTCTCTCTTTCTCTCTCTCTCTCTGTCAAATAAATACATAAAATCTTAAACAAACAAACAAAACTCCACTTGATCCTCACATAACTGGCAAGAGGCTAAAAAATATTCCTGCAGGGGCGCCTGGGTGGCTCAGTGGGTTAAGCCGCTGCCTTTGGCTCAGGTCATGATCTCAGAGTCCTGGGATCCAGCCCCGCATCGGGCTCTCTGCTCATCAGGGAGCCTGCTTCCTCCTCTCTCTCTGCCTGCCTCTCTGCCTGCTTGTGATCTCTCTGTCAAATAAATAAATAAAATCTTAAAAAAAATATATTCCTGCAAAGAAACTTTTGGTTGATGGAAATTATATACTGAAAACCTAATCACACAATAAGAACATTTCCAAGCTGGCATTTCCAGTACTAGTGTAGTCATAGTTCTAGGGAAAAAATTACGAATTTAATTATATCTGACAAAAAGCTAAAAACCTAGAAATGAATAAGAGATGTTTAGGAATGTGGATTTGCATCTTCTATTACTAATTACAAATCTTTCCCCTAAGTGCATTGTCGTGTACTAGGTAAAACTAATGATTGTATAAATCCCGGGCTCCGAAAAGACTTCCCAAGGGCACCAAGAGTCTGTAAAATGTCAAGGAAAATACAGCGCCACCTTCCGGGCACTGGGTGAATTACTAGCATGAGGTAGCTCAGGATTTCAGATTTCAGCATTAGGTCTTGCACATTCTGTTTGATGATGTCATACATTTGTGAAGCTGGGTTTTCAGCATGTGCTATGATATAATGCAGGTGTCCCTCGACAATTCAGGTGGAACTGGGAATGGAAATGGCAGTGTCTTATTTCAGTCCCAGGTTTGGAAAGATGCGCAGGGTCACACGTCCTGTTACACATAGTTACAGTCACTTAACAGTGACACTTAACTAAATTATTTTTTCCAAATGGCTACTAAGTTAGGGAATAAATACTTACTAAGTTGTCTGGCTCCAACTCTACTCAACAAACAGAACTATAAGCTATTTCTTTTAGGCTAGGAGTATCGTGAGAAAATTGACCATCATACCAAAGGTTCCGTGAACCTAGAAAATCTGGGACCCTCAGCTCTAAACCCAAGATAATTACCAAGACTCTTTCAAAGTGTAATATGCAAGACAGGGAGACAAGTCTCTTACGTTGTTCCTGCAAAGATAGTTTCAGATCACATTTGAACGGGGCAGACCAGTTTTATTCACGTGCTTGGAAGCTTTTTGAAAGTCTTGCAGAAGGGGCACCTGGGTGGCTCAGTGGGTTAAAGCCTCTGCCTTTAGCTCAGGTCATGATCCCAGGGTCCTGGGATCAAGCCCCGCATCGGGCTCTCTGCTCAGCAGGGAGCCTGCTTCCTCCTCTCTCTCTGCCTGCCTCTCTGCCTACTTGTGATCTCCATCTGTCAAATGAATAAATAAAATCTTAAAAAAAAAAAAAGAAACTCTTGTAGAAGCTGATGTTATTTATTCCTATGCCTATAGATTTGCATCTGAGGCTGATCTCAGTTCTCATTGCCCTGAATGACTGCATTTCCAAGAATCATGGCTGCCTTGGACTTTAATTGGATTAGGCAGCTAAGATGAAAGGCCCCAAGTACACACGCACCTTTAGTTAGCACTCAAGTAACTACGCGTGAGGCTCCTTGATGCGGCACATTTCACTGTTCCCAACAGGGGTAGAAAGCTTTACTAGTAGAGCATATAAGGTCACAGGCCATGACTCTGGTTTTGGTTCCACTTCTAGAAAACATACTCTTGTCCTTCCTGCATGTCCCCTGTCATCCATTATGTGGGCTCCAGATTCAACGCTCCGTCTGTCATCTAACTTCTTGGGCAACTGTTTGCCCCCAGACTCATGGTTCTGCCCTCTCCTGGATTAGTAAAGATTAATTAGGTTACTGAGACCCGCCTTTGATTAAGTACCTCATCTCTGCCACATTCCAGTAGGCGACCCCCCTTGAGCCATCCTTCCAGAGCTTTGTGTGAATTAGCATTCCTTTTCTGTAAGAGAAATTAAGTTCCAGAAATGCCTCCATCAACCAAGGCCATCTAGTGCTCTCTCCATCCTTCCTCTCCGTCCCTGCCCTTGCTGGTGCCTCCTGGGCTCCTCTGTGTGCCAAGCCCCCAGGCCCTATGTACCAGGTCCTCATTTTCTTTTCCCTCCTCCTTCCCCTCACAGTGTATGATTAATCCCGTTCCTTAGTCCCAGGCCCTTCATCCCAGGTCATTCTATGCTCAGAAGCTCATAAAATTAGTGGTTCATTTGTGGGCAGTTTGGCTGGGCTCGGGTGGGCAGTTTTTCTGTTGGTCTTGACTAGACTCACTTACACATCTCTGGCAGCCACCAGGAAGGTGACATCTGACTGGGGCCCTCAGGCAGGATGGCTTGTGTCTGGTCCACATTGGATGCCTCTCCACGTGGCCAAGTCCCTTCTGCCACATTCTATTGGCTAAAGCAAGTCTCACAGCGAATCCCAGACTCAAAGGGTGGGGAACTCCACCTCCTGATGGGAAGAACTGCAAGGAAGCATCAGAGCCATTTTTGCAATCTCCCATAAGGGGAGTGGCATCACACGAGGCCAGAGAGTGGTGCAGCCTCGTACGTTGTAAGTGTAAGTTTCAATTTCATTCATAATGTAAGCTGGAAAGCCACCGGAGAGTCTAGAGCAGAGCTTTAACATGATCTGACTTCGTAATTGAAAACTCTGTCTCTGGCTCGTCTGGAAAAGAAACCAGAGAGCCGCCAGGAAGCTGAATGAGCAGCTAGGAGGCTGGTGTAATCATCCTTTCAGTCTTGGCAGAAGCTTGAGCCAGAGGGGAGTGGCGAAGGGGGTGAGAAACGACCATATTCGAGATACACATTGAGTGCTTTCCCCTGCTTATTCCTTCTTTTTGTCACCTTGATTGTAAGCTCTTTGTGGGTGAGGAATGTTTTATTTTTCACTGTGTTTTCAGCACCTACCACCATGGCTGGCACATAGTAGATGTTCAATACATACTTGTTGAATGAACAGGTGAGTAAATGGATCTGCTGGACTTGTGATTTCCAAGGTCAACTTATGGAAAGAAATAGAACCCCATTCTCAGAAACTCCCTGGGACCCCAGTGGCCCTGGGCAGCCCGTGGCTGCTCATGGCGTGTTGTGCTGATGAAGGCCTCTGCTTGTTGTCCTTGGACTGGGCTGCTGGGGTGGGAGTGTCCTTGAGTTGAGCACTTAGCGGCATATGTAGGGACATAAAGCCTAGGGGAATCCATTTGTGAAGGGTTATTTAGTAGTACATTTTAAGCTAGTTCATTTTGCTTCATTGCATTCTGCTGTTTATTGGAATCTGTGGGTTGAGTTTTTATTACTATAAATAGAAGTAATAAAACACAGAGCCTAGGGTTTTTTGCCTTGGAGGAATAATCGATGGGATAAACTCAGAATTTGAGCATTCTTAAATGGTGTTGTTAGCAAGTCAGTAAACATAGTTGTTTTATTGGCTGATAAGGACTTCAGCATCCCCAAAACATATTGTGTTCATGAATAGGCATCCTTTAACGTTTTAAAAATCTCAAGGCCTCCAACTTTCATGGCTCCAGGAACTTGGAAAAATGAAAATCAATTTTTTTTCAAGTACCTCATAGAAAGAATGTGACGGTGATGTTCCCGCAGGTTGTCTCTGCTCCTCGTACCAGAGGAAATGTCAGGCTCTTCAGGACCCATCCTTCTACTCCTGCTCCAGAGCTCAGCCCCTCTATGGGTCAAGGCTTTAGTTCTTCAGTTGTTTTTCTTCTCTGCCTGACTCTTCAGTGTCTCCTCTCCATTAGAATATCCCCAGGAGTAGTTATGTAGAATTCTGATGTCCCCCAGCCCCATTCTAAGAAACAGAACAGAAGAAGAAAGATGGTGACAAATCCACCTTCCTTTGATTTTCTTTCCCGGACATTCCACCTAAAAATATTGACCCCCTCACTGTTTCTGCCTCTTCCCTTCCCTGTCCTTCTTCAGCCCACTCTAAGCTGCTTCTTTGTCTGTTACTTTCCTGAAACTGTCCTTGCTGATGCCAGTCAGACCTGGAAGAGAGGTAGGTCTTCAGACATGTCTGAGGAGCACGGCGCCGCGAGAGATGCCCTCCTTTCTTGTCTTGCTCTCATGCCTCTCTCTTCCTTCCCCTTATCTTGCTTACTGCTCTGTTTCTTTTTGGTTTTTATCTTGGTTCTTCTTTCCCCTTCAGGTATGGTAAATTCTTTCATTCTCATAAATCCAACTACCTACTTAATGTTGTCACTCGAATGCTTATGGGAATTTCGATCTAAATGTCTGTAGCCGGACTCTTGGGCTTTCCCCTCAAAGCTTGCCCTCCGCAGGCTCCCCATCTCGATGTGTGGCTTCTCCATTCACCTGCTTTCTGAAGACACCATGTGGCCCAAATCACGGCCTCCTCCTATTTGGACCTGTTGGTTGACCTTCTAACTGGATTTTCTGTTTCTGTCCTGCTCAGATTCATTCTCTACGGGGCGATGAAGGAAGCATCACCTGCTGCCTTAAAACTCTTCGGTGGTTGGTTCCCCAGTGATGTTGGGACAAAACCTCAGCCTTTGAAAGGACTCGCAGGCTCTGCCTGACCCACGAGGTGCCTGAGGCTGGGAGGTCTTCTCACTTCATCTCACCTGCGCGCATGCGTGTGCCTCCAAACGCCACAGGTGTTTGGGGCTCTGTCCTCTGCCAGGCACACCTGTTCCCCTGCTCTCCTCCCAGTGACTTCTTACCCGTTCCTCAGGTCTCAGGAGAAAGTGCCTTTTGGTCCTAAACACCCAAACCCGAAAGAGCTCTTCCTGCTTTCCTCCTCCAGAGCCCTCTGTGTTGGCTCTCAGCGCCTTGTCACAGTTCGTAGTTCCGTGCTGACTTACTCGGCGCCATGTTGGTCCAGGGTCTGTGCCTTCTGCTCTCCGCAGGCACCACATGAGCAGGAACTTGCCTGACTTTCCACCAACACATGCCCAGCATCAGGCACATAGTGAGCAACGTTGCTGGGTGAACACATGAATTTTATATCCGACTTTGTTTTGGAAGACAACCGTGTTTGAAGAAGCCAGTCATCAGTTTCTGTGGGCTTTCCCTGGCAACCATGCAAGTGGGGGCCAGACTGTGCCCTGTTGCTTCGTGTAGAGCTCTTCTTAGATGCATGATGTTTTTTTCTGGATGCTTAACACGAAAATTCTTCAGGAGAGCAAAGAAGGAAGCTAGTCCTGAGACGTGCCTCCCCAAATAAATCAGCTTAAGAAAAGTTTGCCCCATTTTATCAGATGGCTTTAAAAGGTTAGTGAATAAACATGCCGAGTGGGTACAGTCGGGAATAAATAATTCACAGCATCCCAAATGAGCCATATTATAGCACAGCCAATCCAGTCATATTTTATTTATCTCTATATTGAAGAAAATCAATTTGAGAAAATTTCCAGAACAGTCCTGGTGCTTAGCTGATCCCCTCCACCCCCCACCCCCCACTCCTCCATGTGTAAACTTGGGTGATTCTTTTCAGACAGAACAGCTGCAAAACTCATCCTTTCTCTTGCTCTTATTACTTCTGGTAAGATCCCCACCACAGTTACCACTGCAGGACTTACACGTCTGTCCTTTTTAGCATGTTTCTGACTTGTTATTTTATTTATTTGTTTGTTTGTGTTTATTTATGGAAGAGAGAGAGCACGTGCTTGCACATTTTCCGGGGGTGGGGGGAACAGAGGCGGAGAAAGAGAGCATCTTAAGCAGGCTCCACAGCTTGATATCATGACCCTTGAGATCATGACCTGAGCTGAAATCAAGAATCACATGCTTCACGGACTTAGCCCCCCAGGCACCCCTCTGACTTGGAATTTGTAATTGCTCTGTGCTTCCAATTGCCAGAATGACATTGAGTTGGGGTTTGGTTCTCTTCCATGGTCTCTGTCGAACTCAGATGTCCTGGTGGGACAACCTCAGCACTCCGGGGCTTTTGTCCCCGTGCTGCCCCTGCATGAGGGGGTGGCACTGTTTCTGAGAAAACAACTTCTGTTATAAAGGTGTTCTTTGAGGGGCGCCTGGGGGACTCAGTCAGCTAAACATCTGCGTTGGGCTCAGGTCATGATGCCAGGTCCTGGGATCAAGCCCTACATCGGGCTCCCCATTCAGCCAGGAGTCTGCTGCTCCCTCTCCTTATTTCCTTCCCCCAGCTCATGCATGCTCATGCTCTCTTTCTCCCAGAAATAAATAAATAAATAAAATCTTCTATAAAAGATTAATTTCTCTAATATTGTCACAGGATCTCTTTACTCTGTCAAGGTAGACAAAGTCTAATCAGTAGCTCAGCACTGTTTTCCCCTGAAGTTCATATGGTGGCAGAAACTTTCTGTATCCCTATAATGACAGTTCTCTGCAATTTAGGAGGTAGGAGTTACACTGAACTAAGCCATTTGAGATATTCAGGGTTGTTTGAGGAAATCATAAGCAGGGAAAAGCAGGCAATCCCAGTTTCCTGTTAGATATCTAGGGGCACCTGTCATTTAGGTAGCACCGTGGGTGCAGGATGTTCCCTGGTGAGGGAGAATCTCAGTCCTGAGCACTGTAGTGCAGTCAGTTTGATTTCCCAGGGATAGATTCAGTTTTGAGGTTGTCATCAGAAAGCATCCTGTGATCAAAATGATTCATTTCAGGACACTGACTTCAAGAATCCCATTCATTGGCTTGATCTACTTAAAGGGGATGATTTCCTTTGTTGCCTGCTGCTTCTCTTCTGACGGTCATGACTAAGTACGTGCATGTTCCAAAGGTTAGAGTCATGCCACACGCAACTTTTCCCCTCTTGCCCCTAGTAATTCTCAGCCTCGCTAAATGTGAATCAACCTGAGCTTACAAGAGCATTTAGTTCTCAGAGTTGCCCATGCAAAACCAGTCTCAGCAAAATTGCTTATATTAACATTTTCCTAGAAAAAATAATCTAGAAATGTAAATAAGCCCCAAGTTTCAATATAAGTGCTATAAAATTTTTATATAAACCTTTTTATTCCCTTGCTGTTCACCCAGTGAATGAAAATACTAGATCACTAGTAACATATGTGCTTTCTGAAAATACTTCCTTAAGAAAAAGTGTTCTCCTTTCACTCTATTGCTTCTGTCCTGTTTTCTACAATCCAGGTCTCTTGATTCAGAATGATGAGCTCACTCTTTTCTCATAAACTGACAAGACTGTGACATCAAGCAGGACTTGACAGTGTTCCCCAGCCGAGGAGAAAGCCAGCTGCATACAACACACCATTCAGGGACACACAGGAAGAGAATCTAAGTGCAAGTGTTATGACAGAAATGGATGAATTAGGGAAGGAGAGGGCACGCGTTACAAAATAATGGCTTAAATTAGACTCACAAATTTTATCTCAATAAGTAGATTGGCTAAATATTTCATTTTACGTTATTCTTCTTGCAAAATGCCCTTTGCAAAGTTCCACCTCAGTCTTCATTAAAAATGTTACTACCAAGTTAAGACTAATAATCCCATTCGTGGACTTCACTGGTGACAGGAATGTATTCACTACAAAAGGGTGAAAGAATCACCACAGTGTGAACCATGGTGTGCAATTAAATGCTACAGATGAGTCTTGTCAACAAGCTGAGCTTGGTTCTCATTCCACCACACAGAAGTTTTATTCTTAAAAACAATAATCCAGGGACGCCTGGGTGGCTCAGTTGGTTAAGCAGCTGCCTTCGGCTCAGGTCATGATCCCAGCGTCCTGGGATCGAGTCCCACATCGGGCTCCTTGCTTGGCGGGGAGCCTGCTTCTCCCTCTGCCTCTGCCTGCCATTCTGTCTGCCTGTGCTCGCTCTCTCTCCCTCTCTCTCTAAAAAAAAAAAAAAAAAAAAAACAATAATCCAAATAATCAAAGTAAATTGAATCTTAGGAAAAATATGAGAAATCATTTGTATTTCATTTTCGTATTAATAATGAAGGCAGCCATTTCTTCTTGCTTATGAGAGAAAGACTTCTAGAGTGTCAGTCCCAGTACTCACGCCAGTCGGACCTCCCTATCTCCCGGTCGTGCAATACAGCAATTCCAGACATGAAGGAGACGTGATCACTCTACCAAGAGTAAGGTTGCTTTCTGGGGGATAAACAAGCTGGAAGCAAGAAAAAAAGGGCACATTGGAAATGATGTGCAAACATAATTAGTACAAAAATGCAAATCTTTTTCAGATTTTAGGCTCTTTCTATGCCATTTATCTTTAGTTGTATAATCTTGGCTTTCATCTTAAAAACCAAAGTCTCTGTGACTCTGTGAAAAAGTAAGATAATGACCATCCTTGGAAACTAAAAATACTCCCTTGATACAAAATATCGGAATTAGGAGGGTGGATTATATTGTTATATTGTTAACAATTTCTCAAAGACAGTGTGATATTGAGATTTTAATACATGTCATTCTTTAATCCTTTTTTATCCTCACTGAAATATGTGTATTTTTTTTTAAACTGGAGAAGATAGACTCTGATTTAAAAACTATCTTTCTAAAATTCTATCTTTTGGGGGTGCCTGGCTGGCTCAGTCCATAGAGCCTACAACTCTTGATTTCAGGTTTGTGAGTTTAAGCCCCACATTTAGTGCAGAGATAACTTAAAAATAAAACTTTTAAAAAATAAATAAAATTCAGTCTTTTAAAAAATGGAGCAATATTAACATAGTGAAGTTCTTCAGTATGCATAGGAATATTCCAAATTTTAGTCATACTTTTCATTTGATCACGAGTTAACATTAATTATGGTTGCTGCATTGAAATGGTTAATGGTATGTTAGATACAGATGAGCTCCTTTGGAATGAAAGTCTCAAATCCCCACCACCCAAAGAAAAAGAAAGCACGAGATACCTTGAATATTCCAATCCAGTATATAAAGAGCTTTCTATAAATTATGTTAAGCTACTAATAATTTTAAGGAAAAAGAATACATCTGTGAGAGATTAATCTATATTAAATATATCACATATTGCCAAGGCTTTAGTTTACTGGGGATGTTGGCCATGGTGTGAGCAATTTCCTATCACGGTTACTGTGACACTCATGTTTTCTGGTTGTGTCATTCTTCAATTCCTCAGCTTTTGATATGGAATGAATTATCTTCTTGTTGGACCTGAAGGAGTATAATAACTATTACTTCATAGGCTGGGGGTTCGTAATATAAAATCACACCATTTTCTGAGTCTGCTGTTATTAATTATAGTGATAAATTAGATCTGCAATAAAAACAAAAAAGATCTGTAACTTCTGTTATGTGGGCCATTAACTAGCTGTGTGATCTTGGGTAAGTCACTTTACCTTTGTTCTCAGTTTATGTAAAATGGGAATTTGGACTAGATTGTATCTAAGTACTTTTCTTTTTTAAACCTCTGATATTCTCTAGTCTAAATAAAGATCCATTTTCTACTATGTTGTTTGATCATATTGTATTATAGCGTGCTTCACATATGATGCTGCTCTTTACCTACAGCTATTAGCCCCTATGTCACTGGTGGGAAAAATGCAGAAGTCTATGGGGTGAGTGGTCTTCTTCATTACATCTGATCCCCTCTGAGTCAGTGACATGCTTTAATGATCCATTTGCGGAAAACGATCTTCTGTGGCCCCGGGGTGGCTCAGTCAGTTGAGGGTCCTACTCTTGACTTTGGTTCAGGTGATGATCTCAGGATTGTGAGTCTGAGCATTGCATTGGGCTGGGCGTGGAGCTTGCTTGGGACTCTCTCTCTCTCCTTCACCCCTGCCCCTCCTTAAAAAATGATCTTACAAACTGAATTATGTGAGCTTGGCCTCCCTTAGTATTCTTTGCATTATCATTTTTGTCTTTCAGAGGGGGCCTTTAAAAATTGCATATATTCTAAAATTTTCTAAATTAGTACCAAAATAAGTGAATATAATTGGCCCAGTTTTTCTAGAGAACCAGAAAGAAAACAAATTCCCCAAATGGGACTTCACTGATAAGTTACACTGATGGTCCTGGAAAAAAAGGGTTATTGCTGTTACTTGTGCATTTGATAAACCATCGCAGAGCTCAGTTGGGGCAATTCTGGGAAGTCCATCCTTTTTGCAGTTAATAGCTAGATCTCGCTCATTGGGCACTTACGTGCCAGGGATGCTGCTGATAAACATTTTATAAAAATGATCTCTTGTGATGCATTTCTACAGATTGGTATTATTATCCCTGTTTTGCAAAATGAGGCTCTGAAATGTCCAGCATATTTCCCACGTTATACAGAAAATGGCAGTGAACACGCTCACTGAGGTCCAGCTCCACTGGGACTTCTGACGGTGACCATCATCAGGCTGGAGGACACAGCACGTGGCCATGACTGCACACGCGCAAGCACACCCACATGCACACACTACGCAGATGCTGTCTCTATTAAGCTGTTCACATAGAGCTCTGTTTCTGTGGCTGCAGGAGAGACACTTTGTTCACAGGTCCCAGCTACCTGGAAATACACTGGCCTCATTCCGTGTTGGCCACTCTCTCACCTTCCTGGAGTTGTAATGTCAGTGGGAGCGACTTATAGAGCTCACACTGTGGACCACTGTGGTAGTGGCCCTCCCTGTTGCCCTCTCTCGCTTTGCACCTCCTTCTCTGCCCTCCTTCCCTGTCCCAGGCCACTGGGGCTTCTGCAAGTGAATGGATGTGAGCTTCCGGGCTCCTCCTTTTCTCCACCTGGAGCTTGTCCGTCCCTGGGAACCCTTCTGCACCCCTGCAGGTCCCCTTTCTCTTCCGTGACTCATGTCCAGACAGGACTTTCCAAGTTCTGGACCCACTACCACAACCTGATGCCTGCCCTCTCTCTCCTGGTCTTTGCCCTAAAATGCCCAGATACAGGCTTTATTTCTTTTAGTGAGGGGCTCATTTAATGTTATCACAGCTATTTCATAATTTATTAATTTTGTGCGATTATAAGTTGCCTTTTTTGCTATTTGCAAAACATGCTTAGTTCTGGTCGTGTGCTCCTACTTTTGGTTGTAAAACTTGTCAAAGAAGTTTGTTGAAGAATAAATTATCCTTCACCAGGGACATAACCTCCTAAAAGGCAACAATATGATAATAGGATTTCCAAAAATAGCAATAGTGTTTCCCTCAAGCCCTCTCCTTATCTTCAAATCACTTAGTTGTTTTTTTGTTTTTGTTTTTTCACTCTACATATCTTTCCAGGGAGGGAGAACTCTAGGAAATTTGCTTTCGCATCTTCTAGCAGACAAACCTTGTTCATCAGTAAAGTGGCTCCAGAGCCAGTTCGGCTGTCAGGAGGATAATTTCATACTCATTCCTTCAGCGATGCTCATTTTTAAGGATGTTTTCCAGATAGAACTTTCTCATAAGAAGTAGGGGTGAAGCTCTGTGAAAACAGTCGCATGCTGCCCAGGGCTCCGGCCGCGGTCGATGGTCATGGGGCAGGAGATTTCTGCCTCCATCGTAAGGAGCTGGCTGACTCTACTGGAGCGGGAAGGCAGGATTACGAGTGAATCATAGGCAGCCCACAGGAATGAGAAGAGCCAGCTAGGAAGGGCGAGGCTTCGGGGTACGTCTGGAGTCCTCGTAGCTGAGGACCCATGCGTGATGCTCGTGTTCCCGTTCCGTTGGCCAGCTCGGTGGCCTTGCTGTAGCACTCTACTCCTCTCTTCTCCTCCTTAAAATGAAGGGCTCTGAGGAGAGTTCTGTCTCCTTCCAAGTGTGCTTTTATGAGGACAAGTTCTAAATTGTGTGTGTTCAGAGCTGGACTAGGCTGAATTTGGTCCCCAGGGGATACACTTTTCTTCTGTGCTCACCATCTCAGAACCAGAGTGTTTTGCCTTTCTCTCCTGTCTAAAAGGCTGTTCCTTCTACAACCCAGGAGTTGAGTCTGTAGGACAGGCTCCTCTCTCCAAGGCTTAAAAGTGGCCTGGTCCAGCTTGGTACCAGAATATTAGCAGCATTCTAATCTTTTTGCATAGCTTTCTTCCAATTCCTAATCCAAACTAGAAAAGGCCAACAGTTTCCAGTAATCTGGGTGATTACAGTGTATGGAGACACAATGTGGGAAGGCTATACGGTATTACGGATGTTATAGAGACCAAGGCCTTGGCCTTGGATGAGGGTAGCTCAGTCTATCTCTCTGTCCATCCATTCGTTCATCCATCACCCACCTTCCCTTCCTACTTTCCTTCCTCTCTCCTTCGTTCCCACCCTCCCTCCCTCCCTCTCCCTCTGCTTGCTTCCTTCCTTCCTTCTTCCCTCCCTCTCTCCTTCCCTCCCTCCCTTTCTTCTCTCTATCCATTCCTATCTATCTTTCCCATGTTATAAAGAAATCTTTCCTTAAGCAACATGCCTTTCCCTCCTTCATCATGCTTTATTGAATCATCTGTCATAAATTTTAAAAATTAGCATGTTGTGCTAATATATACACGTAGCTGATTGCCTACAAAATCACAGAGAGTGTGCACTTGAGTTTAGCCGGGCACTGTGAACAGATTGGCACGTCAGTCAGCATCTGACATCATCCTCTCTGCACCATTTCTCACACATTTTCCAGACTCAGTGACCATGTAATGTGGTTTGCTGGCTGGTACGCTGACCCGTGGCACACCTTGGATGTCTCTGCTGTTCAGTTTCCCAGGAAACTAAGTGCAATTATCTTGAAGAGTCAGCCTCATTCCCTCTCGTTTCTTTTGCTTTGTGTTCAGAAGGGAAACAACTAAAACACCAACGGTCAAAACACAGCATCTATTTTAGTCGTAAGTGTGATAGACCAGGAGAGCGTTTCATGACCTTGGCACTAGCAAACTTTTGGGCCAGACAATTTTGTGTTGTGGGGGCTGACTTACAAGTTGTAGGATGTTGGACAGCATCTGTGGCCCCTGACCCCTAGATGCCAACAGCACCATCTCCAGGAATGACAAGTGAAAATGCCTCCAGATATTGTCAGATGACCCCTGGGGAGTGGGCGGGGCAAAGTCATCCTTGGTTGAGAACAGCATTGGAATGAGGAAGTGAAAGTGACTTTTGGGAAGTCCCGCAGGTAAAGAGATAAAGCAAAATCTGACCTCATTGTTGATTTACTGTTTCTTGAGTTCTGCCAGTGCGTCACTACAGTGCCAAGAGACATCTGTAAGGTCCAGCCCTGCCTGTAGAGAACTCACAGTGAGGTCTGTAGGGGACAGATGTGTGAACAGATAGTCACGGATAATAGGACTTACTGGGAGAAAATTAGTCATACTGGTAGATGTTACGCAGCCCAATCTCACAGACGACACTTTTCACTTCTCCAGAAAATTGTCTTTTCCAGCGTCCTGCATTCTCAGTCCCTTTTTAAAAACTGTGCTCGGCAGAAACATCTTTTGCTCATTCTCCCGCCTTGGAGCCTTGCTGAGTTGCTCCTGCCTGGAAGGTTTTAGCTCAGATTTTCACACCTCCGAATTCTCCTTGCCAGCCACAAGCCAGCCGGTCTCTTCCAGAAAGTTGTTGTGTATTGCGTTAGCTTGCGTCGGTGTCTATCCAGCAAACTCCCCCCATGAAACTCACAATCCCTTCCGCTCGGCTTGTGGCTTCATGACATACTGTATTGTTTGTACAGCCTGTTGCCCCTGCTTACCATCTGTGGGTCTAATCACTCAAGAGACTCTGGGCTACCTGAAGGTGGAAACCAGATGTTACACTGGATTATTCACATTAATGGCTAAGCGAGCCACTCTTTGACTGTCGTTGGCTTGCAAACTCGGTATAGGGGGAGAACTCAAAACTAGTAGGAACGGTGACTGAAAGATGAAGGTGAATCAGACCTGAAGCTAAAGAACAGCAGGTCCTTGGGTCTTCGTCTGGCATCTTCTTTCCTGCCTAATGAACTTCTGCTGGTGCTTCAAGACCCCAAAGCACATGTTACTTTCACTTCTAGGCTTTCTGTGGCTTCCGATTATGCAGTGTATCTCTGCTTTGATAGCATTGTATGCACAGATGTGATTGCTGAGGAGTCCCTGTGGTGTTGTCCAAAGTCATATAGCAACCAGGTGGGAATATCAGGCCCTGTATTCAAATCTCACCCAGATTCCAAATTCTTTATCTGGATAAAGCAGAGGATAGTGGATAGAGCAGAAAGATTTTGGGTAAATGGCCTTCTGATGGGTCCCCTTTCTGTTGGGTTGCATGGGGAATTATATGGAATTAAAAAATTAAACCCATTTCAAGTATTTTATAATAAAAGATAGCACACACTAACCAAGCAAGTAATTGCTGAAAAGATTTCACTCATTTTGCTATTTTAAGGACTTTTTGAGGTTTTAAAAAACAGTTTTATTGAGGGGCATCTGGGTGGCTCAGTCGGTTGAGCATCTGACTCTTGATTTTGGCTCAGGACCTGATGTCGGGGTCCTGGGATCAAGCCCCGTGTCAGACTCTGCGCTCAGTGGGAATTCTGCTTAAGATTCTTTCCATCTCCCTCTACCTCTCCTGCTAGTGCTCTCTCTCTAAAACAAATGAATATATCTTTAAATAAGTTTTATTGAGTATAGCTTATATTTAATTAAAGTCACCTATTTTTTAATGCACAATTCAGTGATTTTTAGTAAATACGTTGGCTTATGCAACCATCAGCACATTCCAATTTTACATCATTTCCATTTCCCCCAAGAAATCCTTGTGCTTTTAAAGATAATTTGTCTTAGGACCCCTAGGTGATACGGGGAGAAGGAGATAGATGGAGATGAGAGTGGGAAGGTAAGGTTACATAATAGAAAGGGGTATTTGAGGGAATTGCAAAGCAGAAAGGAGCTTTCCAGGTGATTTAATTGACATCTTCATTTTAAGTGAGGAAGAGAAGGGTCAAGAAGTTGAGGAACTGGAATGAGTTGGTGACGCACCAAGAGTCTGGTTTTCTGATTCTCAACCTGTTGCTCCTGCAATTACCATGATGCAAAGAATGATCAGTGAAGGGAGGGATCCCACTCATCTCTTGCTGTTGAAAAAGCTATCCCAATACTTAGTGATTTGAAACCACCATTTTCTTTTGCTCATGCTTTTGTGGTCAGAAAGGGTTCAGTTGGGTGATTCTTCTGTGATCATTGTGGTATCTGCTGGGGGTCTGGGATTGGAGGAGCCACTTCCAAGATTGCTTCTCATTCACATGTCTAGTGCCTCAGTGTTCTTTGGGCTCCCTCTTCACACGATGTCGTCCCTACCCAGGGATTCTCATGGCTTGAGATTTTTACACGATGGCGATCTCAAGGTGGTCACACTTCTTAGAAGAAACGCTGCCATGACAGTTAAGGTCTGTGCTTGGAACTGATACAGGGTCACTTCTGCCATATTCTGCTGGTTAAAGCATACATTGCTCAAAACAGTGGAGAAATCAATGCTCCTTCTTGACAGGAATGGGCAAGACCACATAGCAGAAGAGCATGTGGGGTGGGATACATTGTGTTCTTCTTTGGAAAGCACCAGAAGCAAGAGCAGCACCAGGCAGATAAACCCCTCGGAGACATCCTGTCATCTTCAGACCTGGTTCTTCCTTGTGATTTTTCTAACAATCATTGCCTGAGAGAATAAAGCTCAAACTCCATAACCAGTCCTGGGATCCCCTCAGGAGTTGGCTCCCACAGCTTGTCCACATGGACCCTACTCTCCAGCAACCATAAAAATTTCACTGTTTTCCAGACCTCGCAGCTCCTTTGCACATGCTTCTTCCTGTCTGCCCTTCCCATCACTCCCTGTGTCTTCAGCATACTCTCCACCGAGCCGACATTCTTGCCCATCCTTTCAAACTCTGCTCCCCCCATTGCCTTGTCCTAAAAGCCTTTTTGGTTTCTTTTTAATACTTAGATAGTGATTCCCATAAGAATAGGATTTTTCCCCAGCCTAGTAACTGCTGTAGTGCCTGACAGGTACTAGGCATCTGATAAGTGTATGCTGAAGGGGGGATACATTTATACACATCAAGAAATTTAAAGCAGGTGCTGTTCTATCTACACCTTTATGCTGGTGGTGTCCTCTCATGGTGAGTCTTCCCTGGCCAAGAAGCGGGGCTAAGCCCAGTTCCATGTAGTAGACACTGTGCATTCAGGACTCAGTGATGGGCTGTGTCCTCCCTGTTCCTGACTTCATGGTCTTATGGCCACTCGTTCAGTCCCCAGAACCCAATTAAGGAAGGGGAGCAAAACATGGAGTGTCAGTACACAATAATTCTGAGATACCATGTCAACTGTCATTTTATAGAGAACACTGGAGATCCTTATGAGAATAATTCACTTGTTATCAGAGTCAATTCACAGCTGTGTGTTTGTGCCAGCATGTTACGCTGCCTCACCACTGCTAAGAAAAAGTCACTTTGTTAAGACTCTGGATAAATTCCACAGAAGAGCTAATGCTCCTCATGGTCTGGTCTGTAATGACCCAAGAAAAAGACTACGAGAATGTACTGTTCTGACTACGAGAATATACAGTGTTTGGGTGACATGAGCTCAAGTATTTCAAACGGGAAGATAGTTGCTTTCCATGAAAATTTTGCTCCAAGATCAAGATTGAAAACAGCAGCAGTCCACTGAGAGTTTAAATAAGCTTTAGCAAAGGTAGCTTTCAACTCTTGGTGGAGAAAACATGTAAATAGGGTTATGACCACCAACTAATTACTTAGATAGAAATCTCCAGGGGAATCTGTGTTTAAACATAATTAATATCAAATATTGAGAAGGGTAATGAACTAAAAATGGATTATATACAGACACACTTTGGATTCATATGGGGCAAAATCTAGTTACTAAGACTAGCTCTATCAGACAGTTGGCACTTGGAGCAGATTTCCCTGATTTGAAATAATGGATAGCACCTGCTTTTGTTACAGAAAGAATTAACACAGAGAGAGAAAAAGCAGTGTTCAATGGAACACTGAAGAACTAAAGTGTATTTTTGTCCTAACTTTTGGATAAAGGTTTAATACACCTTTAACAATTATGAAAATCTGTAACAATCAAAACAATTGAGTAAGAGAGAACATTGAGAGATGAGGTGGGGAATAATTCTGGAAGAATGAAAAGAAAAAAAGGGGAGAATCAATATGCTTTATCTTTTTTTTTTTTTAAGATTTTATTTATTTGACAGAGAGAGATCACAAGTGGGCAGAGAGGCAGGCAGAGAGAGAGAGAGAGAGGAGAAAGCAGGCTCCCTGCAGAGCAGAGAGCCCGATGTGGGACTCGATCCCAGGACCCTGACATCATGACCTGAGCTGAAGGCAGAGGCTTAACCACTGAGCCACCCAGGTGCCCCTCAATATGCTTTATCTTAAGGGAAATCCAGAATCTTTGGTATTTCTCATGCGGACTCTGTGTCCTATAGTTGCTAAAGTAATGCTTGTTAGTTCAAAAGTTGTTGTGTCTGCTGGCCTGTCCCTACAGTGCCAAGAGACAAAGACTCAGACATCTGTAAGGTCCAGCCCAGCCTGTAGAGAACTCGCAGTGAGGTCTGTCGGGGACAGGCATAGTCATTTGAGAGATTTTTCTCAGATGAAACCTCCCAATTAATGATACTCATCTCTTATAAGAAAACTTTTCACACCTTGAGCTGCTTTGATCTACCATCATCCGGCCAATCTGGAGGCAGCCAGAGATGATTTTCTCTAGGACTTAGTCTCCTATTCCAAAAATTTGGCATCGAGATAAGAGACAGCTTTTATTCCAGGGGTTTTTCTGGACATGGGGTGCTTTAAAAGGCTCCTCTCACGTGTGTAGTGGTGTCATGGTCCCCAGCCATTTACAGATGCCCCTCCCGAGTAGTATCCCTTCCCGCGCCACATCTCTGGGCTCCACTGGTTTTACTTCTCAGTAACCAAACCTAGGTTTGATTTTAGATTCTTTTCCTTCCCTTCCCTCCCCCACCACCAGAACTAAATTTTCACACTTTGCGGACTCTCTGGTCACATGGGCCTACCTAGCTCTGGATCTGTGTTCCCTTTGGTGCTCTCCGTGGCCTTGGATCAATTTTGTCTTTGTCCCAATTCACCCAGGACTTTATTCTCCTGACCCTGAAGTCAAAGGGCAGCCTTGCGTATTCCTACATCTAGCGCAGTCAAGCCTAATTGTCATGAGGAAAACTGGGAAGAACCTCCTTACCAGAGTGAAGTCTTATAGGCCATCTTCTTCTTCTTCTTCTTCTTCTTTTTTTTTTTAACTAACATATAATGCATTATTTGCTTCAGGGGTACAGGTCTGTGAATCATCATTCTTATACAATTCATAGCACTCACCATAGCACATACCCTCCCCGATGTCTATAACCTGCCACCCTAACCCTGCCCCACACCCCACCCCCATCTTCTAAGGGGCTTTATTCTGGGGAAAGAAAATCTCCTACTTCACTTAATCCTAGGTCCCAGACACATAGTCCTTGACACTCATCCCAGGATCCCCCATGGTGAACCTCACCTTGAGGTGCTCAGTTTCTTCTCATTGAGCTGCAAACCATATTGACTACAATCTCTGTAGTGAGGAGACATGGCTTGTCAAACCTCTTGAACTTCCAGGTTTCTGGAAGAAAGAATAAAATTTCATTGGTGCTGTGAGTACTGCACCCTAATATGAAGCCCTCACAACATCCCCTAGTACACACACGGAGGTGCCCTCCACTTTTCTGCTTTTTTGGTGGTCATGGGATCTAGTTCCAGGCATTCTAATTAAACAAAATGTTGTCTGTAGCCAAGACACGGTGCCTCGCAGGGTATGTGTTAACGACCCGTCAAGGGAACTGTGGGAAAGTTGATTCCCTACAAGAAAGTAAGTCCAGAGGGTTTTCTGCTGAACTCTTGAGGAGATTGCGACCAACAATTTGGAGATTTGTTTTTCCTTTTAATCATTGTGAATTAAAATTAGATTGATGATGTCAACTGATTAACGATCATTCTAAACCAGTGGCCTCTGATTTGAATCTGTAAACAGTGACAAGAAACCATTGTTTTTCTGATACTAATTTCTTCTGCTTTAAATGTAGAACCTAAATTTGGGGAGAATAATTATCTGAACAGTAGTAAGTCTTCGTAAGTGCCATTTGTTTCGGTCTTCTTTAATTTTTTTTAGAGTGATTTGCAGATTATCTTTTAAAAATTTTAGTCCTAAGTAATTAATGTTTTATGGTATTTTTTATGTAGTATTATTTTTTGTAATTTCATTTCCCAACTTTTTGCTGTGGTATTTTATACAGTTGATCTTTGTTTATTGAATTTTTTTTTGAGGCTTTGCTGAATTAACTTCCTAATTCTGTTAGGTTTTCTTGTAGATTCCCTAGGATTTTCTCCATAGATAATCATGTCATCGGCAAATAGATATTTCTATTTGCCGATGACATGATTTTATAGTTCTTCCTTTACAATCTTTATGCCTTTTTTTCCCCTTGACTTATTCCATTGACTAGGAATTCTAGTTCCCTAGTGAATAGGAGTAATAAGGGTGAACATCTCTGCCCACTTCCTGATCTTAGGAAGAAAGCATTGTTTCTTTCCTCCCACCATTAAGTATGATCCTAGCTTCAGTCTTTTGTAGATGCCCTTTTCAGGTTAAGAACTTTTCTTTCCATTCTTAGTTTTTATCTTGAATGAGTGTTTGTCATATAATTTTACTGCATCTTTTAAGAGGATCTTTCTCTTTCTCTTTTATTTTTTAGTTTCTTAATATCATTAACTAAATTGATTAACATTTTGTTGTATTAACATTTCAACTCTAGGATAAGTCCCACTCACTCAGGATGCATTTGTCTTTTTATTTACTGCTGGATTTGATTTGTTAATATTTTGTAGATGATTACTTTTTTATTTAAGCTCATAGGGAATATCAGTCTGAAATTTTTCTTAAAATTTTCTTTTCTTTTTTAGGGTTTGGTGTCAGGGTTTTGCATGACCTCATAAAATAAGTTAGGGAATATTCTGTCTTCTTTTATTTTTGATAGAGTCTATGTAACTTTGATATTTTTTTTTCTGAAATGTTTGACAAAATTCTCCAGTAAAACCATCTGGTCCTTGAGGCATTTGTTCATTTATTTGTTGAAGGCTTTTAATTATAAGTTCAACTATTTTGAAGAGTTAGTCATACCTTCTGTTTCTTCTTGAATCAGTTTTGATAACTTATGTTTTTCAAATAATTTATTTCATCTATGTTATTGAATTAATTGGCATAAAGTTTATTATATTCCTTTACTACTCTTTTTACCTATAGAAGCAGTCATTTTATATCTTCTCTTTTATTTCTTCATTACCTTTAGTAGAGTTTTATCAGTTTTTCTTAATTATTTTAAAGAAGCAGTTCTTTTTTTCCTATTTTCTCTGAGTTTTGTAGATTTTACCTTTCTCAAAAAAAAAAAAAAAGATTTCACCTTTCTCAGGCAAAGCAAATGTTTTTTTGGTCTGATTTTAATTTCAGCTCTGATAAGTTTCTGAAGTTTTTCTAGCAGAGAGGACCCATACCAAAGAAAGAAATCCTGTTTACTATGCAGCCTATAAATACAACTCTACAAAGAATGGGCATATAATTAATTGAATGTTGTATCCTCATGTCACATTGATTACACACAGAGATGTTTTCTGCCAGCATTTCAAATCCCAACTTACAGTGGTTCAATTTAAACACCATCTGAGATGATTGAAAATAGGTTTTAGCTAAATTCATTTTTCTGAAGAGGACATTTCTTAAGAGCAGGTGTTCTCTTCTGTGACACTGGTAAGTAATCCCACTGTCATACTGTGCAATATAAATCATCATACTACAAATCTATTAGCTCATGATTCATATCTGACCTGCCTTTTAAAAACAAAGGTGAAACAGTTCTTGAGAATGAAGGATTTAATGCACACTGAACGAATCACTTTCTTTGAGTTCAATT
Source organism: Enhydra lutris kenyoni (assembly GCF_002288905.1). Classification (NCBI taxonomy): domain Eukaryota; kingdom Metazoa; phylum Chordata; class Mammalia; order Carnivora; family Mustelidae; genus Enhydra; species Enhydra lutris. The sequence continues at coordinate 13,189,608 of NW_019154116.1, read as the reverse complement.
TCGTTCCCTCTGAGCGTGTGTGATTTTCAGGGAGGAAATTGGGTTCTAAATTGAGAAGGTGCATTAACTGTTTCAGACAATGGAAGGACAGGTACATCTTTCTAGATAGCTTCCTGGAGACCCGATGGAGTGGATGCTTTTCTCCCGTTCGTATCTTACGGGCTGGAAGTGATTTGAATGCGGAGATGACTTGGTCTTACCTTGGATTGGGCTCCCATCATTTCTTTAAAGAAAATTCCCAGCTAATTCTTTCATCCTTTTTTCTCTGAAGGAACTTATAAATCTGTATCAATTAGTTGCGTTTCTTTGGGAAAGGCAGCCGTTTTGCCATGGCTTTGAAGAAGTCTGTGGTAATTATCTAATTTCTCATGAAGAATGCCACACTGACATGAAGCCTCACACACAGTGATACCCGATTCTGGGCCATGTACCTTGTCTGTGTCTTTTTATGACTGGTGGACTGTACTTGGTACATCTCTAAACAGCTGTGTATAATGAGAATATTAAATAATTTCCAATGTGAATTTATTTCATTCGTTTTAACTTTAAGTAAAATAAAAGAGCTCTAGCTCCCTGAGTTTATCTTCTTTGTGTTAATATTCACGTAACAAACTGCAACTTTCAGACTGAAGAAGTATTCGAGAACGCCATTTAGAGAACAATCGGTCCCATTTTGTTGGTGCTCTGCCCTGCTCAACTGCCTTTTGCATATGTTGACTTTTCCCTAGCTGTACAACCACCTTTTCAAGAGGTAGAATTATGCCCAGTTTGTTTTTGTTTTCAGATGTAGGATGTGTCAGTTTATGTAGGCAAAGAGAAGGGCATTTTGGAAAGAACTTGGGCTTTGGAAATAGGTCGGAGTTTAAATTCTCGCTTCTCTACTCATTGGTGGTTTGGCTAGACCTGGGACTTGATCCCATAGGAAGGACAGAATGGATGTGCAGAGAATGAGATTGTGGACATCAGAAAGATGATGGGAACTGAAGTCAGAATACCAAGGAGCCAAGCATTTTCTGGGTGAGACTCACCTTCTGCCTTCATGAAACGTATAGTCTGTCAGACGATAGGGACATAATCATCTGGGATGCAAGAGAGAAATCTGCACTAAACAGAAATATAAACCAGTGGATTATGGGGTCCAGACAGAGGGATTCTGCACAAGGGGAGGTGGGGACGGCTGTTTAGAAGACTTGGCATGTGAACCAGTTACAGATGGGTGAGAGATTTCTGCCCATGAGAAAAGGGAGAAGGGCATAGCATGCTGAGAAACGAACATGCTCAAAGGCAGAGAGGGACCAAAATGAAAAGTACGTGACATCTGAGATAATACGGGGAGACAGATTAAGCAAAATTGGGGAGTGTACCCATCCCTCCTTCTCCCCCGCTCCCCTTCCCCCCTTCCCTTCCTCCCTCCCTTCCTTCCTTCCTTCCCCTTCCTTCCCCTTCCTTCCCTCTCTTCCTCATCATATGCCTCTATCCCTTCCTTTCATCCTTCCTGCAAGAGTTATATGCCAGGCACTGGCACAGTGCCACATATGTAGCCCTCCTTCACTGGGCTCCTTTCATTAGGAATGTAGACTTGAGGGTGCCACTCGGGATCAGGGAATGGCTCATAGCCAGCAGTCCAGCTGGAAAGCTATTTCAGGACCAAAGAACAGAGACTTGAAGCTGTTCCCAGGAAAACTGTAGTGTCACTGCCAAAGATGGGGTATATGTAGTTGTCATCCAGAGTGGGATATGGGCGGGGAGCCTGCTTCTCCCTCTGCCTCTGCCTGCCATTCTGTCTGCCTGTGCTCGCTCTCTCTCCCTCTCTCTCTAAAAAAAAAAAAAAAAAAAAACAATAATCCAAATAATCAAAGTAAATTGAATCTTAGGAAAAATATGAGAAATCATTTGTATTTCATTTTCGTATTAATAATGAAGGCAGCCATTTCTTCTTGCTTATGAGAGAAAGACTTCTAGAGTGTCAGTCCCAGTACTCACGCCAGTCGGACCTCCCTATCTCCCGGTCGTGCAATACAGCAATTCCAGACATGAAGGAGACGTGATCACTCTACCAAGAGTAAGGTTGCTTTCTGGGGGATAAACAAGCTGGAAGCAAGAAAAAAAGGGCACATTGGAAATGATGTGCAAACATAATTAGTACAAAAATGCAAATCTTTTTCAGATTTTAGGCTCTTTCTATGCCATTTATCTTTAGTTGTATAATCTTGGCTTTCATCTTAAAAACCAAAGTCTCTGTGACTCTGTGAAAAAGTAAGATAATGACCATCCTTGGAAACTAAAAATACTCCCTTGATACAAAATATCGGAATTAGGAGGGTGGATTATATTGTTATATTGTTAACAATTTCTCAAAGACAGTGTGATATTGAGATTTTAATACATGTCATTCTTTAATCCTTTTTTATCCTCACTGAAATATGTGTATTTTTTTTTAAACTGGAGAAGATAGACTCTGATTTAAAAACTATCTTTCTAAAATTCTATCTTTTGGGGGTGCCTGGCTGGCTCAGTCCATAGAGCCTACAACTCTTGATTTCAGGTTTGTGAGTTTAAGCCCCACATTTAGTGCAGAGATAACTTAAAAATAAAACTTTTAAAAAATAAATAAAATTCAGTCTTTTAAAAAATGGAGCAATATTAACATAGTGAAGTTCTTCAGTATGCATAGGAATATTCCAAATTTTAGTCATACTTTTCATTTGATCACGAGTTAACATTAATTATGGTTGCTGCATTGAAATGGTTAATGGTATGTTAGATACAGATGAGCTCCTTTGGAATGAAAGTCTCAAATCCCCACCACCCAAAGAAAAAGAAAGCACGAGATACCTTGAATATTCCAATCCAGTATATAAAGAGCTTTCTATAAATTATGTTAAGCTACTAATAATTTTAAGGAAAAAGAATACATCTGTGAGAGATTAATCTATATTAAATATATCACATATTGCCAAGGCTTTAGTTTACTGGGGATGTTGGCCATGGTGTGAGCAATTTCCTATCACGGTTACTGTGACACTCATGTTTTCTGGTTGTGTCATTCTTCAATTCCTCAGCTTTTGATATGGAATGAATTATCTTCTTGTTGGACCTGAAGGAGTATAATAACTATTACTTCATAGGCTGGGGGTTCGTAATATAAAATCACACCATTTTCTGAGTCTGCTGTTATTAATTATAGTGATAAATTAGATCTGCAATAAAAACAAAAAAGATCTGTAACTTCTGTTATGTGGGCCATTAACTAGCTGTGTGATCTTGGGTAAGTCACTTTACCTTTGTTCTCAGTTTATGTAAAATGGGAATTTGGACTAGATTGTATCTAAGTACTTTTCTTTTTTAAACCTCTGATATTCTCTAGTCTAAATAAAGATCCATTTTCTACTATGTTGTTTGATCATATTGTATTATAGCGTGCTTCACATATGATGCTGCTCTTTACCTACAGCTATTAGCCCCTATGTCACTGGTGGGAAAAATGCAGAAGTCTATGGGGTGAGTGGTCTTCTTCATTACATCTGATCCCCTCTGAGTCAGTGACATGCTTTAATGATCCATTTGCGGAAAACGATCTTCTGTGGCCCCGGGGTGGCTCAGTCAGTTGAGGGTCCTACTCTTGACTTTGGTTCAGGTGATGATCTCAGGATTGTGAGTCTGAGCATTGCATTGGGCTGGGCGTGGAGCTTGCTTGGGACTCTCTCTCTCTCCTTCACCCCTGCCCCTCCTTAAAAAATGATCTTACAAACTGAATTATGTGAGCTTGGCCTCCCTTAGTATTCTTTGCATTATCATTTTTGTCTTTCAGAGGGGGCCTTTAAAAATTGCATATATTCTAAAATTTTCTAAATTAGTACCAAAATAAGTGAATATAATTGGCCCAGTTTTTCTAGAGAACCAGAAAGAAAACAAATTCCCCAAATGGGACTTCACTGATAAGTTACACTGATGGTCCTGGAAAAAAAGGGTTATTGCTGTTACTTGTGCATTTGATAAACCATCGCAGAGCTCAGTTGGGGCAATTCTGGGAAGTCCATCCTTTTTGCAGTTAATAGCTAGATCTCGCTCATTGGGCACTTACGTGCCAGGGATGCTGCTGATAAACATTTTATAAAAATGATCTCTTGTGATGCATTTCTACAGATTGGTATTATTATCCCTGTTTTGCAAAATGAGGCTCTGAAATGTCCAGCATATTTCCCACGTTATACAGAAAATGGCAGTGAACACGCTCACTGAGGTCCAGCTCCACTGGGACTTCTGACGGTGACCATCATCAGGCTGGAGGACACAGCACGTGGCCATGACTGCACACGCGCAAGCACACCCACATGCACACACTACGCAGATGCTGTCTCTATTAAGCTGTTCACATAGAGCTCTGTTTCTGTGGCTGCAGGAGAGACACTTTGTTCACAGGTCCCAGCTACCTGGAAATACACTGGCCTCATTCCGTGTTGGCCACTCTCTCACCTTCCTGGAGTTGTAATGTCAGTGGGAGCGACTTATAGAGCTCACACTGTGGACCACTGTGGTAGTGGCCCTCCCTGTTGCCCTCTCTCGCTTTGCACCTCCTTCTCTGCCCTCCTTCCCTGTCCCAGGCCACTGGGGCTTCTGCAAGTGAATGGATGTGAGCTTCCGGGCTCCTCCTTTTCTCCACCTGGAGCTTGTCCGTCCCTGGGAACCCTTCTGCACCCCTGCAGGTCCCCTTTCTCTTCCGTGACTCATGTCCAGACAGGACTTTCCAAGTTCTGGACCCACTACCACAACCTGATGCCTGCCCTCTCTCTCCTGGTCTTTGCCCTAAAATGCCCAGATACAGGCTTTATTTCTTTTAGTGAGGGGCTCATTTAATGTTATCACAGCTATTTCATAATTTATTAATTTTGTGCGATTATAAGTTGCCTTTTTTGCTATTTGCAAAACATGCTTAGTTCTGGTCGTGTGCTCCTACTTTTGGTTGTAAAACTTGTCAAAGAAGTTTGTTGAAGAATAAATTATCCTTCACCAGGGACATAACCTCCTAAAAGGCAACAATATGATAATAGGATTTCCAAAAATAGCAATAGTGTTTCCCTCAAGCCCTCTCCTTATCTTCAAATCACTTAGTTGTTTTTTTGTTTTTGTTTTTTCACTCTACATATCTTTCCAGGGAGGGAGAACTCTAGGAAATTTGCTTTCGCATCTTCTAGCAGACAAACCTTGTTCATCAGTAAAGTGGCTCCAGAGCCAGTTCGGCTGTCAGGAGGATAATTTCATACTCATTCCTTCAGCGATGCTCATTTTTAAGGATGTTTTCCAGATAGAACTTTCTCATAAGAAGTAGGGGTGAAGCTCTGTGAAAACAGTCGCATGCTGCCCAGGGCTCCGGCCGCGGTCGATGGTCATGGGGCAGGAGATTTCTGCCTCCATCGTAAGGAGCTGGCTGACTCTACTGGAGCGGGAAGGCAGGATTACGAGTGAATCATAGGCAGCCCACAGGAATGAGAAGAGCCAGCTAGGAAGGGCGAGGCTTCGGGGTACGTCTGGAGTCCTCGTAGCTGAGGACCCATGCGTGATGCTCGTGTTCCCGTTCCGTTGGCCAGCTCGGTGGCCTTGCTGTAGCACTCTACTCCTCTCTTCTCCTCCTTAAAATGAAGGGCTCTGAGGAGAGTTCTGTCTCCTTCCAAGTGTGCTTTTATGAGGACAAGTTCTAAATTGTGTGTGTTCAGAGCTGGACTAGGCTGAATTTGGTCCCCAGGGGATACACTTTTCTTCTGTGCTCACCATCTCAGAACCAGAGTGTTTTGCCTTTCTCTCCTGTCTAAAAGGCTGTTCCTTCTACAACCCAGGAGTTGAGTCTGTAGGACAGGCTCCTCTCTCCAAGGCTTAAAAGTGGCCTGGTCCAGCTTGGTACCAGAATATTAGCAGCATTCTAATCTTTTTGCATAGCTTTCTTCCAATTCCTAATCCAAACTAGAAAAGGCCAACAGTTTCCAGTAATCTGGGTGATTACAGTGTATGGAGACACAATGTGGGAAGGCTATACGGTATTACGGATGTTATAGAGACCAAGGCCTTGGCCTTGGATGAGGGTAGCTCAGTCTATCTCTCTGTCCATCCATTCGTTCATCCATCACCCACCTTCCCTTCCTACTTTCCTTCCTCTCTCCTTCGTTCCCACCCTCCCTCCCTCCCTCTCCCTCTGCTTGCTTCCTTCCTTCCTTCTTCCCTCCCTCTCTCCTTCCCTCCCTCCCTTTCTTCTCTCTATCCATTCCTATCTATCTTTCCCATGTTATAAAGAAATCTTTCCTTAAGCAACATGCCTTTCCCTCCTTCATCATGCTTTATTGAATCATCTGTCATAAATTTTAAAAATTAGCATGTTGTGCTAATATATACACGTAGCTGATTGCCTACAAAATCACAGAGAGTGTGCACTTGAGTTTAGCCGGGCACTGTGAACAGATTGGCACGTCAGTCAGCATCTGACATCATCCTCTCTGCACCATTTCTCACACATTTTCCAGACTCAGTGACCATGTAATGTGGTTTGCTGGCTGGTACGCTGACCCGTGGCACACCTTGGATGTCTCTGCTGTTCAGTTTCCCAGGAAACTAAGTGCAATTATCTTGAAGAGTCAGCCTCATTCCCTCTCGTTTCTTTTGCTTTGTGTTCAGAAGGGAAACAACTAAAACACCAACGGTCAAAACACAGCATCTATTTTAGTCGTAAGTGTGATAGACCAGGAGAGCGTTTCATGACCTTGGCACTAGCAAACTTTTGGGCCAGACAATTTTGTGTTGTGGGGGCTGACTTACAAGTTGTAGGATGTTGGACAGCATCTGTGGCCCCTGACCCCTAGATGCCAACAGCACCATCTCCAGGAATGACAAGTGAAAATGCCTCCAGATATTGTCAGATGACCCCTGGGGAGTGGGCGGGGCAAAGTCATCCTTGGTTGAGAACAGCATTGGAATGAGGAAGTGAAAGTGACTTTTGGGAAGTCCCGCAGGTAAAGAGATAAAGCAAAATCTGACCTCATTGTTGATTTACTGTTTCTTGAGTTCTGCCAGTGCGTCACTACAGTGCCAAGAGACATCTGTAAGGTCCAGCCCTGCCTGTAGAGAACTCACAGTGAGGTCTGTAGGGGACAGATGTGTGAACAGATAGTCACGGATAATAGGACTTACTGGGAGAAAATTAGTCATACTGGTAGATGTTACGCAGCCCAATCTCACAGACGACACTTTTCACTTCTCCAGAAAATTGTCTTTTCCAGCGTCCTGCATTCTCAGTCCCTTTTTAAAAACTGTGCTCGGCAGAAACATCTTTTGCTCATTCTCCCGCCTTGGAGCCTTGCTGAGTTGCTCCTGCCTGGAAGGTTTTAGCTCAGATTTTCACACCTCCGAATTCTCCTTGCCAGCCACAAGCCAGCCGGTCTCTTCCAGAAAGTTGTTGTGTATTGCGTTAGCTTGCGTCGGTGTCTATCCAGCAAACTCCCCCCATGAAACTCACAATCCCTTCCGCTCGGCTTGTGGCTTCATGACATACTGTATTGTTTGTACAGCCTGTTGCCCCTGCTTACCATCTGTGGGTCTAATCACTCAAGAGACTCTGGGCTACCTGAAGGTGGAAACCAGATGTTACACTGGATTATTCACATTAATGGCTAAGCGAGCCACTCTTTGACTGTCGTTGGCTTGCAAACTCGGTATAGGGGGAGAACTCAAAACTAGTAGGAACGGTGACTGAAAGATGAAGGTGAATCAGACCTGAAGCTAAAGAACAGCAGGTCCTTGGGTCTTCGTCTGGCATCTTCTTTCCTGCCTAATGAACTTCTGCTGGTGCTTCAAGACCCCAAAGCACATGTTACTTTCACTTCTAGGCTTTCTGTGGCTTCCGATTATGCAGTGTATCTCTGCTTTGATAGCATTGTATGCACAGATGTGATTGCTGAGGAGTCCCTGTGGTGTTGTCCAAAGTCATATAGCAACCAGGTGGGAATATCAGGCCCTGTATTCAAATCTCACCCAGATTCCAAATTCTTTATCTGGATAAAGCAGAGGATAGTGGATAGAGCAGAAAGATTTTGGGTAAATGGCCTTCTGATGGGTCCCCTTTCTGTTGGGTTGCATGGGGAATTATATGGAATTAAAAAATTAAACCCATTTCAAGTATTTTATAATAAAAGATAGCACACACTAACCAAGCAAGTAATTGCTGAAAAGATTTCACTCATTTTGCTATTTTAAGGACTTTTTGAGGTTTTAAAAAACAGTTTTATTGAGGGGCATCTGGGTGGCTCAGTCGGTTGAGCATCTGACTCTTGATTTTGGCTCAGGACCTGATGTCGGGGTCCTGGGATCAAGCCCCGTGTCAGACTCTGCGCTCAGTGGGAATTCTGCTTAAGATTCTTTCCATCTCCCTCTACCTCTCCTGCTAGTGCTCTCTCTCTAAAACAAATGAATATATCTTTAAATAAGTTTTATTGAGTATAGCTTATATTTAATTAAAGTCACCTATTTTTTAATGCACAATTCAGTGATTTTTAGTAAATACGTTGGCTTATGCAACCATCAGCACATTCCAATTTTACATCATTTCCATTTCCCCCAAGAAATCCTTGTGCTTTTAAAGATAATTTGTCTTAGGACCCCTAGGTGATACGGGGAGAAGGAGATAGATGGAGATGAGAGTGGGAAGGTAAGGTTACATAATAGAAAGGGGTATTTGAGGGAATTGCAAAGCAGAAAGGAGCTTTCCAGGTGATTTAATTGACATCTTCATTTTAAGTGAGGAAGAGAAGGGTCAAGAAGTTGAGGAACTGGAATGAGTTGGTGACGCACCAAGAGTCTGGTTTTCTGATTCTCAACCTGTTGCTCCTGCAATTACCATGATGCAAAGAATGATCAGTGAAGGGAGGGATCCCACTCATCTCTTGCTGTTGAAAAAGCTATCCCAATACTTAGTGATTTGAAACCACCATTTTCTTTTGCTCATGCTTTTGTGGTCAGAAAGGGTTCAGTTGGGTGATTCTTCTGTGATCATTGTGGTATCTGCTGGGGGTCTGGGATTGGAGGAGCCACTTCCAAGATTGCTTCTCATTCACATGTCTAGTGCCTCAGTGTTCTTTGGGCTCCCTCTTCACACGATGTCGTCCCTACCCAGGGATTCTCATGGCTTGAGATTTTTACACGATGGCGATCTCAAGGTGGTCACACTTCTTAGAAGAAACGCTGCCATGACAGTTAAGGTCTGTGCTTGGAACTGATACAGGGTCACTTCTGCCATATTCTGCTGGTTAAAGCATACATTGCTCAAAACAGTGGAGAAATCAATGCTCCTTCTTGACAGGAATGGGCAAGACCACATAGCAGAAGAGCATGTGGGGTGGGATACATTGTGTTCTTCTTTGGAAAGCACCAGAAGCAAGAGCAGCACCAGGCAGATAAACCCCTCGGAGACATCCTGTCATCTTCAGACCTGGTTCTTCCTTGTGATTTTTCTAACAATCATTGCCTGAGAGAATAAAGCTCAAACTCCATAACCAGTCCTGGGATCCCCTCAGGAGTTGGCTCCCACAGCTTGTCCACATGGACCCTACTCTCCAGCAACCATAAAAATTTCACTGTTTTCCAGACCTCGCAGCTCCTTTGCACATGCTTCTTCCTGTCTGCCCTTCCCATCACTCCCTGTGTCTTCAGCATACTCTCCACCGAGCCGACATTCTTGCCCATCCTTTCAAACTCTGCTCCCCCCATTGCCTTGTCCTAAAAGCCTTTTTGGTTTCTTTTTAATACTTAGATAGTGATTCCCATAAGAATAGGATTTTTCCCCAGCCTAGTAACTGCTGTAGTGCCTGACAGGTACTAGGCATCTGATAAGTGTATGCTGAAGGGGGGATACATTTATACACATCAAGAAATTTAAAGCAGGTGCTGTTCTATCTACACCTTTATGCTGGTGGTGTCCTCTCATGGTGAGTCTTCCCTGGCCAAGAAGCGGGGCTAAGCCCAGTTCCATGTAGTAGACACTGTGCATTCAGGACTCAGTGATGGGCTGTGTCCTCCCTGTTCCTGACTTCATGGTCTTATGGCCACTCGTTCAGTCCCCAGAACCCAATTAAGGAAGGGGAGCAAAACATGGAGTGTCAGTACACAATAATTCTGAGATACCATGTCAACTGTCATTTTATAGAGAACACTGGAGATCCTTATGAGAATAATTCACTTGTTATCAGAGTCAATTCACAGCTGTGTGTTTGTGCCAGCATGTTACGCTGCCTCACCACTGCTAAGAAAAAGTCACTTTGTTAAGACTCTGGATAAATTCCACAGAAGAGCTAATGCTCCTCATGGTCTGGTCTGTAATGACCCAAGAAAAAGACTACGAGAATGTACTGTTCTGACTACGAGAATATACAGTGTTTGGGTGACATGAGCTCAAGTATTTCAAACGGGAAGATAGTTGCTTTCCATGAAAATTTTGCTCCAAGATCAAGATTGAAAACAGCAGCAGTCCACTGAGAGTTTAAATAAGCTTTAGCAAAGGTAGCTTTCAACTCTTGGTGGAGAAAACATGTAAATAGGGTTATGACCACCAACTAATTACTTAGATAGAAATCTCCAGGGGAATCTGTGTTTAAACATAATTAATATCAAATATTGAGAAGGGTAATGAACTAAAAATGGATTATATACAGACACACTTTGGATTCATATGGGGCAAAATCTAGTTACTAAGACTAGCTCTATCAGACAGTTGGCACTTGGAGCAGATTTCCCTGATTTGAAATAATGGATAGCACCTGCTTTTGTTACAGAAAGAATTAACACAGAGAGAGAAAAAGCAGTGTTCAATGGAACACTGAAGAACTAAAGTGTATTTTTGTCCTAACTTTTGGATAAAGGTTTAATACACCTTTAACAATTATGAAAATCTGTAACAATCAAAACAATTGAGTAAGAGAGAACATTGAGAGATGAGGTGGGGAATAATTCTGGAAGAATGAAAAGAAAAAAAGGGGAGAATCAATATGCTTTATCTTTTTTTTTTTTAAAGATTTTATTTATTTGACAGAGAGAGATCACAAGTGGGCAGAGAGGCAGGCAGAGAGAGAGAGAGAGAGGAGAAAGCAGGCTCCCTGCAGAGCAGAGAGCCCGATGTGGGACTCGATCCCAGGACCCTGACATCATGACCTGAGCTGAAGGCAGAGGCTTAACCACTGAGCCACCCAGGTGCCCCTCAATATGCTTTATCTTAAGGGAAATCCAGAATCTTTGGTATTTCTCATGCGGACTCTGTGTCCTATAGTTGCTAAAGTAATGCTTGTTAGTTCAAAAGTTGTTGTGTCTGCTGGCCTGTCCCTACAGTGCCAAGAGACAAAGACTCAGACATCTGTAAGGTCCAGCCCAGCCTGTAGAGAACTCGCAGTGAGGTCTGTCGGGGACAGGCATAGTCATTTGAGAGATTTTTCTCAGATGAAACCTCCCAATTAATGATACTCATCTCTTATAAGAAAACTTTTCACACCTTGAGCTGCTTTGATCTACCATCATCCGGCCAATCTGGAGGCAGCCAGAGATGATTTTCTCTAGGACTTAGTCTCCTATTCCAAAAATTTGGCATCGAGATAAGAGACAGCTTTTATTCCAGGGGTTTTTCTGGACATGGGGTGCTTTAAAAGGCTCCTCTCACGTGTGTAGTGGTGTCATGGTCCCCAGCCATTTACAGATGCCCCTCCCGAGTAGTATCCCTTCCCGCGCCACATCTCTGGGCTCCACTGGTTTTACTTCTCAGTAACCAAACCTTGGTTTGATTTTAGATTCTTTTCCTTCCCTTCCCTCCCCCACCACCAGAACTAAATTTTCACACTTTGCGGACTCTCTGGTCACATGGGCCTACCTAGCTCTGGATCTGTGTTCCCTTTGGTGCTCTCCGTGGCCTTGGATCAATTTTGTCTTTGTCCCAATTCACCCAGGACTTTATTCTCCTGACCCTGAAGTCAAAGGGCAGCCTTGCGTATTCCTACATCTAGCGCAGTCAAGCCTAATTGTCATGAGGAAAACTGGGAAGAACCTCCTTACCAGAGTGAAGTCTTATAGGCCATCTTCTTCTTCTTCTTCTTCTTCTTTTTTTTTTTAACTAACATATAATGCATTATTTGCTTCAGGGGTACAGGTCTGTGAATCATCATTCTTATACAATTCATAGCACTCACCATAGCACATACCCTCCCCGATGTCTATAACCTGCCACCCTAACCCTGCCCCACACCCCACCCCCATCTTCTAAGGGGCTTTATTCTGGGGAAAGAAAATCTCCTACTTCACTTAATCCTAGGTCCCAGACACATAGTCCTTGACACTCATCCCAGGATCCCCCATGGTGAACCTCACCTTGAGGTGCTCAGTTTCTTCTCATTGAGCTGCAAACCATATTGACTACAATCTCTGTAGTGAGGAGACATGGCTTGTCAAACCTCTTGAACTTCCAGGTTTCTGGAAGAAAGAATAAAATTTCATTGGTGCTGTGAGTACTGCACCCTAATATGAAGCCCTCACAACATCCCCTAGTACACACACGGAGGTGCCCTCCACTTTTCTGCTTTTTTGGTGGTCATGGGATCTAGTTCCAGGCATTCTAATTAAACAAAATGTTGTCTGTAGCCAAGACACGGTGCCTCGCAGGGTATGTGTTAACGACCCGTCAAGGGAACTGTGGGAAAGTTGATTCCCTACAAGAAAGTAAGTCCAGAGGGTTTTCTGCTGAACTCTTGAGGAGATTGCGACCAACAATTTGGAGATTTGTTTTTCCTTTTAATCATTGTGAATTAAAATTAGATTGATGATGTCAACTGATTAACGATCATTCTAAACCAGTGGCCTCTGATTTGAATCTGTAAACAGTGACAAGAAACCATTGTTTTTCTGATACTAATTTCTTCTGCTTTAAATGTAGAACCTAAATTTGGGGAGAATAATTATCTGAACAGTAGTAAGTCTTCGTAAGTGCCATTTGTTTTGGTCTTCTTTAATTTTTTTTAGAGTGATTTGCAGATTATCTTTTAAAAATTTTAGTCCTAAGTAATTAATGTTTTATGGTATTTTTTATGTAGTATTATTTTTTGTAATTTCATTTCCCAACTTTTTGCTGTGGTATTTTATACAGTTGATCTTTGTTTATTGAATTTTTTTTTGAGGCTTTGCTGAATTAACTTCCTAATTCTGTTAGGTTTTCTTGTAGATTCCCTAGGATTTTCTCCATAGATAATCATGTCATCGGCAAATAGATATTTCTATTTGCCGATGACATGATTTTATAGTTCTTCCTTTACAATCTTTATGCCTTTTTTTCCCCTTGACTTATTCCATTGACTAGGAATTCTAGTTCCCTAGTGAATAGGAGTAATAAGGGTGAACATCTCTGCCCACTTCCTGATCTTAGGAAGAAAGCATTGTTTCTTTCCTCCCACCATTAAGTATGATCCTAGCTTCAGTCTTTTGTAGATGCCCTTTTCAGGTTAAGAACTTTTCTTTCCATTCTTAGTTTTTATCTTGAATGAGTGTTTGTCATATAATTTTACTGCATCTTTTAAGAGGATCTTTCTCTTTCTCTTTTATTTTTTAGTTTCTTAATATCATTAACTAAATTGATTAACATTTTGTTGTATTAACATTTCAACTCTAGGATAAGTCCCACTCACTCAGGATGCATTTGTCTTTTTATTTACTGCTGGATTTGATTTGTTAATATTTTGTAGATGATTACTTTTTTATTTAAGCTCATAGGGAATATCAGTCTGAAATTTTTCTTAAAATTTTCTTTTCTTTTTTAGGGTTTGGTGTCAGGGTTTTGCATGACCTCATAAAATAAGTTAGGGAATATTCTGTCTTCTTTTATTTTTGATAGAGTCTATGTAACTTTGATATTTTTTTTTCTGAAATGTTTGACAAAATTCTCCAGTAAAACCATCTGGTCCTTGAGGCATTTGTTCATTTATTTGTTGAAGGCTTTTAATTATAAGTTCAACTATTTTGAAGAGTTAGTCATACCTTCTGTTTCTTCTTGAATCAGTTTTGATAACTTATGTTTTTCAAATAATTTATTTCATCTATGTTATTGAATTAATTGGCATAAAGTTTATTATATTCCTTTACTACTCTTTTTACCTATAGAAGCAGTCATTTTATATCTTCTCTTTTATTTCTTCATTACCTTTAGTAGAGTTTTATCAGTTTTTCTTAATTATTTTAAAGAAGCAGTTCTTTTTTTCCTATTTTCTCTGAGTTTTGTAGATTTTACCTTTCTCAAAAAAAAAAAAAAAGATTTCACCTTTCTCAGGCAAAGCAAATGTTTTTTTGGTCTGATTTTAATTTCAGCTCTGATAAGTTTCTGAAGTTTTTCTAGCAGAGAGGACCCATACCAAAGAAAGAAATCCTGTTTACTATGCAGCCTATAAATACAACTCTACAAAGAATGGGCATATAATTAATTGAATGTTGTATCCTCATGTCACATTGATTACACACAGAGATGTTTTCTGCCAGCATTTCAAATCCCAACTTACAGTGGTTCAATTTAAACACCATCTGAGATGATTGAAAATAGGTTTTAGCTAAATTCATTTTTCTGAAGAGGACATTTCTTAAGAGCAGGTGTTCTCTTCTGTGACACTGGTAAGTAATCCCACTGTCATACTGTGCAATATAAATCATCATACTACAAATCTATTAGCTCATGATTCATATCTGACCTGCCTTTTAAAAACAAAGGTGAAACAGTTCTTGAGAATGAAGGATTTAATGCACACTGAACGAATCACTTTCTTTGAGTTCAATTTCGTTCCCTCTGAGCGTGTGTGATTTTCAGGGAGGAAATTGGGTTCTAAATTGAGAAGGTGCATTAACTGTTTCAGACAATGGAAGGACAGGTACATCTTTCTAGATAGCTTCCTGGAGACCCGATGGAGTGGATGCTTTTCTCCCGTTCGTATCTTACGGGCTGGAAGTGATTTGAATGCGGAGATGACTTGGTCTTACCTTGGATTGGGCTCCCATCATTTCTTTAAAGAAAATTCCCAGCTAATTCTTTCATCCTTTTTTCTCTGAAGGAACTTATAAATCTGTATCAATTAGTTGCGTTTCTTTGGGAAAGGCAGCCGTTTTGCCATGGCTTTGAAGAAGTCTGTGGTAATTATCTAATTTCTCATGAAGAATGCCACACTGACATGAAGCCTCACACACAGTGATACCCGATTCTGGGCCATGTACCTTGTCTGTGTCTTTTTATGACTGGTGGACTGTACTTGGTACATCTCTAAACAGCTGTGTATAATGAGAATATTAAATAATTTCCAATGTGAATTTATTTCATTCGTTTTAACTTTAAGTAAAATAAAAGAGCTCTAGCTCCCTGAGTTTATCTTCTTTGTGTTAATATTCACGTAACAAACTGCAACTTTCAGACTGAAGAAGTATTCGAGAACGCCATTTAGAGAACAATCGGTCCCATTTTGTTGGTGCTCTGCCCTGCTCAACTGCCTTTTGCATATGTTGACTTTTCCCTAGCTGTACAACCACCTTTTCAAGAGGTAGAATTATGCCCAGTTTGTTTTTGTTTTCAGATGTAGGATGTGTCAGTTTATGTAGGCAAAGAGAAGGGCATTTTGGAAAGAACTTGGGCTTTGGAAATAGGTCGGAGTTTAAATTCTCGCTTCTCTACTCATTGGTGGTTTGGCTAGACCTGGGACTTGATCCCATAGGAAGGACAGAATGGATGTGCAGAGAATGAGATTGTGGACATCAGAAAGATGATGGGAACTGAAGTCAGAATACCAAGGAGCCAAGCATTTTCTGGGTGAGACTCACCTTCTGCCTTCATGAAACGTATAGTCTGTCAGACGATAGGGACATAATCATCTGGGATGCAAGAGAGAAATCTGCACTAAACAGAAATATAAACCAGTGGATTATGGGGTCCAGACAGAGGGATTCTGCACAAGGGGAGGTGGGGACGGCTGTTTAGAAGACTTGGCATGTGAACCAGTTACAGATGGGTGAGAGATTTCTGCCCATGAGAAAAGGGAGAAGGGCATAGCATGCTGAGAAACGAACATGCTCAAAGGCAGAGAGGGACCAAAATGAAAAGTACGTGACATCTGAGATAATACGGGGAGACAGATTAAGCAAAATTGGGGAGTGTACCCATCCCTCCTTCTCCCCCGCTCCCCTTCCCCCCTTCCCTTCCTCCCTCCCTTCCTTCCTTCCTTCCCCTTCCTTCCCCTTCCTTCCCTCTCTTCCTCATCATATGCCTCTATCCCTTCCTTTCATCCTTCCTGCAAGAGTTATATGCCAGGCACTGGCACAGTGCCACATATGTAGCCCTCCTTCACTGGGCTCCTTTCATTAGGAATGTAGACTTGAGGGTGCCACTCGGGATCAGGGAATGGCTCATAGCCAGCAGTCCAGCTGGAAAGCTATTTCAGGACCAAAGAACAGAGACTTGAAGCTGTTCCCAGGAAAACTGTAGTGTCACTGCCAAAGATGGGGTATATGTAGTTGTCATCCAGAGTGGGATATGTGGTCTACGGCCATACCACCCTGAACGCGCCCTATCTCGTCTGATCTCAGAATGGGATATATGGTCTACGGCCATACCACCCTGAACGCGCCCTATCTCGTCTGATCTCAGAATGGGATATATGTAGTTAATTGTCATCAGAGCTCAGAATTACTGTATAGCACAGATGACCTTTGGACGACAGGTTTCAACAGCGTGAACCCGCTTATACATGGATGTTTTCGGATAAATCCAGTACAGTACTGTAAATGTATTTTCTCTTATGATTTTCTTCCCATTTCCCCCCTCTAGCTTACTTTACTGTAAGAATACAGCATATAATATATAAACTTACAAAATATGAGTCCGTTTACTGTTTATGTCACTGCTAAGGTTTCTTTTCTTTTTAAGATTTATTTATTTATCTGAGTGAGCGTGCAGACACACGTGGTGGTGGGGAGGTGCAGAGGGCAAGTCTCCCCAAGCAGACTCCCTGTTGAGCACGAGCCCAAGCCCGATGCAGGTCACAACCCTGAGATCATGCCTGAGCCTTAATCAAGAGCCAGATGCTCAACTGACTGAGCCACCCAGGTGCCCTTGTCATTGCTAAGGTTTCCGGTCAACAGTAGGCTATTAGTAGTTACGTTTTGGGGGATTCAGAAGTTATACATGGGTTTTTTGGTTGTGTGTGTGTGGGGGGGGGTTGGCCACTCTAATCCCTGTGTTGTTCAAGGACATAGAAGTATATAATATAAATATAATATAAAAGTGTGAACCTAGGAGCCAGACTGCTTGGGTTCAATGTCAGCTTTTGTCCTTACTAGGTGTGTAACCTCGGGCAAATTGTTTGACCTCTCTCTGCCTCACGTTACTTATCTTTAAAATGGGGATAATAATAGTACCTTCCTCACAGAGTTGTTGTAGGGATTAAATGGATTAAATGAATTTAAAAAAACTCTTAGAAAAGTGCCTGGGACATGTCAGCCCTATATAAATATAGACTGTAATTATGAAATTGCTTCTATACAACAAATGAGGATGAATTTTCAGAAGAGGAACTGCTTGGTCCCATTTTTTCTAACAATACAGCCAATAGTTTGTGTAGATGTGAACGTCTTTTCAGGAATATAAAAGTCAAACATATTCAAATATTATGGAAAGATATAATAATAATTTATTTATTTTTAAAAAGATTTATTTTTATATTTGACAGAGAGAGAGAGAGAGAGAGAAAGAGACAGCAAGAGAGGGAACACAAGCAGGGGGAATGGGAGAGGGAGAGAAGCAGGCTTCCTGCTGAGCAGGGAGCCTGCTGCGGGGCTTGACCCCCGGACCCCGGGATCATGATGTGAGCCAAAGGCAGACACTTAACGACTGAGCCACCCAGGTGCCCAGTAACAATTATTCAGAGTCATTCTGCTTATTGGTATGGTACTTACCTTTCCAAACTTGGAAAGAAATTTAAATAAATACATACACACATACATGTATACATCCATCCATACATACTAAGTTTTAGAGGTGAAAGGTATGTTCGGCAGTTGACAAATTCTGTTCAAGATTCAGAAATATCTTACAGACTGAAATCTAGGCCTTGGATACCATTGGGATAGGGAGAGAAGCCCCAAGTGACTCATCTTCTATTTTTATTGTCTAAGCTAATGGTCCATTAACACAGCTTCTTGAATCTGAGCCCGCTCGATAATGTGTACCTCCCAGGGCAAAGATGCCAGGTGGGTGTTTCCTAGTGGTGGAAAACAGCATTATTTCTCCTAGGTGAAGAATGTGAACAATCCCACTTTTTTTGCATAATGGTAACAGTAAGAAAGAGCATTATATAATGGGCAAAGAAATTACCAAGATGATATCAGCGTTCAAAGGGAAAATCCCTGCGTTCATAATCAGTTTAATGATTTGGGTTTCAATAATGGTTTGCCTCATTAGCTATTCAGTGGAATGGTGCTGATTTTAAGGTCCATCAGTGTATGAAGAACATCGATACACTTGCAGACACTGGCGTATTTGCATTGTTACCGGAGTGATATAAAACCAGAAATTTCAGGGAGCATATTATAGATTTTGAGCAGTTTATCCTTCTTGAGAAAGAAGCTTCAAAAATCTCAAATTATTTCCCATCCCTTACCACAAAAAATAATTTCTCTGATAATAATAAATAAGCATCTCAGTGTATTGAAATTGAGAGTTGTTTTCTTTTTTTTCCCTAGCTTTCTGAGCATAATTTTAAAACACATTAATTTCAACCTGCCAGGTGTTTGAATTTTAAGCCATTTTAAATTTGATGTCCTCAGACAAGTGTGAAACATCTGTGTTTCTTTCCTGGTGGGTCTGTCCCTTCACTCATTCTCCTTCCCTGCCAAGGAACAGCCTGTGCCTTGTGCGTCAGAAGCTTCCAGGCCCAGTGTGGCCGGCAGTCATGTTCACTCTCAGATGGGAACCACTGTAATTTCCCGTGTCCCAGGAGATAGCTCAGCTGCATCCCTCCGTCCTGTCCAGTTCCCCAAACTCCCGAGTGGTTGGTAGGATCTCGCCACATATGCCTGTGGCCACCATGTTTTTCTAAATTGGCATGCAGGCAGTCTTGGATCAGTTAATTAGTAAGCCTAACTGAAGCTAAGTATGATTAATTGTACAATATTGAGCTGTCCAAATTTAACTCCACTAAAACTACAGAATGAACGTGGAACGGAAAGGATTTCTGGGAAAGGAAAGTAAATATCAGTAAGTCCATTTTTTTTTCCTAAGATTTTTATTTATTTACTTGAGAGATAGCACAAGAGAGAAATAGGCCCCTGCTGAGCAGAGAGAGCCCTAGATGGGGCTCGATTCCAGGACCTTGAGATCATGACCTGAGCCGAAGTCAGCCACTTAACCCACTGAGCCTCCCAGGCACCCTGTACCATTCTGGATAAATCCTTACTCACTGCTGCTTACCCAAGACTCCTGTGATTCAGGCTTATGTGTTTTGAAACAAATGGCTCACCATGTGAAAATCTCATACACACACACACACACACACACACACACACACACACAACTTGTGTACCTTTGCCCCATAAATTTTTTTTTTTTAAGATTTTATTTATTTATTTGACAGACAGATCACAAGTAGGCAGAGAGGGAGGCAGAGAGAGAATAGGAAGCAGGCTCCCCGCTGAGCAGAGAGCCTGATGCAGGGCTCAATCCCAAGACCCTGGGATCATGACCTAAACCAAAGGCAGAGGCTTTAACCCACTGAGCCACCCAGGCGCCCCTGCCCCATAAATTTAAAAGTATGCTTTGTTTCATCTATCTGATGTGGTTAATAAATTGATAAAGAGTAACATAATGCATATAGACATGATAGCACCCATCTGGGGTGGACGTTAGCTGGAAGTGGTTTCCTGTGCTGTTTATCATGTTATTGTGTTTAATGCAGATTTCAGTGAGCACAGAGACAAAACAAAACCAACAAATAGTGACACTTCACACCTGTTTGGTGACGCCAGATTTAAAGTGGCTTTAAATTCCAATGCCTGGCTGTTCGAGATGAATGTATTTAAAATTATGTCAGGAAACTAGTAAAAAAAAAAAAAGACATCAACTTCATATACATGCTTGAAATAAATTGATTCAGTTGTATAATAAGATAATATTGACAAAATTAATTATTACTTATCTAAAATTGTAAAAGCAAAAGTCATTTTTCAGTAAATGAATCTGCACATTAAAATCGTTAGAAATACCCTTCTTGTAGATTTCCACCGAAATGTCATTTGGTTCTGAAGTTTTTAAGGGAAAAATAAATGACTTTAGAGAATTCAATATTTCAAATGCATTTTGATACTTAATTTTTAACAAATGTAGAATTTAACAATATCCATGAATATGCAAGGTAAAGGGCACATTTAAATACGATACGTAAAGTATTTATGACGAGAGACAACAGCAGTGAGGGAGAGAGGGAAGGGTCGTGATAGACTTGCCATTTGGGATGCACGTGTTCAGACTTAAAGGTAAGTAAAGAGTTTAAGGAAATAGCACATTCACCCAATGGATACTGACTGTTCAAGCTCATTTGCTTTTAAAGCTTATTTAAACTGCTTCGGAATTCTTTTGACAAGCCATATGTTGCCCCAGCCAGAGCTCTTTCACACAGAATGAAATTGCGCAGGTTGTTTTGAGTTTCATTGTTTACTGACAAACCATAATAGCAATTCTAGTTTTGTTTCTTCTCAATTATGCAAAAGGGAGAACATGACTAATTAATTTTTTCAAGTTGATAACACCCTTGAAAGACTTTTGATCATTTGTACTGTAAAATCCTCCCAAATACTGATACTTAGGATACCAAATTATTCTCCCCATTGACTAGTGCAGTACTTCCGCAGTTTGTGAATTTCAAAAATACTCCATTCGTTTACAAATTCTAAATCTTGACAAAAATGGCTTCACAGATCACCCCTTAGATAATTAAAGTTCAGTAATTTCTGAGTACATGAAATGTACCAATAACAGATAATGTACAATCGTATAGTTCCCTTATAATTCTAGTGTGTTACTTTAATGACTTTTCACTGATGTTCTTATGTAACTTGTTTCTTATGCATTTTTTTGGTGTACAAACAAGAGACCCTTTTTGCAGTAGCCAAATGTGTTAAAGAGCAAAATAAGTTTCCAAATAGAGGAGGCTTCAACACATATCTTCAAAGTCTATTTAATTTTGTGCATGCGTGAAAGATAATAATGTGATCGCAGGTACTAAATATTCTTCAGCCATTCACTCTCAGAACTGTTATCTGGAATAAAACTAGATTAAATTTGCAGAATGGTGAATTACGGAAAATAATGAAGCTAAGGCAATTCATTAATCTTTATCTGCTTGTCTATTTTTTATAGCCTGATGAAATGGAAAAATTCATTTGGGGGCTGATCAGATTGAAAAGGGTCTAAATTGATGGAGAGAAACATGGGGCTGAAAATGTGTTCTTTTTTTTTTTTTTTCTTTTTAAATTAAATGCAGCACCTTTTTCTCACATGCCTCTGTTTTTCTTTTAGTGGCAAAGCATTTCTATAACACTGGTTGAGAAAGTTCAGATGATTGCTGTAATCCTAGGATCCCTGTTCTTAATAGCGAGTGTGACCTGGCTCCTCTGGTCAGCCTTCAGCCCCTATGCAGTGTGGCAGAGGAAGGACATCCTTTTTCAAATCTGCTATGGAATGTATGGTTTTATGGATCTAGTGTGCATAGGTAAGACCATGACGTTGAACATTAACTTGTCGGTAATCCATTTCTTGCAGCTACTATGTTTTCACCAGTGGGATCTCATATAGACTGTTGTGGTTCACGTGATCTCAGTTTTCCAGCTACTTAACTGTCGGGGGTGTCACAATCTGGCCACTTCCTTCAAAAAGCATAGTATCTATCTTCCCATGCTGTCTAAAAAATGAACAGGAGAATGTCCATTTAATGACTTATTTTGCAACGGAAAGGAAGGACGAGTGGAGGAAATGATTGGGGTGGGCAAGAGGAGGACTGTCTTTCATTTCCAGGGAATGAGAGCACCTTAGCCCCCTCTTCAGCAAACGGGGGAAGCATTGGCGGATGCCGGTGGTGGTCTGTGTGTTTGGGGAGAGGACCGACGGTCCCTGGGAGGGCTTACCTTGTGGCGAGGTGACTCAGATTCCTCGAGAACATAAGTGCTCCTTGAAGGGTTGGGGACCAGGGGTCAGTTTTTCTTTCTGTCTTGGGCTTCTTTGTTTTGCTTAATCAATTCAGTGGCTTAGAAGAGAAAAAGGATCAAACATTTCAGCTTAAACAGATCCTACCAGAAAAGGTGACTTACACGTTTCTCTTGGCTGATCTGCTATTTCCCTAGTACCATGAGAAAACGGAAGCCAGTTCAAGGGTGTGAGGTGCATGGCTCTGGCGCTGTGAATGGTGTCTGGTCGGCTGTGGGGGGTGGGGACGTAGAGAGCCACAGGGTCTCAAAGAGGCTTTCTCTGCTCTGATGCAGCTTAGTAGGCTGTATGAGAAAGCTGAAAGAGGCAGCCATGGTTGACAGCAGTGGTTCTCAAAGTGTGGTCCCGCTGGGAAATGCACGTTCTCAGGCCCACCCCATCTGCCAAATCAGAAATTTCAGGGTTAGGACAAATATAGCCCCCCCTACCCCGCCCCAGCCATCTGCGCATCACAAGCCCTCTGAGATTCTCACAAACGCTCAAGCTTGGGAACCACTAGTTTCAGGGAAGGGTGTGATTTGGGATCCAGTGACTTGGTTTCCAATCTGGGCCTCCGCTGGGACAGGTCAACTCTGTTTCTCCGTGTCCTCTTTCCTCGCCCATGAAGACGGAAATAATACTCCCTAGCAGACAGGCCTAAATAAAAGAAATAATGATTCTAAACAATGATGTTATTAATTGGAAATTGTAAATGAAAGGCATTTGAATAAGTCACAAATACTAAAATAGTTCAAATCACTTAAATACATGCCTCTACTAACCAGAGCCTTAATTTAACTGGAAGTTTTAATATTCTCAGTGACTTTTTTTCTAAAAGAACTCTATAAATTTTAAAATAGGATTAGCCTGAATTTCCTCTCCTTTCTTTCCTCCCTTGCCACTAGTACAAGACTAATAGGAAAGAAAACAATCACATTTCAGGCCAGGAAGGAAAAAGAATGGGGGGAGGGGAAAATGTCATGAATAATATGTAAACTGAGCAGATGTTGCCTGAATGATTGAGCTAATCATGTATACAAACAATTTGCATTAAATATGATAATGCACTTGTAAGCATTTGGAAATGCCACATCTCTATACAAATATAGTCTCCAGGATACTGCTCTAAATAAAGGAGAGTCACAGAATTGTTCTACAGACTCCTCAGTAAGTTCAGAGATAGATCGTGTTTATTTGGTCCTCTAGCATCAATGTTATGAAATGTGGTATTTCATTGATATGAAAAGGAGAGATGAAAAACAAAGGAACCATTAGGCTTCCAGTTCAACCTGGAGGGAAAGAGTCCAGTTGACTTTGAACTTTGATATCATAATGGCACTAATGAGGAATACACACACACACACACACACACACACACACACACATTCTGGTTAGGAACTCACTTTCCTGGTTTTTACAGGTTACATTTAGTGCTGAGTTACTAGGTCTTAAATTTTGATTGCTAATGCCAGTCTTTTTTGGTTTTAAAAGCACATACATATGAGCTAATGATTTTTTGGCAAAATATGACATATTCAGGCTTCCTTTTGAAATTTGCGTATTTGCCCATTTTATAAAGATAAGTTTCTTAGGAACGAAAGCCAGTTGATATTTTCCTGGCTTACACTTTGGACCATGAGTTTTTACTGAAGTTTTAAATACTGACAGTACCTTTCATTACATGTTGACTCATTAAATCCAAATCTCATCATGTAAGCATTTATTTGTATTTTGAAAAATGTTAAAGAATTCAGATGGAATGGCATTGTTCCTGTCACTTCATAATCACATTAATTGGTCTGTTTGGGCCCAGAGAAAAATCACATTTTTTTTTTTCGAGAAGTTGGGAAACTGCTACAGCCAAGTTAGCAAATACACATAGGCTATCAGTAACCAGTTGGATCATAGCCAGTAATAGCTCCTGCTGATGTTTCAAATTAATTCAAATGTCTGTTGAATTAAACGTAGACAGTAACAAGATGGATTACACTGATTATACCTCAGATTATCCCTCACCACAGGATTTAAGAGTCTGAGTTAGGGTGGAAAGCATTTCCAGTTTGCTGAGCTCAGATCAATAAATACTTATTGAGAACTTTCTTTGTGTCAGACTTAGGGCTAGGTGCTGGGTCAGTCACTTTCCTGCCCCGGGAGCTCCCAGCTGCAGAGGAAGACAGCCGGGTGGCTAGGTAATGAGAAGATGGTGGGATGTACTTGGTTCTGGAAGGAGGAACAGGAGTGGTAGTTGGACAAAGCGGTGAGACATGAGTGCTGGGGTGTTGTATGCGAGGTGGGGGTGGTTCCAGGTAGATTTCAAGGGGGAGTGATAGCCAAGCTGGCTGGCAGATGAGTCAGCTTAGCAAGTGGGGAGGTGGCCCCCTTGTCACCATTGGACAATGTCAAGTTGGCTCCCCATTCAGAGGGCCTTAAGGTAAACTTTTCAAACTGGTTTATACCTAAATGAGAAGGAGCAGACTGACAGCTTCATAAATGTTGTTTAAAAAATAATTCTGAAAATCCACAGAAGCTTATACCTGAATGAAAAAAATGTTACAATCCAGCCAGGGGTTATACTGCTGAGGAAGAGATTATTGGTGGGTTGTTAAATACAAAATGTAAAGATTTGTAGAAAATGTATTTACCTGAGGAAATCTGTTTACTCCTTTGTACACATAGTGAATTTGTCTTCTGCTTTGATTCATTATTATTAGTTAATACCCTTTCTGCTTTTCCAAGATTCAGTTTTTTCTTGCATTCAAGTTTTGAATTCTCCCAGGGGCCGAGGTACTCTTAGGGTTGAGATGCCTGGACTTTGGCTGTCTAGTAGAACTTACTACAGTCACAAAGATGTCCGTCTGGTGTCCAGTACCACAGACACTAGCCTTCGGCTCCATTTGGCTACTGAGCACTTGAACATGGTTTGTGAGAAAGAGAAACTGCGTTTTAAAGTCAAATTTCTTTAAATTAACTTAAATTTAAATAAATAGCCACCTGTGGCTAGTGGCTATCGTATTGGACAGCATAGATCCTAGATGATGATTCAAATTAAATGTGTAAGGGTTTGATTAGCACAGTTCCCCTCACCTGTATAAATAGGTTGTATTTCCTAAATAACAAGCTTTGTACCAAGACAGATGAAGAAAGTAAGAATGAATTGAAGAGGCTTAAGAGAAAGGTGTTAAAGGTGTGGGAGGAGGCCAAGAGGTAGACAGAGAGCCGTGAAAGGGGGACGGGTCTTAAGGAACTCGAAGTGCAAAGAGATAACTTTATATTACACTTGGGGGGGCTCTTTTAAATATTTAAACAATTGGCATTCCAACTATGATTGTGTACCAGGGGAACTAATATAAAGGATTTAAATCACTGAGTTGTGTTAGCCCGGGGCAGTAATTTGGGGTGAATCACCGAATGTTGGCTCCCTCCTGAGATTTGCACAGTGGACAAAGGAAGATTAGCAAACCTGGAAATGAAGAGCAAATGCGCGGCAGGAGGCTGTGGGCTCTGGATTTGGTTCTTACCTCCATACTCCACACACTGAGAAAATAGAAGGCTGTCACTTTCACTGGTTGTGAGATTCAGAGGAAGCTTGTTCCAAAGAAGACAGCATTTAGTAATGACTAAAATGACTGGAGTCAGCCATGAGGACAGGGATTCATGTGATTAACTTGCTTCTAAAAGGTTACCAAGTCATTTCAGTGTCTGGTAGAACTTGATGAGGTGAGTCCTGTTTCTTGTTGAAGCCACAAAATAAGACTGAAACCCCATTAGGTTAGTGGGATTCCTGAAATAGGGATAGCGGTACTTATGTCTAATCTCACTAACACTATAAATTCGTGCCAACTCCGTATCTGGAAAATGTTTGGATCCTCCCTGAGATACCAAGGAAAGGGACCAGATATGCTTATAAAATTTAAAAACTTGGATCACTTTTGTTCTTTTAAAAAAATTCTTAATTGTCCACACAGTATAAACATATATGTATTGAAATAAGCCAATTTTATGAATATATAAAGTTTAAAAGAAGAACACTTCACTCACACTGCTCTTTCTGTTATGTCCTCCCCTTTACGGAAAGGTTCTCACACCCCAGTGTTTTGGCATCTGCCAGATCTTTTTTATTGGGTTTACATCCATGTGGGGATACAGACACATAGGTAATTTAATATAAGCGGGATCATATTATTCATTGTTAAAAAAATCAACATTTTCATTCAACGACATGATCTAGAGATTTTTCCCTGTGTTCTGTACAACCGTTTACTTTTCTTCTACCGACGGATATCCTGGTTGTTACCAGTCTTCGCCATTAGAAACAATACTGCCAATGAGTGTTTCCGTAGGCAAGGTTCCAAGAAGTACAAAGTCTGGGCTGACGAATAAGTACCTGCCCCATTTTTTGCTCTCTAAAGAAGCTTTACCAGTTTGCCCTCCCCCCATTGTATGACAATTCCCGTTCCCCCACACCTTGACCAAAATGGATATCCGTTTTTTGACATTTTCATTGGTAGTTTGAGCTTTATTTAAGTGCTTTCCTTAAAGTCTGTCTTAGAACTATTTAGGTTTCCGGGGCAATTTTGCCTTAAGAAAATAAGAACATCCACGCCAGGGCCCCTGCTCTTAGGGCAGCTCGTCCTGCCTGGCGTCTCTTGGGGTGTGGTGGGCAGGGGCCCAGACTAGCTCTGTCCTGTAAGTACTCCACTTCTTCTTCCTGAACATGAAGTCAGAAGACAGGATCAAGGTCAGGGATGACTGCCTCTCAGATACCCCGCGTTCCCCGACACGTGCAAGGAGCTCAGGACCAGTTTCTCCTAGCTCTGATACCATGAAACACTCCAGGAGTTCACTTCTCTGTCTCTTTTTTCATGTAGAAAGGGCTCCCAGAAATTGCTTTTAGGAAAATTGCCTCCCTCTGTCCCTTGGGTCTGTGGCTAAAGCACTGAGGCTATTATTGCCTGTTCTCCCTCTTATTCTATTTCTCAGATTTAAACACAGGCGCACCGGATGGAGGAGACACACACACGGAGCCACTGGGAACCAGAAGTCCCTCTTGGGGCTCCATTCAAATAATGCAATAAACTATACTAAGATTGCTTATGTCATCCTGCCTTTGAAAACTGCAGAGATTAGGGAATTTTAAAAAATAACCTGATATATACACTTGAATGAAGATCAGATCAAAATAACTTTTCCTTCATGTGCCAATTATAGTCAGTAGTGGGGGAAAAAAACAACTCTCCTTCTGCAGAAATTTCATACCTCCAATGTCAGGTTTTATTTTCCTCTAGTCTCAATCTAATTAATTTAAAAAATTCATGTGAATTCTTATAGCTCTTAATTTTGAAAAACCTGTTTTTCATACTTGATGATCTGTCTAGCTCAAGGTTCTTGGGCACACTCAAATAAACCAGGTAGAGTTACCCATTGGTAATATATTCACATTTCATTATAGAACTTCAGATAAATAAATACCGCATATTCCTGCAGTCTTTGATTATATGAGACGTATGTTTACATGTTAAAAACCAAGGTAATATTTTTCTCTTGCTTTCAATATTGCTTCACTCTGCTATTTTCTTCCCACCAGGCAAAGCAGATTAAAGTTACACGTGATCAAACCTTTTACTGACATGGAGCTTAAAATGCAGCTTTTCTGATTCTGTGATATTATATGAGGAAAAGTGAAGAATTTTGTCCAAGAATTTAAGGATAATTCAACTCTTGGTGACCACAGATGAGTTCTTCTCACTGCAGAGGGCCAGTGGTCATGCCCGGGTTGTTTTGTTCCTAAAATGATGCTTTTAGATTGTCTTCCTTCCTGTGGCTTGCTTTCCACAAATATAAACCAATTAGCATAAGCAAAGCATGATTAAGAAAGTAAATCAACTCGGGAAAAAGAATTCTAATGCATTCCAAGCAAAATATAAATGACTTTTGGAATCTCTCTTGTTTAAAATTTTCCATGCTCTCTGGCACTTCTCAGCATGATTCAGAAGTTGACAATATTTCCTGAAGGAGTTTCATTGAAAAACAACATATTTACTTAAGGAGTTTGAAAGAAATTAACATTGAAAATTGGAAAGTGCCATAATTTAGGGCAGAAAGAAAATGGGTTTGCCGGAGACCCCAGTAGAGCCTTTGGTTCTCGCGTTGTCAGGCAGGACCATCAACCATATGGATGAGTGTGTTTAAAGAGAAATTTAGGCAAAGTTCATGAAACGTTCATAAAAAATAACCCTTGGGTTACTGCAGAGAGACAAACTATCTATGGATAGATATAAAGTCTAGCAAAAGTTTCCGAGTGAAAAACGTAGTTACCACGGGAACAGTCCCCTTTCTCACGTTCTTCAGGGCCCGTGTAGACGCTGTCCTGCACAGAGGGCTTGAGGATGCCTGGTGGAACAGGAGAGCCACGACCCTAGAATCCAGAGTGACTGGGTGGGCTTCCTCTATGGGAATTGGGGAGGACAGATGTCTGCCACCGACACCCCCACAACCTCTTCTCAGAGCCCCACCCCGTTCAAAACTGTCAGCAAGTTTGATGGCAAGACTCCAAATAGATGTAGCTTCTTTTTTTTTTTTTTTTTTTTTGAAATCACAGAACACTGGGAGCCCAGATCCAGTCTTTCATGGGCCTTGTACACTCTCCCACCCCAGTCACACCAGCACCAGCACCCCCAAGTCTGGGATCTGAGCTGCGGAAAGCCTTCTGTGGGCAGCACTTTGGGCTGCCCCGGAAGGAAAGCCCCCCTACAATCGTACGAGATGGCATTGCTGGGGCTGTCCAGTGTCCTAGGAAAGGCTGATGTGGAAGCATCTGCCTGACTCCTAAGGCATGTGGAAAAGGCGGCTCCGCTTAAACAGCGGTTGGCAGAATAGCTAGGGAACTTGACTAGCCTCGTACTTCCTTTTTGAGTCTTCATATCACAGTTTTCCCTCCTGATGTAAAAGACGATCAGCCCCTTCTGCTCCAAGAAACGCTTCCATTTCCTGAGCGGTGGCTCGACGAGGCATCTGTATCCCTCCAGTGACACAGTTTGGCTACTGAGGAGAATGTGGTCCAGCCGCTAATGCAGGGAGGACAAAAGCCTCCTTCTGCACTTGCCCAGAGCCTTTCTGGGATTCCCTTCACACATGGTCCCAGGCCGAGGCTGGTCTGTCTGGGAGGGCGGCCGCTCTGCTGGGTCTAGTACCACCATGGCCATGACCGCTACCAGACTTGCGTGCTCTGCAAGCTCATTTGGAATCATTTCTTAAATAGAGTAGAACTCCTTGGCAATCATCGATCATTCCTTCCTGACTTCAGTGTGTCTGAGCAGGCACCATGCCCCAGGAAATGCCACGGCTTCCTTTAGACAGAGTCCGAAGCAGGAGTCGGTCCTCTGGTCCCTACATTTCTCGCTTCTGAGCACATCGCAGTCAGGCCCGTCAGGGGAGGAGCAGAGTGGAGCTTTGTAACTCACAACTGTCGGAGGAAAAACAAACCTTCACCTTTTCTATGTTTTGAGAAGTAGACCATTATTATCACTTCACTCTGGAGGTACAAATTAAAGGCTTTTCAATGCCTTAATGATACTGAAGTTTACGAATTTCTCTAAAGGTTATGATCATGGCTGATTATTAGAGACATTGCTGCCTTTAAACCCCAGGAAATAGAATAAAAGGACTTGTTTTTGCTACTTGTCCTTCAGTGCAGCACCTGAAATGGACCCTCAAAGCAAATTAACTCTTTAGGCCTCCTCATGGGGGAGAAAGCACAAGCCATTGCCTTCCTCTCCTTTGACCTTGTAAAGTTCAAGCTCTTTTGGAGAAATGTTGAATAGTTAGCAGAGCAACAGACCAAACATGCTCATATTGTTGACTTCTATTTCCTACCGAGAAAAGGTGACCCTTTCAGCTGTCTCTCTCGACTGGGGGCAGCGGAGCCGAAGGGGCGCCAGTCATGTACGAAGCCAACATTTCCTGGGTGTTGACTGTGTTTATTGCCTGGACTGCAGGGTAGAGGTATTAATAGAACAGGGTCCACTGCCCGTTCTTGAACAGCCCATGATCTAAGCATGGTTGTTACATTTTGAAATGGTTTAAAAAATATTGAGAGAAGAATATTATTTCATGACATATGAAAATTACATCAAATATAAATTTCAGTGCCCATAAATAATGTTTTATTGGAACGCAGACCTACCCTTTCATTTATGTGCTGTCAATGAGTAGTTCCAATCTCGTCAGTGAGAGACCATAATGTTCACATAGCCTTAAATATTTACTGTCTGGCCCTTTCCAGAAAGGGTTTGTGGAGCCTGGAATGTAACATATTCTCTCCTCTCCAGCTGCTGGCGAGAGACAGGGAAATAAGCAATTGAAATGGGAAGTGGAAGGTGCTGGGAGACAAATACATGTGAGGCAGGTGTGAGGAGTTTGGTTAGACATCCTCACGGGGCAGCAGAATCTATGGGGAGGAAGCAATCTTGAGCTACACTTTAGTTTATTTGAGCTACGCTTTAAAGAAGAGCATGAAAGGGGCCAGAGAGAGGCAGCCGCCTGAGCCTGTCGACACCTGAAAAAGTGTATTTTGGAGGACTCCTAGGGAATTGGGTGTGACAAGAGCAAAAGATGCTTGCTGGGGGAGTAGCAGAGGAAATGAGGTCTGATTGTCTAGAGGGATCCTGTGGGTGGGACGTGGGTGTGGGACCCAACCCAGAAAGCTCAGAGAACCCCTGGAGGGTGGTCTGCTGCACATGACTGGGCAGCGTGATGTTAAAGAAAGAGCTCTGGGGGTGGGGGTGGGGGCGGGGTCGAAGGGGGTGGCGGGCTCAGAGGACATGCTAGGAAGGCAAGAAGATAATAAGCCAGGCAAGGTTTAGGCCCATCATTAATGTAGATGGACAGCTGCTGGAATTAAAAGAGGTTGATCACAAGATAACAGCGATGAAATCAGTGGAGGCTGGGCGGGAATGGGGAGGTAAAGGAGAGGGGCCATCAGGTGTAATTCAAAGAGTCTGATTGGCAGATGGGAGGAAAAGATGATAAGTTCTGTTTGAACATTTTCTTTTTGCAGAAGTTCTGAAGAATCAAGTGGAAATGGCCAGGAAGTGGCTGGATATAGGAGTCTGGAGCACAGGGTAGAAATTTGAGCTGGAGATGGACATGTGGTAGTCGAAGCCTCGGTCTGCAGGGAAAAGTGGTCTCGGCAAGATGAACAGCAGTTTGAGGAACACAGAGACTCAAAGAACAGGCAGTGGGCATGACTAGGGGAGAAAAAAGTGGGTCAGACAAGGTGAAGAGGAAGGAAGGAACTTTGGGGAAGGGGAGCACCATGCCAGTAGTGCCAGGTGCCAGGAGAGTCGGTGAATGAAGCCAAAATGTACTCACTGTATTTGGCAGTATGGGTGTTGGATGACTAGACACAAGGTTATGGTGGCCGAGAGTGGCTGGGACAGGCAGAAGGGGGCTTGGAATGTAGGTTCACAAATCTTGGCTGAACAAAGACATAGTCAAATAAGGGCAGAACCTGGAGTTGGGTGTGGAATTGAGAAAAGTTCCTGTTTTATTTGTTTTAATGGTAGAGCCAGCCAGGGACAAATGCTGAGAAGAAAGATCCAGAAGAAACCAGAGAAAGATTGAAGAATGAACAGCTTGTTGCCTATGTGAACTTGGAACTGGCACCCAGCACTCAGGGGAGGGGTCGACCTTGCTCAGGAGGGGCGTGGTGCCCCTGAGAAGGGCTAGAAGGCGGAGAGTGGGCACAGCGGGGCATGGCTGACTGTGCTGCTCCTGGAGAACAAGTTGAAGGGCTTCCTGGCAGAAGACTTCCCGTTCTCAGTCAAGTTGGTAGTAGGGTCTGAGGGGAACATTAAAAATGAAAATCAATGCGGGGGGCTTTGGTCCCTGCCCTGGGCAAGATAGAGCGCCCCCTGGAGGCTGGAATGACGGTGGCCCCGGTCTGCAAGGCCCCGTGGCTCTATTTTTCACTCACTGGGGACAAGGAGCAAGTGGAGAGAGGTGAGCTTCGAGGCTGGGCTGAGATAGGGTTTGTGCAGAGTTGCAGAGAGCCGAGCAGCGCTGGCGGTCTTGACTTTCATCTCCAGGGCTGGGAGAGTGATTCCGGGGTGGGAGGGGGTGTTTTCTTGGCGCTGGGGAAGGAACCAAAGCCAGAAAGAAGTGGCCGATGGGGAAGGAATGTGCTGTCCAGGGGCTCGGCCTTCAGGAGGTGGAGGAGGGCGCGCAGAGATTAAGAAAGTGGGTAAGAAGCCCAGGAGGCATTGGCTGTTGGCACCCGGTGGGAGAGTCCCGAAGCTTGCAGCTGGAGCGGTTTCTGGAAGGGAAGGGCCCAGGCGGGAGTGAAGGGGGTGCGCAGCAGAGGGCGAAGGTCCTATACCTCAGGTCATGGTTGGATCATCCACAGCAGCCTGAAACACGAAGTCGTGTGTCAAGAGGGCCGAGGGGGGCCGGAAACCAGGGGACAGAGCACCGAGGACGGTTGAGAGCGGCCAAGGGGCCAGGAGGGGCTGCCTTCGTGGCTACCCTGGGTGCTCACGTGATCACATGTGTTTTGTGCAACTTTACCCCTTCTTTTGCGTGGCTTTACTGTTTTCTGGAAGAAGAGCTGTGGGAATTTAAATACGTGAGGCTCCTGCACAACCAAGCAGCCTTTGAAGGATCCAAGTGTGTCCCTAGGCCTGTGGGAGACGCGGTTGGTATTGAGGCCACCGGCTTAGAACCAGAAGTTCTCCTGGGAGATCAGAGTCGATTGTGTGGCAGAGGGAATCATGATATGAAAAGGCAGCTCCCGAGCCTAAAATCCTGGAGATGGTTCTTCCGAACCTGCCTCTCTTTGGATCTCCTGGCTCCAGGCTATTCTGCAGCCAAGAACTTTGTTCACCAAAGAGAATGTGAATATGATCCCTCCTCTGATGATGCGTCCGTGCGCAGTGGGGACCTGGGGGCCTGGGGCCAGATATGCAGGAACAAGGTTTTAAAGACCACACTGTGATAATGGCTCAGATTTTGTTTTCTAATCTGAGTACTATACAAAAGGATTTTCCTCAGATTTCCCATTTCATCTTCACGACACTCTCCTGCCAGGTGTAAGTGCTGTTGCTGTTCCTGTCTCAGAGATGAAAGCACTCCAGGCACCATTAAGGAGGACCCCCCCCACCTCCACCCAAGGTCACACAGAGTGGAAGAGGGACTTGAGACTGGAATCCAGACCTTTACCTCCAGAGCCTGTGTCAGAATATTTATGTGATTCAGTTAATTCAATTTATTATTTAGTAAATACCCCTTCATGTATGCTGAGCTTGAATGGTTCATTTGCAAGATGTTGTTGTTTATTCAGGAAGTGAAACCACCATCAGTTGGTGTCTCAAACACCTGAGGCTAACAATGGGAATAAATACCTTTTTGAGGGAGGGGGGAGCTGAATTTAGATCAGGAATGGGGAAAAAAATTTCCTCCCAAACCCAAAGTAATGTAGCCATTTTGCGAAACCTTTACTCATGTATTCGAGATTAATAGAGCCATACAGAACATACAGAAATACTAGTAGAGAATGGGAAAGACTTAATACAGTATTCCAAGAGCAATCGCTTTCCACTGATCTGAGTGAGACAATTTCCAAATAAGAATTATATATGTAAAGAATCACATCTAAACCTTGAATTTTGTTGCTAGGTCACAGAATAGAGTATTAGGGAAAGCTGAGGTCTGAGCATTTTAATATTCAGGGTAAAAAATCCATTAATACTTTTGATTAAAAAAAACCTTACTGAGGTTGTGTGAATGAAATCAAAGAGTTAGAAATTTTATTTATGTTTAGGTGGTTGCTTCTGTTCGGAATTTTTACCCACTGCCTGTACAATTTAAAAGAAATGAAAAAACAAAGCCAACAAAGATGAAGTAGCCCATTGCAGTCCTAAAGATAAACAGGGTCTGGATATTTTAGTTTAGATCTTTTGAAGTATTGTTCTAGTCCTGAGAAATAGAACAGCTAATACATATATGCTTTGCGCTAGAGATGAATAAAATCATGTTCTGTGAGTTTGCAGTAGACAGTTTGTCCATTGGAGAAGAAGGCAGATTAAATTAGCTGGGCTTCTACATGCCACTAGGAAAAGCCCACTAACAGTCTCCTAAGAATTGTGTTTGCTCAGGGGCACCTGTGTGGCTCAGTCCTTTCAGCGTCTGTCTCTTGATCTCAGTTTGGAGCCTACTTAAGAAAAACAAAAGATCTGTGTTCAGTCCATATACTAGAATGTGGGGGAAAGAAATGGAAATCTATCAAAGTAGATCCCCAATTCTAAAAACTTTAATACGTAAAATGGACATTGATAGGGTTTTAACCCCATACTGCTATGCTGGGGTTTGCAGAGTTACTTCTATAAATTGTGAGGGTCGCTGTAATCCTTCCCAGTGCTGTAGTGTACTCTTTAAGATAAAGACCAGAGGAGAACTTACAGTTCATCCCAGCTTTGGGTGTTACTGAAGAGATTGTGATTCTATCTCCTTCATGGTATAATATCTCCTGGACCAAGGAGATACTAGTGTGGACTGACTTTGGCCAAGGATGGCTCTTGAGGTCTGAGACCTTGCAGAGTATAAAGCACACTGGACTAGACATCAAAGCTCTGGCTCTGATCCTGGGCTCTAGCACTAACTGTGGACCCTTGGGCAAAGCATGTCACTTCTCTGGGCCTCAGAGTCCTCATGACCCAAAACAAAGGGATTAGATGAAATCATACCCAGTATTTTCTAATTTTGAAATTCAGTGACTATGTCCACTGCTGATTGCTGTGATAGATGACGTCACCCCTTTGCTGCAAGGTGTTTCATCTGCTCATGACTTGAGGGACATACTTGAAGTTGTATTCAGCAGAAATTAAACTAGTTCTAATCCATGCTCCCAGATATAGGAGGATTCTAGGATATCTTTGTCATCTCTAAGGGCAGTGGTCTTATTCCTTCATTTCTTTTATTGAAACAGTCATGTCCATAGGTGACTTTTTTTCACAGACACTTTTGGGTAGAAACTTAGATGATATAACAATTCTTCTCTCCTGTGAATTCTCTTAATCCTTTAAAAAATGAACATATCATGTGTTTTGTAACATGTAACAAAATCTGCAGCTTTTGAGGAATGTTCTGTGACTGTGCCAGAGGTAGATTTGAGAGGCAGGGCTAGTCATTGAAAGATCAGGAATCTCCTATCTACTAAGAAAAGAAATAATTAAAATGATTGATTGACGGATTGGCTTCTTAGAACAGCAGATAGTCAAATGAATGGACAATCTCTTTTATGCTCCCTGTTTTGCATGGAAATAGCAGAGAAGAATCCATATTGACCTCTTAGGCCTTAGGCCCGAGTGTAGTCATTTTGTGACTAGCTGGGTTTGTGGATGCGGGGAGACATTTGATGACCAGGGAACAACAACACCATGGAGGAATCAGCTACAGTTTACTGGGACTGAAAATAAGTCCTTGCAAAGGAATTGAGCTCTTCTAGCCCCTGCCAGGCCATGTGTGTGTGTGTGTGTTTGTGTGTATGCATACATATGCTTATATATGTATGAAACAAGGGCCTCGATTCCTAAGCCTTTTTTATCTCTAGTCTTGGAGTGCATGTCACATGTCCCAGTGTCTTAGTTTGATATCTTAAGGTAGTACTTTACCATTTTAAAGAACAATACTTTAAATTTAATTTAATTTTGTGTTCATGACACCATCATGACTAGACTTAAGTTGACCCTTGTCATCCCTTAAATCCCAGTGATGGCTACTCTTCTCTTTCTCATTCCTTCTCATTCAGTGAAGATTTTTGAGTTTCTGCTGTGTTTCAAACATTGAAGTAGGAGTTGGACTCCTGTCCTCAGGGAGCACATGGCTGATTGAGGTCATGGGCATAGAAAAAAATTATTCCAGTACAGGTAATAAGGAAAACAGTGCAGGTATTTCTTTTGTGGTGAGGTAGAAGGTAGGAGAGAAGGATTAATTTTGAGTGGGCTAGAGAAGAAATTATGAGAGAATTTGGACCTTGAAGATGTTTAATAATGGTTCATCATGAAAATGTAGGAGAGTGGATCATTCCAGAGAAGTCTCTTTCTTACAGCTTTATCACAGGTTTGCTCAGAAGATAGAATTAGCAGAATTTAGTGCAAGAGGATTGAAGAGCCTAAGTGATTCTAAGGTTTTAGCCTAACTGACTTGGGGATGGTCAGTAACTGAAATAGGGATAGTAGGTCAAGAAACAATAAATAAATAAATAAACAACAACAACAAAAAAGAAATTCAACCTTTGTCGGGACCTTTTGGAAAAGAGTGTGCTTCATTCCCTGCCAGTTAGTAAACTATTATACTCCTTATTAAAATTTGGCTTTGCCATCTTGTTCAATCGTCAGGCAATGACATCATCAACACGGAAGATCTAGCACCTGTGTGCTCTTTGCATCCAGCCTGGTGACTGGGTTCACTGAGCAGACAGGAGGAGAGGGAGAGTGGCAGGGTTATAGGACAGACACCATCAGTTTTCTTTTGTGAACTCCGAGAGGAGCAATCACTCAGGGTCTTCACTATTGTAATAAACTTTTCCCCATGGGTACTCTTGTGTACTCTACTTTGGGGCTGGGTGGGTCAGATCATCAGTATTTGGAAATAGCCAGCCTCTAGTTGCAAGAGTTTTTGTGCTGTGGGAAGTTTGTGAATAATTCTTATTCTTATTACATTTCTTGCACAGAAGATTTTACCAATAGTTTGAGTGTTTAAGTCCCTGGGCTTTATGCTTTCATGATTAGCCTGACATTCTCAACTTAAATCTATGAATTAATATATTCTCAGAATGACATATATATATAAAATTTATATTCAACAATGGAAAAATCAACTCATCTTTTTTAGTTGTAAGTGCATGTTATGTGGGCTATTTCTTAACATTATTTGTTCTGATATGGGCAACACCGGAAATACATTTTCACAAAAATCCCCATGTATAATCAGGACATTGTAGGTCCCTGAGACTTGACTTTTAAGATATCAGTTTATGATGGCCTTGTCTTGTGAATCTAGGGACTTCAGTGACGGTATATATTATATCGTCTTTCAGTCTTCATCTCTGTAAGTTTTATATTTTTGCACTTTTGTTTTATTCTTTAAGATGTGCATATAGTTCAGTTCAAAAAAAGCATTCAGTGTACAACTAAAGAATCACTCATGATTATTTCTTCAAGGTTCATATTAACAAGATTCAACAATGGCAGAGTGACTTTTTTTTAAAAGATTTTATTTATTTGAAAGAGAGAGAGAACAAGTGGGGAAGGAGCAGAGGGATAAGCAGATTACCTGCTGAGCAGGGACCACCCCCCCACCTCCCCACCAACTTGAGGCTTGATCCCAGGATCCTGAGATCATGACCTGAGCCTAAGATAGACACTTAACCAACTGAACCACTCAGGTGCCCCATGGGGGAGTGACTTTTAAAGTGTTTATCTCTATAGTCACATCTAAGTCTCCATAACTGTTGAGCATTTAAATTTGGGGTAGGTTGGGAAAATGCGCCAGGAAGATTAATGCATTTTATGACACGCTAGCAAAGATCATGCAACAAAGGGTATCTTGGACCTCAGTCTTATTTAGTTAATACTCTTTGAACAACCATGCTCTGGTCTTTGAGTAATGGAAATTAAGGGGTCAAACATGGGTCTACTTTATGAGATTGACTCTAAACTGTTCTTAAGTGGGATTAAATGGGACCCAAAGTCCCCATTCTGCTTCTGCTGCACACTGACTTCTCAGGATGACATTGGTTGTATTTTGTAGAGTATGTGTAAATTTCACTGTGTGAGGTGGGGAGAGAGTGAGAGAGACCAAAAGAAATCTTGGCAATGGACAGTGGTGAAATTTAATCTAGAAATCTTGGAATTTTCACAGTCAAGAGCCTTTTCTGGCAAAATATCTGCCGTGTGTTGCAAATTCTTCAGCTCTCGCAAAGGTCGTTTTGATTGAACAGTACACAGGGCTTTAGCCTTTATCCCTTTGTGGACCTTGCACTTCTTGGGAAAGCTCAGGGTGGATGCAGCTTCCCAGATGAGGCTCTCACCAACGTAATGTTGCCCTCAACCACTTTCTTCTTGTGGGTAGGGAGAGGAGAAAGGGGCTATTTCATTGGGCCTCTTAGAGATATAACAGTGTCAGTGACACACAAGGATATTAAAAATGGCAGCTAACTATATAACTTTGCCCAAATCACAGTCTCCAAGGCTTAATTTACTCATATTTTAAATGAGGGTGTTGTAGATCTACATGGTCTGTCTTTGTCTGTTCAAGCCTTTATAGCAAAATACCACAGACTGGATGGCTGAAACAAAGGACATTTATTTTTTACAGTTCTGAAGGCTGGGAAGTCCATGGTCAGGATGTCAGCATGTTCAGTGTTCAGTCGTGTCTCTCATTTTGGTTTGAGGATGTTTCTCATTCTCATGTGTCCTCACATGGCCTTTCCTTGGTGTCTCTTCCACTTTACAGAAGGGCATTAATCCTATCATGAAAGCCTCCCCCCATGACTTAAAATAGCTCTAATAACTCTCCCAAAGGTCCCACCTCGAAATACCATCACATGAAGGCTTAGGGCTTCAATAGTTATTAAATCTCTCCATGTCTCAATTTCCTCAACCATGAAATTGTTCAATCACGGTATCTATTTGTAGAGTCGATGTCAAGATTAAGTGAAAATCATGCAAATAAAGCACTTAGTACAGTGCTTGGCACAAAACAGATCCTTGATAAAAATTTAAGTTTTGAAAAACAACCAAACTTATTTGAACAAAAGCTGAGACAGGTAACACAAGAAATGAAATTTTTTGATCGGTAGCTTGGTTGTTAATATCAAAATTTGTTTTTGACTATAAATTTGGCAAGTCTCTGTTCATCATAACAAATCATTTGTTTGTATTGAAATAGACACGAACAAGTGGTGTGTATCTGCGCACACACGTCTGAGCATATACCTTGATAGTCTGTATGAGCATGTACCTTGATAGTCTCCCCCATCATTTCTTTGGGTAATTCATTTTCTACTACCATATAAGAATTTCAACCAACACACCACTTACAAATTTGGGAGATATTTTACCTATACACGAATACTGTGCTTTTATTTCAGTGAAACCAGAAACATTTAAACTTGCTCTTTTTAAAGAAGATTATTCCCTAACAAAAGTGTTCCTTTTGCACATCAATAAAATGGTGCTCCAATTAAATGTTACTAGCAGGGAAATGATAACCACACATACACACACATAATTACTGAACTCTCAAAACCCCAAATTCCTATGAATCATACCTTGTTGACATCCATGCTATTAATAATGTAGCAAGTACCCTAAAATATTTAATATTTACATTTTACAGAAATTATCATTGCTTTTCCTTTCACGTCTGGTGGCTCAGATGAAAAATATACATCTAAGAATAAATCTAAACCTATTCTTATATGACCTGAAATATCAAGGTGACAAGTTCATTTAAAGCTTAATTTGAGGTGTTGCTCAGATAGTGAAGCTACTAGAGGAAGTGAGTTTCTCGGTTGTGAAACAAGAGGAGACAAGATCGTCAGTAAGGAAGTATGGCAGCATGATTTTTAATTGTTGGATTTTCACCCTGTGAGCTAAAGTCAAATGAATCCTTACTCTTGAATTTCAGTGATGGGAGTAGCCATATGTTCTCATTACCTCAAGTACAAAAGGCATTTGCTGCGATTCTAGAAGATTCAGAGAAGAAAGGGGGAAATGTACCTTCCAGAGGACAACGTTGGGGGTGGAGCGCATTCTCCTGTTTCAGGAAACTTTAAGCTCCTCAAGGGCAAGGAATAATTCCGAACGCTCATGGAGGCATAAAACAAAATCTAAGCATCATTCATAACTTGAAATGCAATTAAGAAGCAGCACGTGGAGCTGGAAATTCAAGAGGACTATGGCTTCATGAAAACTTCCAAGTAACTCTCTCAGTGTCATTCAAAAATGTCCTATAAAGACCTGTGGCATTTATTTGTGCACATTGGGTACATTTATGTATTTAGAAAAGGGCTACCAGGAATGCATTCCCAGAAAGTGACTGTAAGCTCTAGTAAGTGATCTGATTTCTGGCCTCTTAAAGGAAATCGATAAAAGAAGAATAGGGTCCTGTGAAATGAGTGGTTTCCTGGGGTGAAGCCATCCGCCAGAATGAACCTGTTGCAAGCTGTAATGGTTTTGTGATTAGTGTGAATGAATGTTTCTCACCACATAGATTCACTATTGACTTTTTAGTTAATAATAATGTCTTGTGTTTATAGAGCCACCATCTCGAGGAAATTTGAGTGCTTTATAATTGATGAATTTCAATTTATATTCATACTATCCTGCTGAAAGTATAGATTAGGTACTCTGATTGTGTTTTAATGAGGAAAAATAGAGCCAGAAACGTTAAATCATGGCCCACAGAGATTTCAGAAGGCTAATGATAGAATCATCAATTAATATCTGGTAGTCTTTCTTTTAACTCTGGCCGTTTCCCAAAAAATGTCTGATCAGTTGTGTCAGTCATTCCTTAGGAAACGAAGCTGACCAAAACACAATTTTTGCAATTGGTATGATTAACAGAAGTTTCCATTCCTTCTCATTATTTTGGTGATATTCTGCAATTATCTATTTTTATTTATTGGACCACATGCATGTTTTAGTGGCCTATGTTCACATCCTTGGAATACTTTAAAGCCACATGTGTCAGAAGTTTATCTCCTGGGAAGGGAGTAATATAAAACTTAAATTCTGGTATGAGACAGTTGTGATTTAAAAACAAAAACAAAAACTGGGTATCTCCATCACCTACCTGTCATTGTTTTAGCTGACAAAAAAATGAAGTAATCCTCTCAAAAATATCCATGTTCAAAACCCTTACTTATTGTACCTATGGGAAGATAACTATCATCCTTTCAATCACCCATTTATGCAGCCTTAAAAATGTGAGACTGATTCTTCCTGCTTCTTGCATTACTATTTCTATCATTTTTTTAAATCTGGCAAGTGTCTTACTTTGTCCCTCTATATTTTCCTTACTGTTTCCACTCTGCTCTCCATGTGGAAACCTCCCTATTTGTCGCCACTACTTTAGTTGTCTATCCCTCAATACATCTTAGGTAAATTTTCCTAATAAATTCTCTGAATTTTTTAACATATGAATTATTCAGGCAGAAAAAAGTACACAGAATATGTTGAGCAACCACATCTCTACCCCCAAAATTTAAAAAAAAAAAAAAAAAAGTGACATTAGAGATACAATCAGAAGGCCTATTTGAAGCCTCTCCTGGACCTTGTTTCTTTTCTTAGCTCCCCACCATGTCTTTCATGGTTATTATTTTTATGCATGTTTTTATACTTTTTACATAGATTCACTATTGGCTTTTTAATTAATAATGATTTACTAACCCCATCATTTCTTTCTGAAACTTTCAGGTTTTTTTTTTAATGTGACTTTGAGATTTCTGCTCAAAATCTTAAGATTTCTCCATCTTCGTGCATGTGACCTTGTTCCCTTTACTTGTGTGGCTGTGATCCAATGAGCCACATAATACAGTTGATCCATTCTTCTTAGAATGCACTTTGAGATTGTTTGGGATTTTCCCCCTCAAATGCAAACGATTATGAAATAAGCATT
This sequence comes from Enhydra lutris kenyoni, assembly GCF_002288905.1. Taxonomy (NCBI): domain Eukaryota; kingdom Metazoa; phylum Chordata; class Mammalia; order Carnivora; family Mustelidae; genus Enhydra; species Enhydra lutris. The sequence goes on along the minus strand of NW_019154116.1, from coordinate 13,147,667 downwards.
TTTTAAAAGATTTATTTATTTGAGAGGGAGAGAGAAGGGGGTAAGGGGGTAGGGGCAGACGGAGAGGGCAAGAGAGAATCTCAAGAGGATCCACTCCCACCCTCCCCCTCCACCCACCACCCACCACCCCACTGCCTGGTCCAAGCACAGAGCCTGATGCAGGGCTCAATCTCACGACCCTGAGATCAGGGCTTGAGCTGAAACCAAGAGTCAGACACTCAACCGACTGAGCCACCCAGGCGCCCCTACATAGTAAACATTTTTAGTGCACTTCCTTGTTCTCATTTGTGAGCGTTTCTCTAGGTTCTGTACTCTAAGATCTAAATACTGGGAGGTATATCTGCTCACTTTCAATTAAACAGTGCCTGTAGCCACCTGACGTGCTGTATTTTTTTTTTAAAGAGTTTATTTATTTGATAGAGATCACAAGCAGGCAGAGAGGCAGGCAGAGGGAGAGAGGGAAGCAGGCTCCCTGCTGAGCAGAGAGCCCCGACGTGGGGCTTGATCCCAGGATCCTGAGATCATGACCCTGAGATCATGAGCTGAGCCGAAGGCAGAGGCTTAACCCACTGAGCCACTCAGGCGCTCCTGTTGTGCCGTATTTATGTGCCATCTTCCATCTAAGAAAAGACGCTTACTGATCTCTCTACCGACTTTCAGTGGAATTTGAGCCTCATAAAGTAGAGTTCCTTCTCGCTTCTCAAATGAAGGGACCTCCCCAAGGAATTTCTTTTTGTGGGGGGTCACCAATTCAAAAGCTCTTGGACCAGGCTGAATGTAACTGTGAAAAATGCAGGGTGTGGCGGCATCTAGGCAGGATGGTAGAGATGGAGCCTGGTGTCCCAGTTACAGGCTGCCAGTTTACGATCCTAACCTTGTTTATTTTCTTGAGAGTCTGTCTCAGAAATGTGTAATCATTCCGAACAAAGAGCAAGGGCTCTAGAATGAGCCTGCCTGGGTTTGAAAACCCCCTCCACGGCTACTCGTTGTCTGCTCTGGAGCTCCTTCCTTGTTTGTAAAATGGGGGATGGGCTCATGGTGAAAACTCAATGAAGTGTAATATATCGGAAACTCTCAAGTAGGTGCTACATACATTTTTGTTGAATTACTGAAGAAAGTAAAAATAAGAAGAATGTGTATCATACCTCCTGTGTTGTCAGACATTGTTTTAGGAACTAGGAAGATGGTAATGACTTGAATATGTATTTCTTTCCTAAATTACCAGTTGAGACCAAAGTCCCCAGTATGTTGCTTGGCCCACAGTGGGCAGTCAGAGATGATGAATGAATCAATAAACCTAATGATTCTCTTATGGCAATGTACGTGCCCAAGATATGTTCTCAGCTGTAATGGGGGCAAGTTAATTATATTCATGAGACCTTTGCTCTGTGCTTGTTAGTGTCCTTATTCTTTGGAGACTGATTATTCCTGTGTAATATGGAAAGTAGCTTACCATTAGCCATAATATTTGAGAAGTCAGGATACCATGTTTTTTGATGATGACGAGTAACAGAGAATTGACTATTTTTTTTCAATCCCTTACCTGTATATAAAGTAAGATTCTTAACTTTTTTGATCATGATGGGCCTTTTTTATTTTTCCATGAATTTTAGGTCTCATTGTCCATGAAGGAGCTGCAGTTTACAGAGTATTTAAGCGCTGGCGAGCTGTTAACTTACACTGGGATGTATTAAATTATGATAAAGCCACAGACATCGAAGAAAGTAGCCGGGGAGAGTCTTCCACAAGCAGGACTTTATGGCTGCCATTGACGGCTCTGCGGAACAGGAACTTGGTCCACCCGACGCAGTTAACCTCCCCGAGGTTCCAGTGTGGCTACGTGTTGCTGCATCTGTTCAATCGGATGAGGCCCCATGAAGATTTGTCAGAGGATAATAGCTCAGGGGAGGTTGTGATGAGAGTGACTTCTGTGTGACACAAGTGTAAGGCGGCGTGGCGCAGACCACCCTGCACATTTTGGAATGTAATTGCAATGAATGGCAAAACCATAGCACTTCTAAAAACACACATCTATGAACTTTTTAAAATTTATGCTTTTTATATGAACATTTGAATTGCAAATACATTTTTCTGAAAAAAAAAAGAGTTCTCTGGTTCTTTGTTTTCTGACTTATCACATCTTTTATAAGTTGGTACTTGAAATCATTTTACGTATAATTTAACTCTACTTGGTTAAAAGAATGATGAAAGTTATCCTTAAGGCTGAAACTATTTTTTCTTGCTTGTTTTAAATATATTTTTGTCAAACTTTTTGCTCCATGTGTAGTTTTTCAGGCATGCTACTAGCGGGAAAGAGTTGGGAACTCTGCAGGCAGGTACCAAAGTGCCAACTGGCGATGCGACGCTGTGTACTGGCCCTCTGTGTGCCTCGTGCTTATTGGCAAATGTGAGCGGGACTTTTTTGCTGGGTCGAAATAATCTGTCACCAGGAATGCAAGTTCTAGGAATGTTGGCCTGTTTTCTAGCTTCTGAAACAGCACAGAGAGCTTATAAAAAGTTAAAGATGAGTGGAAAAAAAAGTTTTACTCCAGTATGTATGACATACTGTGTTACATACAAGGAGGCAGGCACTCTGGATACTCCTAGCCCTAAAACCCACCAACACATTGCGTCATTGCTCATGCATAATAACACTGCCTCACATTTGCATAACCTCTTACAGACCGATCATAGTCACTTGGGTTAATTATTAGTGTCTTGATTTCTGTGAGCCCTATCTTAATTAGATTTTCTTTTTGTAAAAGCTTATATACCTACTTAATCATTTAAACACTGATTCTATTACTTGGTTTAATGAAGTCCCTGGAAATATATTCACCAGCAGCAAGAGATGTTTCTCTTTCGCTAGATAAGTATTTTTAAATGAAAAGAGGAAAAGAAAAATGAGGCTATTGATTCCCCAGGAACAGTTTGCTAACTAGTGGCACCTGGAGATTTTCCACCTTTTAATCCTCCTAATGGAGGGAAATGGCACAGTTTAATGAGCAATGACAGGATAAATGAAGAGGCAGGCAGTCATGCTTTCCTTAGAAACAGGAGTTGAACACGTAAGTCATTTGAAGTAATTGATGATTAGATTTTAAAGCATACGAAATAAAATGCTTTACATTCTATTTTCTAAAAATGACCTCTGAACGATTAATGATAGAACAGTTAATGTGAATAGGTAACACTGTGATTCCAACATAACAAATCCCACCAGTACTTGAAATAATATTTTCCCAGTTAAACTGTCACAAAGGAGTTAAGGATGTGATCATTTTGCAGAAATGGGAAGGAATCCAGAAGTCACAGAAGAAAGAAAACAACTACTGTTCAGGGGCAGATGTAGGAAGAAAGAGTGTTAAACATGCTCATTCTTTATGTTGTTTGTGTGTGTTGTTTTTTTTTTTAAGATTTATTTATTTTAGAGAGAGACAGAATGCATGAGTGGGGGAGGGGCAGAAGGAAAGAATCTTCAAGCAGACTCCCCACTGGTCTTGTGCGGAACACAACAGAGCCCAACACGGGGCTCTATCCCACGACCCATGAGATCATGACCTGAGTGGAAACCAAGAGCCAGACGCTTAACCTACTGAGCCACCCAGGCGCCTCTCTGTGTCATTTGTTTTAACCGATATTAATGAGCACAATCCTGGGTGAGGCACTGGGTATAAATTTGGTCCCTGTCTCTCAGAATGTGGCCACCTGCGATCAGAGCAGATCATGGAATAGAGACACCAGGAATGCTAATCTGTTTTCAAAGAAGCAATCCATTATTTGGACCCCACATGTGTTCATGTTTGTCCTGGACTGTTCAATCACCAAGAGGAGTCTTCAACAACACCATGTTTAATGGAGAATCATTGTAGGCACTGTTCAGAGCCTCTCATTAAAAATACTAGACAAGGGGACTTAGACACAGACTAGACGATCACTGCTCTGTATTTAGCAAGTCTGCCCTCCTAATTAGCATACACTTTTGTATTCGCATCAACTCACTAGAAACAAAAAGGGGTAATGGATAAGAAACCCCTCGCTGTAGCATTAGGTGGGTGCAGGAAGTGAAGAGGTCACTTTGAGAGTACAGAGTGGGTTTGTCAACCTGGAAGGAGTATGTGCCCCTAGGCTCTCCTGCTTTCCAGCACCTTGCCCTTTGGATATACATTTTGTCTATACCTGCCATTTCCCCTCTTCACCTTCACAAACCCCACCTCCTAACACACCCACACATAGTCATGTGCCCACATGTGACCGAGTCAAGGTTCAAATAGGATCTGGTAGAACCACCACTCAATGAAATGTACCATCAGTGAAATTATTACATAGAAACTTAAAAGAAGCGCTCCAGATGGGGAGGGGACATGCATTTAAAGAACTGCATTCACTGCTTAACAATTAAAATTTTAATACACAATATGAGTTATATAAACAATTAACTTTCAGCTATAAATGCTGTAATTCAAGCTTGGGCAGCCTTAAATATCAAAAATATTTATGCTAAGGAAATAGTTGGAAATATTTTCATTATTTCAAAAATATTTTCCAATATTGTAAAAACGTAGACCTATAGGCCCTCTGTCTCTTTTCAATCACTCATTTGAGGGACAAACATTTACAGAGTACTTCCTATATGCCAGAGGCTGTGAACAGTGGGCCACAGGATAACTCAGGTTCGCAGGGAGACTGTGGGGCCATGCTGCACTGCAGCATATGTGTTGGGATAGAGGTGAGCAAAAGGCAGTGGCAGGCCAGAGAAGCCGATTTCCCTGGGGTAGCTGGGGAAGGCATCACAGAGGATATATTACTTGGGTGTTGAAACATGAGTAGAAGTTTGCCAATGGAACAAATGGAGAAGAACATTCTGGGAATAGCTCCTTGTGGGTAGAAGATAGGCTTGTTTAAGTAATGATGAGAGATTTCACGTTGCGGAGCAGAGGATACATGTGAAGACACGATCCATTTCTACGGGGTTGACTAGGTAGCTGGTACTAAACTCCACAGGGAACCATGCAACTGGTAAGACTGGCAAAGTCATTTTTGGGAGAATAAATGTCCTTTAGGCCCATACCTAAGGGCAGCACTCACTTCTCAAGATGGGACTAAAATATAATGGATTGTGGTCATAGCCTCAAAAGAGTTTGGAGAAATCCTACGAAATGAAATAGTAGGCAGCGATCATACAGAAATCTACTGCTATAAATTAGATAATGCGAGAGAAATATGGGGGCATGGAATGGGCTTTCCTCCCTCTCCCAGAAGAGAGCAAAATGCATAATTCTGAAGAGGAAAGCACATTGTAAATCTTGTGAGGTAGAAGACAGCATCTCCATTACTGAAAATACTCCTAAACACTTCCCAGGATAAAGATTATCATCTGATTGCTCCTAAACAGGATTAATTATTTTTTTATTCTATATGTCTCATTAACTAAATAGATGACAAAATTAAGCAAGCTCTCTCTGTTGCTTCTGTTTTGGACTGGGACTGCTATTCTTCTTTTTTTTTTTTCCCCCACACTGTTAGCATAGCCTAATATTTTTGATGATGTGCTAATCAACCCTCCCTTATCGATGGAGTGAAATAGCATCTAGCAAAGAATGCATCGTTGCTAATCCAGAATTAGATCAGATCAGCCATCATCTAACAACTGATGTCTCATTTTAAACAGAGATCATAATTTGTATTTTTCTTTGTAGCTTATTTTGTTTTTGACTTGTACATTTTAATGACAGTAGGTTACCAATATCTGATCCATAAAATTTTTCTTTCCAAGTTCATCCTTAATCCAAATTCAGTGGCAAAGTTTGTTTTTTTTATTTTCAATTTGTATTTGTATAAATGACCTAACATAAACATAATTTGATACTCAGTGTATTAAGAAATAATTGGTTTAAAACCTTAAGATGATACTTGAGGCAGTTAGTTCAGTCCCAGTTAATCACTTCAGAAAAAATGTTCCCATCGCGTGTGTGTGTGATACAGAATTGCAGCAGGTGTCATAATTTACAGCAAAGCTCAAAGTTCCAGGCCCCAGTGGAACGTAGATATTAATTCATTATCTCGTAAAGATGCCATTTTACACACAGTGGATTTATCTAGTAAATTAGTCAAAGCCTTCAAAGTTATTTTAAGGGATGTTCCCCTTAGGAAGTAGAGATGCTGGGAGCCAGTGGGAGAATGAAAGTTATGCATGATTTCCTGTAAAATTTTGGTGATTTTTTTTTTAAACCATCACGAACTATACCCCAAAGCATTTTTACTAATTTTCCAAAACAAGTTAGTGGTCACTTAATTTTCTTGTAACTTTTTCGAGTTTCTGAGCAGTTTTTCTATATGCAACATGGCCTTTCAGGGGGAAATTATCTTTTTCTAGGGCTGCAAGTAGAAAAAAGAGGTTTGCTCCAAGATGCATAGGGAATGGAGCCTAATGTTTGTAGGTAGATCATGGTGACCTGGGTGATTTCAAATCCTGCCCTATGGAGCTATGAGGCAGGAATCTTTAACTGAGCTGCTGAACCACGGAAGGGGCATCAGCTGTGGGCGAGTAGAACCATGGGGAGAAACGTCTGTATAAGAGGTACTTCTAGATCCTCATCACAGCTGTACAAGGGCTTTGGGAACACTGGACATCTGCCCAGAAGCTGCTCTGATGACAAGAACTATGTGGATGGAAGCTGGAAATTCTCTACAGGGCACCCTTTCCATGATACTCTTGGGACTGTCAAGATTTAATAAGAAGAAAGAGCCAAAGCATAGATTCAGAGACCAGGAGAAGAAAAAGTAATTCCATTTAACTATGCCCTTCACCATGTGATTGGTTTTGTTAGCTGCAGTCCTCAAGAAACTTACTTCTCTTCCTCCCCTTCATTATTCATTATTCTTGGTTTAGGACAACAAAAGGGCATGATCACCCTTATGCCATTGTTTAAAGTCCTGTGACTCAGACACGCAGTGAGGTCCCTGGCTGCTCCAGTTGGGTATATCAAGAAGCACCAGCTCCCCAGATGGGCTGTGGAGGCTGCCACCCATAAGGAGATAAGGAAGAATTCAGAAGAGGCAGTCATAATGGAGGGACAAGAAAAAGTGTGGCACAGGGGCAGCAAACCCAAGGGGTTGCTTGAGAGGTGATAATGAAGGAAGGCTGCCTGGGAACAGGGGATAAGAGGTTGATTTCACAAAGTTTATGATCTTGGGGAGGATGATGTCAAATAAATTGGCAGTTCAATGAAGTGGTTTAAGCACTTTGATGCCATTAAAAGACTGCATAGAAAGGAACAAATGACCCAAACTGAGTGTTCAGAGAGAGTTTCCTAAAGAAGATAACCAAGATGGTGGCAGAGGTTTCTCCCAACTTTGCTCTCCTCACAAGAAGAAAAACTAACAACTACTGAAGAACAAGACACCTCTGAGAGAATCCTAGAATATGGGGTGAGGCTGAAGCACCCCCCCTGCCCCACACAGACCAAGATAGACTGCTTTGGCCAGCATGCTGGTCTCTTGCTTAGAATTCTACCAGAGTTAAACATGAAATTAGGGGCAAATATGTGTAACAGGATTGAATCTTTCAAAGCATAGACATTTATTTAGGATTTCATTGATTTATCTCAATCTCATCTTACAGTTTAAAGGGTGGAGTTCCTTTATTTCTCTTGTTAAAGTTATTCTAAGTATTTCATATTTTTATGTTTTTGTGAATGATGTTTTATTTTATCTGTCTATTGCTAGTAGGTGGAAATATATTGATATTTCTATCTAGACCTTGTATCCTGAGACCTCACTAAATTCTCTCATTATTCTCCAAGGTTTTTGTTGTTGTTATTGTCCTGGTGTTCTCTATATATACAGTCAGGTCCATATCTGTCAATTATGACTATATTTTTCCTTCATTCTTTGAAATTTGGGTTTCATTTTTTCTTCTTTGTCTAGCTTCTTAAGGTGTGGGTTTAGATCAATGGAATTAAAAGCTTTCTTCTTGTCTAATATAAGCCCATGAAACTACGAATTTCCCTCTACGTGTTGTTTTAATTGCATTCTGTACATCTTGACTACTGTTTTCCCTATCATCATGTTTAAAATACTTCATAATTTCCCTAGTGCTTTCTTCTTTGATCCATAAATTATTTAAAATGATGTGTTTAACTTAAAAATATCTGTAAATATCCTAGATATCTTTTCATTCTTAATTTATAATATTTATAATTTAACTCACTGAGGTCAAGAAAATACTTTGTATAATTTAAATCCACTGAAATTTATTGAGATGCTTTAATGGTCAAGTATATGGTCTTTCTTAAGAGTATCACAGATCTACTGCTTTATAACAAGCTACCCCAAAAAACAAGCCACCTCAAAACTTAGTGGTATAAAAACAGTAATTTATTATTTCATGATTCTGTTGGTTGGCTGGGTGAGCCTTATGCTAATTTCTTTTGATCTCACTCTGAGACTGCGTTCAATTGGAGGGTTCGCTAGGGCTGGGCACAGTTGCGTCACTGGTGGGGCTGGGCTTCTCTTTCAACCTCAGAGGTTAGCCATGGCTCCCTTGTAGCAGCATTGCAAAAGGGTGGGGACAAAGAGTCAAGGCCTCAGAGGCCTTGACTCATAAGTAGTGTAACATCAGTTCTGCCATACTTCATTGGTCAAAGCAGATCGTAAGACTGGCTCAGATTTAAAAAGTGGGAAAATGAATTCTACCTTTTAATGAGAGGAGGGACAATTCATTTGTGGTTGCATTTAATGTATTGCATTTCATGAAGTTTCCATGAACTCTTGAAAAAATACATGATCTTACAATTGCTGGGCATGATATCCTATAGATTTCCGTTACGACAAACTGGTCAATAGTGTTCAAATCTATATCCTTACATATTTTTCAAAAATTTACATGTTATTATCAATTACTTCTTTATGATTGTGGATTTCTCTATTTCTCTGCTTAGCTTGTAAGTTTTTGTTTCATGTGTTTTAAAGCTCTGCTTTTAAGTGTATATATATATATATATATATATATATATATATATATGTTTATTGCGTCTTGACCTTTTTCTTCAACATGAAATGTTCTTTATCTCTGGTATGGGAGTTAACCTGGTCAATATTAATTTTGCCATACCAGTTTTCTTATAGTTTTTTATTTACAATGGTACACATTTTCTCCTCTATTTATTTATTTATTTATTGGAGAGGTAGAGAGAGAGAGAAAGTACAAGAGAACATGAGTGGGGATGGGGTCAGAGGCAAAGGGAGAGAAGCAGACTCCCTGCTGAGCACAGGGCCTGACATGGGGCTTGATATCAGCACCCTGAGATCATGGCCTGAACCCAAACCAAGAGTCAGACACTTAACTGACTGAGCCACTCAGGTGCCCCTCCTCCTTTTACTTTTTTTTTTTTTTTTAGATTTTATTTATTTATTTATTTATTTATTCGACAGAGAGAGATCACAAGTAGGCAGAGAGGCAGGCAGAGAGAGAGGAGGAAGCAGGCTCCCCACCAAGGAGAGAGCCCGATGCGGGGCTTGATCCCAGGACCATGGGATCATGACCTGAGCCGAAGGCAGAGGTTTTAACCCTCTGATTCACCTAGGCGCCCCCTCCTTTTACTTTTAAATTATTTGTGTTTTGAGGCACCTGGGTGGCTCAGTCGTTAAGCATCTATCTTCGGCTCGGGTCATGATCCCAGGGTGCTGGGATTGAGCCCACATCGGGCTCTCTGTTCAATAGAGAGCCTGCTTCTCCTTCTCCCTCTGCCCCTTGCCTTGCTTGTGCTTTCTCTCTGTTTGTCAAGTAAAAAATAAGATCTTTAAAAATAAATTATTTGTGTATCTATACTTAAATTTCATCTCTTGAAAACAGGATATAGCTGAAAATGTTTATGTTTATCTCCTTTGCCATATAAAGCGACACAGTCCCCTGTTTCAAGGATTCAAATTTGGACACATTTGGAGGACCATTCTTTCCTTTCCTGTATCTCTCACCTCCCATCACTTCCAGGACCAAGTATAATTCTCCTTTGGAAAAGTTATAATTAAAAAATAATAATAATAATGGAAGAAAAAAATTAAAATAAAACAAAAAACTGTTCACAGCAGGAAAAGGTGGCAAACATAACCTTGGGAATGAGGAAATAAGAATCATTCTCTTACATTTTAGCTTTCTATGGACATATGGCAGAGAACAATTAACTAATAGTTAATAATTAATAAATTACCTCTCTATGGTTTATTTTTTTCCTGGAATTCATGAAACTCTCTCAAAATCTCTGAAGAAGAAAGTACCTTTTAGAACATCAATTTATAGGGGCACCTGGGTGGCTTAGCCAGTTAAGCCTCTGACTCCTGGTTTTGGCTCAGGAACTGAACCCTGCATTGGTCTCTGTGGTCAGTGAGGAGTCTGCTTGAGATTCTTTACCCTCCCTTTCCCTCTCCCCATCTGCCCTTTATTCTCTCTCTCTCTCTCTCTCAAGTCAATGAATAAATAAAATCTTTAAAAAGAAAATAAATAAAACATCAATTTATATAATTCTTTGTTGACATCTATGCCCAAAGCACCAATCATGAATTTAGGCAGAGACGGGTTTTCTGAAGTGGATGGACATCTTAAATGTCAGAAGACTATTCAGGAAGAGAGTGTGACATTTATTTCTCACAGATTTAATCTTTGCTGTTTGCCTCAGACCGTATAGCCTTACAGGAAACAGAATTCAGAGAGCACGTTTGAATTATAGACTTGGGAATTATGCCTGAGCAAGTTCTCTTCCATTAGAAATCTTTACCTAGCCATGTTTATGAAGAATTTGCATTAACACCTTTCCAAATAAAAGCCAAATAAATTTATTGACAGAACTTTGGGCTGAAAATGTTCTTTTATTTCTTTTCCCCACTTTTACTTAAAATACCCTGGGGTATAACTTACTTTGGTCTTTTTTTCTGAGGCTTGTAGAATGAAGTTTCATCAAAAAGGCAGGCAAACTATTTTTTTGTAAGACTTTATGACTCGAGTCCTTTGTATTTGGACTAAAATGGTATTAAAAACCCTAGCTCCAATGAATTAAAGCAACTATGTCCATGGGTGGTGATTTTTCTGGATGTAGTGGAGAATGCACCTTGAAATGGCTCTCAGACAGAGTAGGAGGGTTTATGTCTATGACATAAACACGTTTAGAAGGTCTGGGAAGTGACCGTGCACCATTGCCATTACTAGGGCGGTGGGGGGGGGGTGGCGTCCTGGAAGGCTGTTCTACAGAGGCTGCTCTGAATAAATAGGCCCAGTAGTCCTATTTAAATAAATATCCTAAATGCTTAAGTGCTACATTTTACATCCTTAGCTCCAGTCATTTCCTTGCTACTTGGTTGTCATTACCAGAAGAGTATGTGTACTTGGGGAGGGAGGTGGGCATGGGTGTGGGGGAGATGAGAGCCATTTGTCAGTGTCAGTGGAAAATTCACCATAAGGACAAGAGGTTGGGACAGTCAGTGCTCAGGGTTTCATTCCCAGGTGTCTGGTGCTTGTTTGTGTCACCATTGATGGAGCCCAATCTAATTCTCACCCTCCATGCCTGCTCTTGGAGTCACTTAGAATCAATTTTAGCCGTGCTCAGAGATGTGTGCGAGTCTGGCTCCTGTAGCAGCTTTATGACCTCACTCAGGGCTGACAGTCTTAAACCCCAGCAGCACCCAAGACTAGAAAGGTAAAATTTGCCTTTGGGAACAAGGTTACTTTTATCTGGTAAATATTTATTGATCCTCAATCATGAGGCAGACATGGTGAAAGACGAAAGATGGGGAGGAGAGGCTTTGGAGGTGGAGTTAGTCCTGTCCTTAGAGCTGCGAAGAGGCACTTCTGTCATGTGTCCCTCACTAGCAGTCCCCTCTAGCTGCACCCCTCCGCATGGCACAAGGAGACTCAGCCAAGGGTACATGTCCACCCAGAGTCCAGCCAGAGCCCGCTTCTCAATTTAGAATCCACTCTAAGCGCTAACATCTCCAGAAGTTTCTACCCGAATTGTACATATCTACTACCTGAGCTCGCCTAGACCTCTTTCCTGGGTGTATTCTTCTAGGGCTGACTGTCCTCCCGCAGGACCATCCCTAGGACCTGGGCCTGGCCAAGAGGTGGCTGAGAGGGCAGGAGGATGTGTGAATGAAGCCGAGGTGTATGAGCTGGAGGTCACACACCTGTGACCAAAGCCCTTGTGGTAAGGAGAGAATCCAGGGGTAAAAAGAAAAGGGGTATAGCCATGGCATCTACGAACTCAACAGAAACTTAGATTTCACGTTAAGAGGATAAAACTTATTTGAGAGTTTTTAACTTCATTTTTAACTTTTAAAGATTAGACCTCTGGTATTTGTACTCCTGCCTTGAACCCTGTAAATATTAAGAGCTTGTCTACAAGCATGGAGTTAAGAAATCAAAGCAAATTATTATGAATCATCAACTGCTATATGGTTTAGTAAGGACTTTTACCTTTTTGGGGGGGGATATAGTAATATAATTCTGAATTCAGACTGCTGGGTTCAAAGCTCGGCTTTAGCTCTTAATCATGGAAGAGTTACACAGGACGTTCACTGAGCAGACCCACTAGTTGATCTATGTCCTCCATTCCCTCTGTAAAACATACTAATGATACCCAAAACACTCATTGGAGTGATCTACTGCGGCACAGCAAACTACTTAAACCGACCAGCTTCCAATAATTGTCTTTTACGTCGTTCACTAATCTGTAATTGGGAAGTGCTCGGCAGAGAGGGCTCCTCTCTCCACACATGGTGTAAGGTAGAAGAGGGGCTCGTCTGGGCCTGTGGGATCTGCTTTCAGTAGAGCTCATTCACATGGCTGGCAAGCTGGTGCTGGCATCAGCTGGGGGTTCACTCAGGGTCTTGGCTCCTTCCCATGTTGCATCTCTGCAGGGTGCAGAACAAGGTAGATGTGCGTGGCATTTTTAGGAGTTACGTTTGGAAGTCACAAAACCTCATTTTTGCCATACTCTGCCAAGGAAGTTACCGATTCTCCTCTGGGTTCATGGGGAGGGGCCATAGATTCTACAAGAGCAACCAAGGTGGTACATCTAGTTGCTGCCATATTGGAAATAGAATCCTCTGTTTTTTCTGCTTTTACCAGATGAGTTTCTAAGAATTAGTTCTTACATCTCTCTCTCTTTTTTTAAAGATTTTATTTATTTATTTGAGAGAGAGAGATCACAAGTAGGCAGAGAGGCAGGCAGAGAGAGAGAGGAGGAAGCAGGTTCCCCACTGAGCAGGGAGCCCGATGCTGGTCTCGATTCCAGGACCCTGGGATCATGACAAAGGTAGAGGCTTTAACACACTGAGCCACCCAGGAGCCCCAGTTTTTATATCTCTTAATACCAATATCATCACATAATTTAAACAAATGTAACTAATGATGAAATGGAGTATGAAAAAAGGTGGGTGCCTTTTTTCTCTTGGTAAACATTAGGCTGAATGCTTTGGAAAGACCAGACAAGAGTGAGCCATGCAAGTTGGATGTTGGAAAAATATCTGTAGATTATAGAAAGCAGAAAAGAAATCGAGAAAGATTCTGTGTCAGATTATTTCACTTGTCTCTAGGTTTATTTTGCATCAGAGAAACTGAAACCAGAAATTGTTAAGCATATATTGTATGTGTGGTTTCTGCCAGAAAAAACAGCCCTGAATTCCATTAGCAACTTCTACCAAAAGAAAAGCCTTTGTCAGATTGATGTACATTACGCATTTAAAAAAAGTAGAATGTTTAAGGTATGCACATACCTGTTTTTAACAATTCCTTGTTTCAATTTTCAGTTAACTTATTAATTCCTGAGACTTACTGAATTCAGTATGAAGCTGCAGTTGACTTGACCCCTGTTTGCCTCAACTTACTCATCTTCAAAATGGGTGTCATCATCATGGTATTTATTTCATAGTGTTTTTTTTAAGACTTATTTATTTATTTATTTATTTGAGAGAGCGAGAGAGAGAGAGAGAGAGAGAGAACACAAGCAGGGGGAGGGGCAGAGGAAGAGAGAGAATCCTCAAGCAGACTCCCCGCTGAGCACAGAACCCATCACAGGGCTGGATCCCAGGACCTGAGCCAAGGTCATGAGATATGATCTGAGCTAAAACCAAGAGTTGGAACTTAACTGACTAAGCCACCAGGCACCCCTCATAGTGTTTTTGAGATGATTAACTAAAACAATCTGCTTAATTATTTAATGTATAGTAAGTATTTAATTATTACAGTTATTACCATTGAATTCTTTTAGGTCACAAGGAGGAGAGACAGCCTTTAAAAACCCCAAGTGAATGGAAAATTAGCAGGGAACATTTGGGGGAAGTGAAGAGGGTCAGAAAACTACCTTCGCTCTCCCACAGTAGATGCTACAAGGAATGGAAGCATGATTCCTGATCCTCAGGAGCTGTGGTACCCTCTTGCCCTTTCTGTCACAGCACTGAGACCTACTCTTGTGAGTTCACCATTCTCAACGCTGAACTACTCTGGCTGCTTCTCTCTCTACTCTTGGGTTTCCTCCATGGCTGCCCTGCCTCTATTTCTTCCTCCTATCTCTTGTATTTCTTTTTAAGATTTTATTAGAGAAAGCAAGACAGAGCATGAGCAGGGACGGAGGAGAAGGAGAAGCAGACTACCCCCTGAGGTATTCCCCCGGAATCATGACCTGAGCCAAAGGTAGACCCTAACCAACTGAGCCACCCAGACGCCCCTTCTAGTTCTTGTATTACCTGTTCAGTTCCTCCAGAAAGAGGGTCCCTCACTGGGTTCAGTAATCTTCACCCAAAGAGAAGCACATTCATCTGGTTCTTGACCATCTTGTGAGCTACTGGGCTATCAACTATGTAATGTGGGTTTTAGTCAAGAAGCCAATCTCTGGTTCAATCCATTGTGGCCAAGATATCCATGTCTGATGGCACAAAGCAGGACAACACATGCAATTCCACTCTGACCACAGGCAGAGCAAGGATGCAGAGTTTCAGGAGCTTCAACTGATGACTGGTGGTCCTTCCTCTGCAGTTACAGCCATGCTGGAAGTTTACAACTGGCATTCATTCTATTTGAGCAGGCTGGCACTCTTCCCTTTGTTTTGACTCCCACCTTTGCAGGTGATTATTTGATGATAACCATTTAAAAGAAAGGAGCGTTGTGCAGAAGAACATGAGTGGGAATCAAACCTTGGGTTTAGTTTTATTTATTTATTTATTTTATTAACATATAATGTGTTATTTGTTTTGGGGTACAGGTCTGTGAATCGTCAGTCTTACACAATTCACAGCACTCACCATAGCACATAACCTCCCCAATGTCCATCAGCCACCCACTCTATCCCTCCCTAACCCCTCCAGCAGCCCTCAGTTTGTTTTCTGAGATTATGAGTCTCTTATGGTTTGTCTCCCTCCTGGGTCCCATCTTGTTTCATTTTTGCCTCCCCTCCTCCCACAAACTCCTGCCCTTCCTCATAACAGAGCAATCATACGGTAATTGTCTTTCTTTGAATGACTTATTTTGCTTAGCATCATACCCTCTAGTTCCATTCATGTTGTTGCAAATGGCAAGATTTCGGGGTTTTTTATGGTTGCCAGACCTTGGTTTTAAATCTTGGCTTCTTCACTAGAATCTCTCTCTGCCCACAATCTCTGTGGGTCTCTCTCTGTCTCTATCTCTCTTTCTCTCTTCCTCACACACGAACAGACACACACACACACACACACACACACACACACACACACATTTCTCATTAAAATTGATGGAACTGGAGGGTATTATGCTAAGTGAAATAAATCAATTAGAGAACAACAATTTCATATGGTTTCTCTCATATGAGGAATATAAGAAACAGCACAGAGGACCATAGGGGAAGGGAGGGAAAAAGGAATGGGAAAAAATCAGAGAGGGAGACAAACCATGAGAGACTCTTGACTCTGGGAAACAAAGTGAGAGTTGCAGAAGGGGAGGTGCGTAGGGGGGTGGGGTAACAGGGTGACGGGCATTAAGGAGGCACGTGATGTGATGAGCACTGGGTGTTATACGCAACAAATGAATCACTGAACACTACAGCTGAAACTAATGATGTACTATATGTTGGCTAATTGAATTTAAATTAAAAAATTACTCCTAAAACTAATTTGAAATAAAAATCATTTATTATCATTGCACAATATTTTCAAAGCATGTACTTGGGCAGTGATGTGGATAAGTCATCCTGCAAATTTATCCTGTAATCCCTACCCTGTGAGGATTGCTGTCTCTGACGTGTAATGGAAGCCCCAAGAAAAACGTGTCATAGAAGCACCAGGAGAAACAAAACAAAACAAAAATGAGAACTGAAAAAATTTACCCGAAGTGACACCTGAATACAGCAACATTTACCATCCTCGTTGCTGAATATTTCAGCATCCTTCAATCTTTGGTGAATATGTACCTTCTATCTTTAGAACTC
The DNA here is from genome assembly GCF_002288905.1 of Enhydra lutris kenyoni. Classification (NCBI taxonomy): domain Eukaryota; kingdom Metazoa; phylum Chordata; class Mammalia; order Carnivora; family Mustelidae; genus Enhydra; species Enhydra lutris. The sequence goes on along the minus strand of NW_019154116.1, from coordinate 13,131,219 downwards.
ATTTAGAGAAGATAATTCCAAAAATGATACAAAGAGGATCCATCTGGAACCAATTGTTTAAAATACTCGGCAAAACTCTCCTTCTCTTTGGAACACTCCAATCCTCTAAATAGAGTTAAGATTAAAATAACTCTCCCATATCACTGCTGGCCAGAAAGTGGGGGAAAGGGATGTGCCAACATAATGGAGTAAGAATTCCCACATAAAGATTCCTTTATGGTATTAACCAGCAGTCCGTCTAGCTGCTTTCTTCTGGCCTCACACCTCCCGACAGCCACTCCGAGCTTACATGAGACTGGCAGTTCATTTCCTTTCTAAATAGAGTAGAGGGATAGTGAAATCACCCTAAGAAAGAGAACTTAGCACCAGGAGGTACAAATAAAATGATCAATAACCAAGTGGGCCATCTGGCCATCACTCCAGCCTCCACTGACAATATCCAGAGTGTTGTTCCATGGCATGCATTTTATCACTTGGGGCAGAAGGAAAAATGCCTTTCTAGACAGGCCAGGAACAGAAGATCCATTCTTTAATAGAAAGCCAAACCCACTCACCCTTCCCAGCTTGGACCCTTAAGACTCCTTCAGATTGGGCTTCCTGGGGTGTAGTTTTATCAGAATACGTTTTGTCCTTCTTGCGTGCACATTTCAGGACATAAATAACGACCAGACTCTGTACGAAGTGATTTTCCAAAACACCAGGAAAAATCCTCCCATCAAGTGGCTTTCACTACCCATAATCCCAAGCTTCACATCGCCTAGTGTCTCTTTTTATTCATCCTAATTAGCAGTAAGTGAATCCAGTCCTGTTCTGTGGTCAGCCAACTCACAATTGGATTTTATGTGCACTTTAGACTCAGCAACCTGCCGCTCTCTGGCTCCAGACACCGCCTCATCTCTGGTCAAGGGAATTGTCTGCTTTTGATTTATTTCTACTAGAAATCAAACAGTTGATTCTGTGTGTATATCCGACACACGACAACAATGCTGGTTTTCTCTGCTTCTCGTTTTTGAGAAGTTTCAAGTTTTAATAGGCAATGACTAATTGATGCTGCTCTGCTGAGTGCACAGGATGGTCACTGGGACTCGTTTGGTAAGGTAAAGCTATCCCAAGGTCACAAGTGGTGGCGTAAAGGCGAGTGGAATGTCAGATCACAGAGAAGGACAAGGACATTGTCAGCTAAGAATGGGCTTTCTGAGCAAGGATTCAAGCTCAGTCCTTTCTGATATAAGGCTGCCATAATGGGATACTTCTTGGGCACGTTCTCTGTATCCCTTTCTCTGTGTTGCATTGGTCCTCTGTATTTAGGACACTCATACTGGGATATGAAGAACAATAAATGGGGTCTGACCATGTAATCAAATTCCAGATCAAAAAATCTCAACATCAGTGATTTGCTATCCAATTTTCATGGATTTTTAAAAAGATTTTATTTATTTATTTGACAGAGAGATCACAGGTAGGCAGAGCAACAGGCAGAGAGAGAGTGGGGACGCAGTCTCCCCACTGAGTGGAGAGCCCAGATGTGGGGCCCGATCCCAGGACCCTGAGATCACGACCTGAGCTGAAGACAGAGGCTTAACCCACTGAGCCACCCAGGCGCCCCACATGGATCATTTTTAATAATATAACCCAGACCCTGCTCTCTTTGGAGAACTCTTATTTATCCCATCCTGGGCTCAGGCTGGGCTCCCTGGGGTTTCTTAGCTGTTTCTTAGAGTGAGAGGAGGCAACTTCAAAGCCCCAAACACCCCCCAGGGGGAAGACCCAAGAGCTGTGAACACAGACATGCACTGGTCTCTCCAGTGCATCCCCCCAAGGCTCCCATGACACCACAGTGTCCGGTGTCACACCCGTAATACAAGTTGAAATCTCCCAACGTTATTTATTGTAATTAGTGATGGGTGAAACCCACCTGGCATTATGCCCTCGGAAGAAGACCGGAAGGGAAAGATTCCCTCTGGGTTGGCCAGAATTTGACCTGAAGCTGCAAACTTTGTTACACAGCCAGTCAGGTCAGATGCCTCAGCAGCTTGACCACCTCAAGTCATCCTTCTAATAGCCAACATGATTCTCATGGTTTGAGGAAGTTGTTTCTTACTCTGTCCTAGGTTCCACATGAAACTCATGACCTCAGCACCTCAGACTGGGCCTGGCCAAAGAACTTGCCATCTTCACTGAAGGTATTTGCTGACATTGACCCCTCATAGACCATAATGTCCATTACCATCCCCAAAGAGCTGCCTTACTAGAGGCCCAGGAAAAGGGCTCCAGGAACCCACCTTGTGCCATGTTTTTATACTGGTCCCTCTAGGAGGCGCTGCTACACACTCCCAGGTACTCTCTCTATTTAAGATAAACTCGTTTTTTAAATAATTTTTTTAAAGATTTTACTTATTTGAGAGAAAGAGAACAAGTTGGGGGGGGGAGGAGCAGAGGGAGAGGGGAGACAAGCAGCCTTCAAGTTTGGTGCAGAGCGGGATGTGGAGCCCAATCTCATGACCCTGAGACCATGAACTAAGCTGACATCAAGAGCTGGATGCCAGAACGACTGAGCCAGCCAGGCACTCTAGCTCACCCTCTTAAAAGATCTAGTATGATCATTGGTTACGCCTTGTAAGCTAGTTGTTTGCAAACCATCTGTACTTGCAAATACACTCAGTGGGATGAGGCAGGAGCTAGACACAGAACTATGCATTCATTCACTCCAAAAATATTTACTGAGCACCTATTATGGGCAAGAAGTGATGACTGCATAAATTACAATTACATAGAAGACAATCCCTGACCCCAAGGACATGACCAATATATAGCCAAGGTCCCAGAGAATATGATAGGGTCTTGGAATGGCAAGCCCTGGGGACACGTGGGCATGGTGGTAGTCGGACCATGCCTTGACAGGGCAAGGACTGATATCAGAAGACATCTACACCGCTATGTGCTGTTTCAAGTGTTGTTTATGGATCAAATACATAATACCTCCAGTGTATTATCTTTTCAGGCGTATAGGATTAATTTAAAAGCTTTGCTGGATGTATATGGAATCTTCTTGTCCTCATGTGACTTCTGTCCTTCTGTTTTGCAATGAAAGTTCACCTACAATTAGGAGAAAGGATAGCATAGCTATTAAGAGCAGGGACTGTAGAAATGGGCCATAACTCAGGACCCCTTTACCTGTGCCATGACTTTGGGCAAGCTCTTTAACTTCCTCTTACCTTGGCTTTCTCCTCTGGAAAATGCCATGATACTACTTTCCTCATAAGGATGGAATGAACATTAACAGAATCAATACACAGAAAGCACATAAGCAAGGCTTGGCACATAATAAAATGTTAGCTACAGTTATGATCATGGAGTTGGGCATGAAATGCTTTGTGGTTAAAAATGGGTTCCTAGGGCACCTGGGTGGCTCAGTGGGTAAAGCCTCTGCCTTTGGCTCAGGTCATGATCTCAGGGTCCTGGGATTGAACCCCTCATTGGGCTCTGTGCTCAGCAGGGAGCCTGCTTCCCCCTCTCTCTGCCTGCATTGTTGCCTACTTGTGATCTCTCTCTCTCTCTCTGTCAAATAAATAAACAAATAAATAAAATCTTTTTAAAAAATGGGTTTCTGATAATTGGAAAAGTTTGGGAATGAAACTTTTCTTCCAGGGAACTGGCTGGGGGAAACGGAGCCAGTTGCCATCAGTTGGCATAAATTCTATAAACTGTTGTCACCAGTCCCAAGTTAGCAACATGTTGAGTCACTTGTCGGGTTCAACCTTGTTATGTCCATTTCTTGCACATGCCCTCTGTACATTGATAAAGGCCAATGAGGACACTGTTTCCTGAGACTCTTTCCTTCTCCAGGTGAAGGGGAGATGCCAATTATTTCAGGGTATCCAGTCTCGATGGACTTTGCTCTACCCAGCTCTTTCTTCCAAGAACCTATGCCTAGCAGACTCTATCCCACTCCCCCCATGTGAACCTTAGCACTCTGGTTTCCACATAAACATAAACATGAATTTTAGTTACCTCCCAGCTACACATAAAATCTGAGGTCATGGGCACAAGGGGCAGGGGAAAGGAGGTATAGGGACAGGGGAGGAGGCCTTTATTAAAGTCATAATGGAGATAGAGGGTTGAAAATGTACAGTTAGACTGGGGAAAATACAAACTCGTTGTTCTCCAGTTTTCATTTGGGCCCATTTTTATCTGAGTAGGTTTAAAATTTTTTCTTCCTTACTTAGGGCCTCCATTTTCCTGCAGTATCTCATTACTCAGTAACAAGAAAGAAATAGAAATCACCAGGATCTGCAGCAAAGTCTCCCACGTCCAAATGCCATTTGCAATTACCCAGGCTTTGGATTTAGAGGGATTCCAAGGTAATGTCTCTTGGAGGTGGGGGTCAGTCAAGAACAATTTTTCAATTCCCTATCTGTAAATCTCCATCTACCTTCCCATCTCTCTCCCTCCTTCTTCCCCTCTCTCACTTTAATTTCTTCACGGGCTTGGGAGGGGGTGTGTCTAGGTGGTGCACTCCAGTAAACGTCTGGTTCTTGATTTTAGCTCAGGTCATGATCTCAGGGTCATGAGATCAAGCCCCATATCGAGCTCTGGGCTCAACAGAGAGACTGTTTGAGATTCTCTCATGTCAAAAAATGAGCAGAAGACATGAACAGACACTTCTCAAAAGAAGACATACAAATGGCTAACAGACACATGAAAAAATGTTCATCATCATTAGCCATCAGGGAGATTCAAATCAAAACCACATTGAGATACCACCTTACACCAGTTAGAGTGGCCAAAATTAACAAGACAGTATACAACATGTGTTGGAGAGGATGTGGAGAAAGGGGAACCCTCTTACACTGTTGGTGGGAATGCAAGTTGGTGCAGCCACTTTGGAAAACAGTGCGGAGATTCCTTAAGAAATTAAAAACAGAGCTTCCCTATGACCCCGCAATTGCACTACTGGGTATTTACCCTAAAGATACAGATACAGTGAAAAGAAGGGCCATCTGTACCCCAATGTTCATAGCAGCAATGGCCATAGTCACCAAACTGTGGAAAGAACCAAGATGCACTTCAACGGATGAATGGATAAAGAAGATATGGTCCATATATACAATGGAGTATTATGCCTCCTTCAGAAAGGATGAATACCCAATCTTTGTGTCAACACTGATGGGACTGGAAGAGATTACGCTGAGTGAGATAAGTCAAGCAAAGAGAGTCAATTATCATAGGGTTTCACTTACTTGTGGAGCATAAGAAATAACACGGAGGACATGGGGAGATGGAGAGGAGAAGTGAGTTGGGGGAAATTGGAGGGAGAGATGAACCACGAGAGACTGTGTACTCTGAGAAACAAACTGAGGGTTTTGGAGGGGAGGGGCGTGGGGGTTGGGTGAGCCTGGTGGTGGGTATTAAGGAGGGTACGTATTACATGGAGCACTGGGTGTGGTGCATAAACAATGAATTCTGGAACACTGAAAAGAAATTCAAAAAAAAAAAAGAAAAAAATAATTTCTCCATCTGTCTCTCTCTCTCCATCTCTCTCTACCCATCTCCCCTTTGTTGCCTATCATCTGTCTAGTCTCTAGACTGAAGAGATGACTATCAGTGTTTCCAGGAGATCTGGACTTTGGGAATCAAGACAGTTGTGAATGTGTCTGTTTAGTATGAAGGACAGAAGCACATTAAAACTCACCCAGAAAACAGATAACAAAGCAACTGCTCTGTGCCAAACACTGTCCCCAGAGGCCTCACTTAGATCATCTCATTCTGTCCCCACAACAGTGCTCTGGCAGCTTAGAGTCTTTCTGTTTCCCAAAAGTGGAAATAGGAGGCTTAGAGAAATTAAAACTTTTTCTCAGTGTCCATGGTTAAGTAGTAAGTTTGTCTCTGTTTAACAAACAGGAAAATGGATTCATGAAAAAATAATTTTAAAACAGTTACAAAACTAAATTAAATAAAAATAAAGCCTACATGCATGTTTTGAGGATCAAAATGGTCCCCAGATGCACATTGCAGTTGGACCCAGCAATGCCACATCGCTCAGCCAGCTCTCTGTCACACCTGTCCTTTCCGTCTTCCACTCAACGTGCTTTCAGTCCCCACTCCCTCCTGGATGAACTTCCTTCTCTCTCAAAACGGAGCACCTGGCCCATCAGCTCTCGACCCGTGCCCCAGCCATGCTGGCTGTGGGGTTGTTCTCAGGCCATATTCAACAGTGGCCTTCACTAGGGCAGAAGACCTCTGGAATCTCCCATGACATTTGCTTTTTATGCTACCTCCATCCCCCCAAGTCCTCACACATGAACGAACGGGGAGTGTCCAATTCTGATGAGACTTCAGCGAGGTGGGATTTTCCAAAATGCTAAATATTTCAGGTAATTTTCCTGTTCAAGGCCAGTGAGCTAAAAATCTGCTGGGATACACTTTTAGATGCTCCTGTCAAGTTCATCCACACCAATTGTGCTAGGCTGAAACTGAGTCATGGGTGTTGGACCTTTACCCTGAGAGTGGAAACAAGTCAGCCAACAACCGAAGACGTGGGTGGCCTGGTGAAAAGAGTGTGGGACAAACATCTGCCAGCTCCTGGCTTAACTAGCTCTATGACCTTGGTTACCTCTCCTTTACTTCCTGTAAGATAAGGTTCACGAGGCATGTCCTGCTGGTTCCCCGGGGTGCTGGGTCAAGCAAATGAGATAGTGGCTGTGGGAGAGTTTTAAAAATCTTTTATATGTACAGGAATTTAAGTATGAATCTAGAAAACATGTATATATATTTTATTTATTTAATTTGCATATAAAAGTATTTTATTTATAGGTATATAAATTATTGGCATAGACATAGATATGGTGTAGTCCATATTAGATAATCACCCCTTCCATTAAAGCAAACAGTTGAGTCCCTCACACTGGCAATGAGCAAACGATGAAGAAGAAAAGATCATGGGACATTGAGATGCAACACTGAGCTGAGTCATTCTCCTGAGGCCCTCATTACATTGTGGCAAGTCAGTGGAAGGTGACACAGTGGAGGGCACATCGGGTGAGCTCAGGAGAGGGAAGGAGGTTGCATTTTTGTCTGTGAAGTGGCCCAGGGGATAGACGGTAAGTGAAAAGGGAGAAACAGACTGGCAGCTGAGGACACTCCAGTGTGAGCTTTTATCACCCCATTAATTCATTCAATTAGTCAGTCAGTCTTCTCATAAGTATTGAACACCTGCTGTGTAAAAGGCACAGGAGTAGGTACTATGGGGGAGTCAGGCTGCATGAGAGATTCTTGCCCTCTGTCACACAAGTAACAAAAGCCCAGTGAAGTGCAAGATAAAATAGAGGTTATATATGAGGTAGGGTAACCCCTCACCAGTCATGTCTTATTCTCTGTGGCCAGCTCAAAACACCACCCCAAGAAATGTATGTAGGACTACATACAAGAAAGTATATAGAACTAGCCCTTCCTATGTATGGGAGAGTTAGGTATTCCCAGTTAGGGCCTGGGCATGTAGCAGTCAACCAAATGGCAATGCTAGGGTAGAGGTTTGGTTGTTTTGTTTTGTTTTGTTTTGGGGGTGAGGGGGCAGAGGGAGAGAGAGAGAGAGAGAGAATCTTAAGCAGGCTCCATGCCCATCATGGAGCCCGACACAGGGCTCCATCTCATGACCCTAAGATCATGACCTGAGCCCAAATTAAGAGTCGGACACTTAACCAACTGGGCCACCAGGCACCCCTGAGGTTTGGTTGTTTTGAAGGAAGACCTTCAAAGGGATTAGGATGCTGAGGGATAGTGCTGGGTCACCAAGTATAGTGTAGAATAGCCTTAAGGTTGGCCTAGTAGAAAGGAATCAAGGGACAGTTCTAGTCCTGCTTCCAGAGCACTGACCTACCTCAACCCACTTATGCCCTCTGTATCTCTGTCTCCATGTGCAGATTATATCCACTCTTTTGGAGCAGTGTGTTGATGAATATGGTAATAAACGTCAATCTCCAAACACAGTGCTGGGTAGGTAAGGGCTCAGGAGAACTCAGGGCTCCTCGTGCCAGCTTTTCCTCAGGAATAAATACTGCCTCAGTTATTGGCTTCTGGAGGTTGATGTGGTTGGAAGGGAGTGGATGTTAATAAAACTTTTCTACTGGCTACGCAACTTCATTAAAATGTCATATCGATTTCAAACTCCTCCTCCTCCTGCTTTTTGGTTGGTCTCAATCTATAGAAAGGACTCCTTCCAACGAGATGGAATGTTATGCTAGACTGGTAGCTATGCATAGGCTGGGGTAGCCAACACAGAGCCTTGTGGCCTTTGCATTTGTCCAAAAAAGGGGCACATTCTTCAGAAGCGTAATTTTCAAGGGTATTATGAGACACTTCTCTGAGTCTGCAGTAGGCCACAGCGGATGGAAATAATTTCACCTGCAATATTTAGAGCTGGGACTAATGAATCTTCATATCTTTTCAAACTCATCTATTCTTATTTAAAAGTGATGAATAGTGGCAGTTTGGAAAGATGTACTTACTTGTTCATTGGCGCAATAAAAAATAGATGGCATTGCAGCGCAAAAGTTCTTAATGTCCTTTCCCAAGGGGAAAAAGTAATTGCTACGAAGAATTAGAATTGAACTCCTGGCTCATTCCTTCAAAAGGTTCACCAGCGTTTCTATTTACCCTTTGCACAACTTCCTTTCCCCTTGTAATTAGCTCAGTTCACATGCAGAACATTTGGTGTTTACATATACGGATTCGTATTTTCTTAGCTATGTTTGGCATACTGAAAACAAAAGAAATTTCTGTTTTTGATTTTTTTTTTCTAAAGAACTCAAAGGACTTTACTAGCTTAAATTTAACATGCAGAATTCAGACTTTGCATATCACTCTTCCCAATTCACAGATGAGTAAATAGTACCTAGAAACAAGCTTTATCTCCTATTTCTTTTTCCTTTTTAGTTTTTAAAGATTTTATTTATTTATTTGACACAGAGAGAAAGAGCACAAGCAGGAGGAGTGGCAGGCAGAGGGAGAGGGAGAAGCAGGCTTCTGCAGGAGCAGGGAGCCGGATGCGGGGCTCGATCCCAGGACTCTGTGATCATGACCTGAGCCAAAGGCTGTTGCTTCACCAACTGAGCCACCCAGGTGCCACTTTATCTCCTATTTCTAACATGAAAAGGGGCACAGAAGAAAAATGTGTCTAATTAAATGCAGAGTAAATATGTCCTTGAGGGAAGAAGGGGTATGTGTGTGTTAGGGAGGGGGGAGTTTTTAATACTTCTATCTTGATTATGGTTTCATTAGAGAATGAAGACCAGTATTATCATCTGAAGGGGAGAATAAAGTTATATTCAGGCAATTAGGATTTTTTTTCGTTGATGTGGTAGGAAGGGAGTCCGGATGTATTGATTCTAACTTTGGCTTTTTTGCTAACTAATTACGTGATCTTGAGATTACCATTTAATGTTTTTGGAGCTCAGTTTCCTTACCTATAAGAAGAAAGGATTCGACTGAGAGACAGAAAATACTTAGTATGTCTTTCTACAAGTCCCCACTCTTGTGCCCACAATGGACATCAGCATCAACCTTGGTATTACCTCCTGCTGAACCCACACTTGGCTTTGGCACAGTTTCAACATCACCCTCTGGGAAGCCACAATCAATTGATAAGAGTTCACAATTGAAATTATATTTATTTACCACCCCTGGACTAGAATAATTCAAAGGTACCATCTAAAATCCTAGGCTTCTCTTCCTTCCATGGCCTGCCTACATTTAATAACAAGGATTGAAAACAACTGAATAGTTGGAAAGCGTCCATAATACCCTTTGTTAGATGGACGCCCCAGGGAACATGGCCCCAGACTAATGAAGTTCTTAAAACGTCACATGCCTAGCCCACAGCAGTCAAGTGCTAACTGATGGGCTGTTGGGGTCTGACCTTAGGATGCAGAGATATCATCTGGTCTCTCACAGCACTACATGATTTTAAAACTATGCCGCAAGCAAAGGAGAAAGAGAACACTTAGCAATAAAAAGATCCAGATATTGGCAGCAATACACTGTTAGATCTCTGTGGAATTTGGGTTGTTGTTGAGATGACACGGCAAAGAAATAGAGCTCCGAGCCTCATTTCCCTTAGCCTCCTGGACCACTGCAGAATGACATATATTAGCACGCTGGGTCTATACTAAGGAATTACATATTTGCATACATTACCCCACTGACTTGCCAAGAACATATTGTTTAATGATTGCACCGACGCTGATACATATTGTCCTGACTTATTTTATTTTATCTTGTACTCTAAGAGTCTCTGGCCTGGAGAAATTAAGACATTTGTAAAAGAAACTAAGCATTTTAAAAATGCACTGTTGGTTCCTACTTGCAAATGGTCAATAGTCCTGGGGAGAATGGGAGCTCCTTTTGTTTGGTGTGTTACTTTGGTATGATTTGAAGCCCAGTCTCCTTCCAAATGAATCTACAAAGTGATATTGATGAGGAGGCTCTGCTTCTTCTCTGTCTGCAAGCAGCTGCAATTCTTCCCAGAACTTCCTCACTGACTGGAGAACACAATCCAATGAGCCTGCTCCGGTGCCGGAAAGACAGGGCTCCTTGAGGTTGTTCAGGGGTCAACCCAAGGTGGAAGTGGAAAGTAACCATATCCGTTCTTCCACAGTGCCCCCTGCACCCGTTCATTTCCCGCCCTCTGCCCTTCTCCTGTCTGTAGAGCAAATACATACTGAGCACTTTTATTAGTCCACTCAGGCTGCCATAACAAAATACTTCAGACTGGGCAACTTAGACACCAGAAGTTAATTTTCTTGAAGTTCTAGAGGCTAAGAGTTTAAAACTGGGTGCCAACGGGGTTGTTTCCTCTGAAGGTCATGAGGGAAGGATCTGTTCCAAATCCCCTCCTTGGCTGACCAATGGCCATCCCTCTGGCACATGCACCCCTGGTGTCTCTGTGTGTCCTAATCTCTTCTTATAAGGACATCAGTCATATTAAACCAGGGTCCACACTAACAGCCTCATTTTAACTTCATTACCTCTTTAAAAGTCCCTATTCCTAAATATTGTCACATTCTGGGATACTAGGGCTTCCGTACTGTTGAGCTCATAATAGCACTCATGGTTTAGGGTCTCCTAAATTCTTGATGCCCACTATCTCACCCAATCCTCACAACAAAACTATGAATTAGGTACTATTATTGCTCCCATTTTACAGGTAAGGAAATAGAGGTGTCCAAGGAAAGGAAGAACTTACCCAAGATCCCAAGAATATACACATGCAGTTATTCTATTTGATAAAGATTCATTTCTTCATTCTTTGAAGAGTGCTATAAATAAGCTTTATTATATTGGCTAGTATAAAAACAATTATCTTGTACTTGTGTGTAAACTTTAACAATTACCCTTTTAAACTTTAACAATTATCCTTACATGGGCCTGTATCAGGATTCCTTATTGTATTCACAGCCTTATATTTTCGATTTGCTCCATAGTTCATAATTGGACTTCAAGTTTTTTGAAGTCAGAAGTAGAATATAGAAACTTCTAGAAGAGGTTAGAGTGACAGGATTGACCAGATGGCAGTTTAGTCAGTGATGAGAGGTGTCACATGAGTTATCAGGACATGGAAACTGATCAATATGTATTTTTGAAAGTTTAGTGAATATAAGGAGATGTTTCTTTTTCTTTCTTATTATAGAACACATTGATTGGCATATGGATACCAATGGCTCCCAAAGAGCTTGAAGAACTAAAACATAATTGTATAACTTTTTCTAGTAATTATTTTTATGCAACTGGCAGAAGGAAGTACAGGAAGGAAAAGTATTACTTCCCTAAGGTCACAATGCAGGTGTGACACAGAGGTACGGCTGACACCCAACACAGTAAAGTATGTGGATACGTATTAAATATTTATCACCATGGGGGATTTAAGCTGTGATGTCTCAATTCGTTATGCAGTCACGTTCCTTCAATTAAAAGATCTGTCAGCACAGACGATGTTTCCTGCCACCTCATATATGTGGAAAGGCACATGATAAACTCAACTGGAGAATATTTACATAATCAGTGTGTAATTGTTATTTTCTTAGTTCAAATTTGAAGTCTCCATCAGCTGCACTATTCACACACAATTCCACAGCAAAACGTTTCTCACTCTTTATTAGAGGAAAACCCCTAAGTCCATTTCAAAGACAGAATTTGCTTAGACGTAACTGAAGGCTTCCCTTTGTTCCAAATCCACAGCCCGAGGACAGGGATCCCATCATGTTATACTCTGGATTTTCTTTGTTCTGATCTTATCTCCCTCTTAGTTCCCACCAAGGTGCAGTGGTGAATACCATCATGTTTCATTCAGATTTTTCACCCTTCAAGCTCATTAGAAGGACAATTCCTTTAAAGATGAAGACCTGGAAAGCAGGGTGGCCCGCTCCTGGACTTACCGCTTGGTGCAAGGGACAAGAAAATGAAACCCTAGTGGAATTTTGAACCCTACTCTCTGCTTTCCAGACCTTCTCCTTGGAGGGATTCAAAATGACTAGCGGTCAAACAGCCCAATATAAAGAACCAGATGAGTGGAGGAGCCTTGGCGTTACACAGTGTGTTCTGTGGCTGGGAGACTTGGCATAACCTTGAAATTACCCAAACTTTGAAGGATGTAAGCCAAGACCTTAACTTTATTTTAATGTGGTTTTTGAGCCCGAGACCCAAACTTACATATTGTATACAGCTGTGGCTGCCTGCAGAAGCAAACCTTTGTGATAATGGTTTCGTTTTGTTTTAGAAAGAAATACTATAAGGGTATTCCTCAATAAAACTCTGAACTTCTACCACCATAGCCTTTGCGTTCTGAGTTACGTCTCTGATTTGGCCCTAATGTGAAGTGGATGTCTTGTTCAGATGTTATTTCCTTTAAAGCCATCATTTGTCTGATTCCACTGTAAAGAGATGTCTCTATCAGTGCCTACCTTATGCTCCAAAATCTATTTGTGGGTCAAAGACCTGAGTCTGTCTGTCTTAAGAACACAGGGGATTATGGGATAACTATCCCCAAAACACCCCTTTATGGCTATGGATGCCCAGAGTTAAATGAGAATGCTCCTCATGGTAGTGGGTATGAAAATGTGGCTTGTGTATACATCTACGCTGTTTTAAGAAACCTCACTGAGAGGCAGTCACAGCTTTCCTCCGAATGTAGAACTGGTCCGTCTTAGGTTACAGCTATGTGTCTGTTGTATTTCAAAAATCCAAAAGAAGCTAACAGACAAATAGACCTATTATATTGAAAACTGTAAGTTAGCAAAATAATGCTTTGCAATATCACTGTATTTCCCCTTTAGATAATGCAGCCTTTCCTCTATTAAGTCAAGGCCAGGAGACTAAGGCATATTGCTCAGGAGTGGTGGATGGCTACCATGTAAAATAATAACGATGATAATAATAGTGGTGAATGCTTATAAAGCGTGTATTATTTGCCTGGCCTTGCTGTATAGTTTGCATTAGCTCTTTACTCTTATCCCTTATGCAGAACAGGCAAATAGATACCTCTGGGCTCCCATGTGGACCATCTTAGACTACTGAAATAGGAAACAAAATGGGAACTTGGGGTCAAAGTCTTATTTAGCAATAAAATAATATACTTCCCTGACATTTTCTTTATGCATATAAAGAAATTTTAGGGATTTTCATATAGAGTCCTCAGTGCAGATAGATTCCACTAGGAACCCAGTTTGGAAATGGGAATCTGGTCATGTTTTTCATCAGACACTCTGATCATTTCATGGTACACATGGATGTACTGAACGGTAGCCTCTTCTGCCCCATCTTCAGGGTAACACCAGGAGACTGATCAGATAGAATAGGCATTGAATTCAGGTAAAAATTCACATTTTCAAATGTCTTCTTAAGGACCAGCTCTTTGTTCACATAAAATATAGGTATAAGTCACTCAAGAGAGCTCTAGCGGTGGTAGGAAATTCTGTCAATTTTTATTCTACAAAATGGCCATTTTCTTCACAGAGTACCTTACTCTGTAAAAAAATCTTACAATTTTTTTTTTCCAAATTTGTTCATCCTGCATTCAGCCTGAGAAAATATGACCAAAAAGGAAAAAGTATATCCTTTCTCAACATATACATCAAAGCATCGCGTTGTACATTTAAGTGTCTTACAATTTTTTGTCGATTATACCTCAACAAAGCTGAAATAAAATGAAATAAAAATGAAATAATTTAAATCCAATTTGATTATTTAAAGACTCCATTTAGATACTCATCAGTCTTTTTTTCTTTTTTCAAATTTTTGTTGTGCTATGTTAGTCACCATACAATACATCATTAGTTTTTGATTGAGTGTTCCGTCATTGTTTACATGTACCACCCAGTGCTCCGTGCAATACATGCCCTCCTTAATACCCACCACCGGGCTCACCCATCCCTATCCCCTAAAATCCTCAGTTTGTTTCTCGGAATCCACAGTCTCTCATGTTTGACTACCCCTCTGATACCCACCACTTTACTTTTCCTTTCCTTCTCCTAATGTCCTCCATATTATTCCTTATGCTCCACAAGTAAGTGAAACAATATGATAATTGACTCTCTGCTGACTTATTTCACTCAGCAGAATCTCCTCCAGTGCCATCCATGTTAATGTTAGAGACTTCAGAACTCTAAAGTCAATCCTGAGAAAGAACAAAGCTGAAAATATCACATTTACTGATTTCAAATTGTATTACAAACCTATAGTAATCAAAACAGTCTGGTACTGGCATAAATGCAGACACATAGACCAAAGGGTCAGAATCAAGATCCCAGAAATAAACCCTTCCATATGCAGTCAACTAATATTTGACAAGGAAACAAAGAAAATTCAAAGGAAAATGGGGAATTCTTGGGAGGTGCCTGGGTGACTCAGTGGTTTGGGCCTCTGCCTTCCACTCAGGTCGTGGTCTCAGAGTCCTGGGATTGAGCCCCACGTCTAGCTCTCTGCTCAATGGGGAGCCTGCTTCCCCATCTCCCTCTGCCTGCCTCTCTGCCTACTTGTGGTCTCTCTCTCTGTGTCAAATAAATAAATAAAAATCTTTAAAAAAAAGAAGAGTGGGGAATTCTTATCAATTTTTATCAATAAATAGTACTGAGAAAGTGATATTCCATGCAAAAGAATGAAATTGGACTCTGTCTTATACCACTCACAAAAATTAACTCAAAATGGATTGAAGAATTAAATGTAAGATCTGAAAACGTTAAACTTCTAGAAGAAAACGTAGCGGAAAATCTTGAAATTAGTCTTGGCAATGACACCAAAACACTAGTAACAAAAACAAAAAATAAACAAGTAGGACTATTTCTGAATAAAAAGCTCCCCATCATTTTGTTAATTTCAACAAAATAAAAAGAAAACCTATAGAATAGGAGAAAATATTTGCAAACTTCCTCTGATAAGGAGCTGATATCCAAAATATGTAAGAACTCATATAATTCAATAACAACAAAACAAAAACCCCAAACGATATGATTAAAACATGGGGAAAGGACCTGAATAGACATTTTCCCAAAGAAGACATACAAATGGCTCATGAAAAGGTAATCGATATCACTAATCATCAGGGAAACACAAATCAAAATCACAATGAGATTATCACTTCACACATGTTAGAGTGGTTATTATAAAAAAGACAGGAGATAGTAAGTGCTGATGAGGATGTGGGGAAAAGGCAACTCTTGTATACTGTCTGTAGAAATGTAAACTGGCAAAGCCGCTATGGAAAACAGTATGGAGGGGTGTCTGGGTGGTGCAGGCACCACCCAGGGTTGGGTGGGTGGTGGTCTTGGGACTGTGGGATCCGGGCCCCTATTGGGCACACAGAGCCTGCTTGAGATCCTCTCTTCCTCTCTCTCTGCCCATCCCTCCTGCCACAATTTATCTGTTTCTACCTAAAATAAATAAATAAATCTTTAAAAAAAGAAAAAGAAAGAAAGAAAACAGTACGGAGTTTTCTCAAAAACTAAACAGAGAACTATGATATAACCTAGTAATAATCTCACTTCTGGGGATAAAGTGAAAAGTGAAGTCACTGTCTTAAAGAGACAATATACTTCCACATTCATCGTAGCATTATTCACAATAACCAAGACATAGAAACAAAGTAAGTATCCATGGATGATGGATGAATGAAAAAAGATGGAGTGTGTCTATACACAGTGAAATATTATTTAGCCATAAAAGGAATTTACCATTTGTGATAACATGGATAAACTCGAGGCATTGCACTAAGTGGATTAAGTAAGATGGAGAAAAATAATGTATGATCTCACGTATATGTGGAATCTAAAAAAGTGGAATTCATAGAAACAGAGAATAAAATGCAGGTTGCCAGGAGGTGGGGGGTGAGAAGAATGATGAGATGTTGGTCAAGGGTATAAATTTTCAGTTAAAATATGAGTAAGTCCTAAAGATCTAATGTGCAACATAATGACCATAGTTAGAAATACTGTATTGTATGTGTGACAGATGCTGATAGAAGAGGTCCTAAATGTTCTCACCACCACCACCACAATAACATAAAGTCACTATGTGAGGTGAAGGATGTGTTAACCAATCTTACTGTGGCCATCATTTCACAATATACACCTGTATCAAATCATCACATTGTATCCCTTAAACTCACACAATGTTAAATGTTGATTATATCTCAAGAAAGTTGGGGGAAGAAAAGAAACTTCACAGCTGAACACATTTGTCTGGGCTCGCTCCCATTCTCTAGGCCCCAAGGCCACCCACCAGCTGCTTGGGTTGGCTTCACTACAGTTTATCCTGCTTTGGCAAAGAATAAGGGGTTCAACTCAAAGACCTGTACTGAATATATACATGTTAATACTTTAAGAATAAACATGTGTTGTAACTATTTGGAATAAAAAATTTCTTAAATATACCATTACTTTACATAGTTAAAAAAAAAACCCACAGAGAAAAGTAATCTCATTTTGATTATTTAGGATTATAGTTATGAACAGGGGACACATACAGTATGTGACACACAGTGCCATAGAGGCAAACTGAGGAGGGAGAAAGAGTACTTTGCTCAGAATCAGACCATCCTGGGTTCCAATCCTGATTCTCCCATACATGATGTCTTCATTTACAAAATGCAGTCAATAAGTCCTTGCTCCGAAAGCAATATGTGTGAAGTGTGCATTACAGTGTCTAGCGCATATTTGGCACTGAATACATGTTGGCTTCTCTTCCCCCTTCTTTGATTCTCCATGACTTGTCTTCCTTGTAATTTTCTCAGAACTTAGAGATACACAGAACTCTTCATTAAGTTCTTATGACAACTGTGATGAGTAACCGATGTCTAATATTCCATTAGTCTCCGGGTTGAGAGGTCCATGTAGAGTGAAGAGTGAAGACCTTTCCTGTCCCCCACCAACCCTAATGAAAATGCAAAAAAAAAAAAAAAAAAAGAACAATGACTGAGACTTTTGTGAAAGGGGTTTATATTTCACCAGATCTACCCATGTTTCCATTTAAAGGTTGGCTGAGTTCCCATTTCCAATCTATAGATGGAGAAGTTGAGTTCTTTTTTCATTGTTTTGTTTTAAGGAAAGGGAAAATGATGTAGAGTAGGAAATATTCTTTTATTTATTTACCTACACATATACAAAGAAACAAATAATAAAGTCGGACCCATATTAGGTGTCTAATACCACCCAGGCTCTGTTTTAAGCACTTCACAAATAGTAGCTCGCTTAACTCCCACAGCAGCCCTATGAAGTAGGTTGCCTAGATGAGAGAACTGAGGTATCAAGAGATGAAACCCAAAGTCACAGACCAGCAAGGGGCAGGGCTACGATGTCTGAACCCAGGAAGTTTGGATCCAGAGTCTATGCATTGAGTTTCTGTGCCCCATGTCAAAACTTAATAGACATGCATCAAAACGTCATATCTATGAGTCATCGTCAAGTAAAATTTGGAAAATACTTTAGATGTAACTAGTAATAATGACTTCTCTAATGTACAAATTCCATATCTTAATGTAGGAGCTGGCTGTAGGAAAAACTCAAGGCAATTTGCAGGCAATACAGTATCTTCAAGCATTACAAATGGAGTGCCATACTCAAGGAAGAAAAATGGTATTTCAAATTAAAAAGGTATAACTTCAGGGATCCTGTGAGAAAATCTACCCCTGCCCCCAACCTGTGTAAACCACTTACCTTTGGATAGCTCCTAAAGAGTAGGGTCCTAGGGCAGCAAGATCAAGCAAATTGCTCTGGAGGACGATGGACAGTAGGTCAAACTAGGCCACCCTCACATCCATATAAATTGTGACTCTCCACACTTGCCTCTAGAAAAAGCTTTCCTGGTTGAAGGAGAGAGAAGGGTAACTAAGGGTCAGGCAGAGGTGATCAGCAAAGAATTTTGCCTTTAAAGCCAGATAGGGGAACTCATACAAGCCAGACCTCTAGATGGGATCCAGGGAGCCTGGGGATCTTGCTTCCACCCGTCTGATTTGGGATACAATATCTTTATGTTTAAAAATCTTCCTCATTGATTTTTCTGCCAAAGATGTCTAAATCCATTCAAAAGCCTTGGGTTTCTTATTTGCTTTATATATACTTGAGCTCAGACTCCTACACGGAGCTCTGGAAAGTTTAGTGCTTGTGTTCAGCACATCAGAAAAAATCACAACACATTAACCAAGGCAATGCTCCCATCAAGTGAAAATTTTGCTTAATCTTAGTGTAAGAGATACATCACAGAGCTGACCACTCCCATAAACATATTTTAAAAACCGTGCAATTTCTCCTCATCCCATCTCTAGCCTCCAGCTCTGTTTACTGCCCTGTATTTCTGGCTCTGCTGGTTGAATGAAGTGTTTCCCAGGTCCCATCCAGGTCAGAGCACCCCAGGGAGATAAGACCAGTGCCAAAGAGGAATGCTGCTAGCATTTCATTGGTCAATGGTGACGTCATGCTCTAAATATTTGACTCTGGAGATTAAAGTAATTGAAAACATACTTCCATTCTCTAAATACCCCTATAACTGTCTCTTACATCTGCAATATTTTCCTCCAAGTACAATTGTCGGTGTATGATTGCTTTCCCGAATATAAGGTTTTATTCTATCCTGTTCATGGGGGGGGGGCAGTGTTCTGTAACTTTCTGAGTGGCTGATGTATACCCTTCTTGTGTTGCCCAAATGCCCTTAATCTCTATTCACTGGCTATTTCAGGAAGACAAACGCATGAGTATGAGTGTGGGCACGTGTGTGCGCTGCATGTACGTGTGTGCATATCGATTAGCGTAAGTGCTGCAACTTAGTTACAGAACAGAGAGTGGAAAATTGGTGGAACACCTTATTACTGCTCAAAATAATATAATATACCATTACATGGCCATTTTGTATTTCATAGAGAATCTCAGACTTGGAAAAAATATGAAAGACCTTCTGGTTCAAATCTTACATGATTTTTCATGTTACAAAATGAAACTCAAATTGTAAGCTCACAATATCTTCTTTGGCAAAGAACATGTACTTTTTGCTAGTGATCTTTTACTCTCTCTCCATTTTATTAAGCTTTTAAAATCTTACCTGCATATATTATATCTTGCATGTCCTCACTTCCCCTGCTTTGACCGTTACTATATCTGGCTCCTGTTCCTATTTTGAAGTCATCTTTCTTCTTGGAGACTTTTACTTTCTTCTCCATTGCTTATATTCTCTTTCTCTTTTAAAAAATACTGTATACCCTAATAGATCCGAATCAGAAAAACAACAAGAACTATGAATTTTGGCCACCCTCCTCATACCAACAGCTCCGTGGCAGAATGTTGGCTACTTCTATGACCCCAGGAGGCTATCATGAGATGATGAACATTATCATTTCATCAGGGGGTTCAGTAATTCCTACGTCAGCTTCAGACTCATCACTTTGCCAAGAGGCTTCACAGTCATAGGACAGTGGTTTACAAATGGAAGGTAATATAACGCCATAGTGTGATACCTGGGTGGCTCAGTTGGTTAAGTGTCTGCTTTCAGCTCAGGTCATGATTCCAGCATCCTGGGATCGAGTCCCCCATCAGGCTCCGTGCTCAGTGGGGAGCCTGCTTCTCCCCCTGCCTGCCGTTCCTCCTGCTTGTGCGTGATCGCTCTCTCTCTCTCTCTCTGACAAATAAATAAATAAAATCTTAAAAAAAAAAAAACCACCATAGTTGTTTAGAACTTTCTCCCCAAAGCCCAAAGCGAAACGCTTTAATCTACTTGCGCCATATGGAGAACTTCTAAATGGCTCTTCCTCTCTAAAGCCCAAACCCAAATCTGTGATTTCATCAGTTTGTAAGAAAAGGACTCTCCAGTGTGCATGATCAATGGTGAGAGGTGTGGACCCTAAATGCAGTCACAGGTGTCTTTGTAAGAGAGTGGTGGAGGGAGATTTGACAGAGAAGAAGGAAGTCACGTGAGCATTGGGGTACAAGGCTACTGCTGGCTTTGAAGATGGATGAAGGCAGGGACCAGGACCATAACAAAACAAGGGGCGCAGCTCTGGGTGCTGGTGAAGGCAAGGACACAGATTTTTGCCTAGAGCTTCTAGAAGGAGTGTAGCCCTCCTAAACACCTTGATTTCCAACTAGAAGTCTGAAAATGATTTCAGACTTCTCAGAAATTATAAGAGAATAAATGCATGTTGTTTTAACCAGCAATTTCTGGTAATTTGTTAACAGCAGCAGTGGAAACCTAATATTCAATGTGGCTGAGTTTTAGCCAATGGGTTGTGAGTAGATCAGGCATGTTTTCAGGTCTGGGCTATAAACACTGCCCACATAGTATCCTCAAAGCTCTTTGTGATGGGAGGGACAGATGAAGTTTTAGAATACAAGTGAGGTCCGGAGCTGATGACCAAGAAAGAATTTTTAAGATGTCCCTGGTGCAAAAAGGTGGTTTTATTAAAGCATGGGGACCAGACCCGTGGGCAGAAAAATTTGCTACCCCAGGGTTGTCAGAGGTGGCTGATTACATACTAAGGGTTTGGGAGAGGTCAGGACAAAGGGAGGTTTCAAAATAACTTTCATATGCTAAAGAAGACCTACAAGATACTGGAGCCCTTGACGTTGTTAGGTTAAGGCTGTTTTTCCTTTCTTAGCAAAGTATTAACATTAAGGTGGTTGGGAGATTCCTGGAAGAACGTCACAGGGTCCTACCTAGGAGTGGGGGTGGGGGGAGGTTGTAGGGAGTCAGCTTCTGCTTTGTCCTCATCCAGCCTTCTGTTCCCTTATCAGGACCAAAGGACAGCGACTACAGAAGCCCCATACTGGAGATCATAGAGCTTCCCAAGCCCTCGAAAACCTACGCGGAGAAGACAGGACCCTGCGGATCTGGGACCGCTCGGCGGGAAATAACCTTCCATTGCATTAAGCTGTTACTCCTTTTGGGCTGATTTGTTACAGTGGTTGCTGTCACTCCAGCTGGGGCACGATTTCTTTTACTCTCAATATTGCTCTTTACGGAGAGATTTATTCTCCTCCTTCCTGGGCGAAGCCCACCATGGCCCTGGATGCATGAAACTCTGGCAATGGCTGATCCTACCAGGCATGCATGCAAAACGATGTTTCGTGTTCTTTTCACCTCTGTTGACTCTGCTCCCAAGAAAATACACGCGGAGACTGATGGTCGGAAGCTGCAGGGCGGCATCCTGGAATTGTCGGCTGGGGTTTACCATCTGGAACTTCATAGTCCTCTTAGAGGGAAATGACAAAAGAGAAAGATCATCTACATTCATGCGTTTATCGTCTATCTATCTACCTACCTACTTACCTATCTATAGCTACTGTGTAGGTACCATTCAGTCCTCACACTGAATACGTAGATGGATAGACAGGTGATACATACATACACAAACATATAGGTGTGTGTGTGTGTGTGTATTCTTAGAACAGTGTCTAGAACCCTGGGTTGCATAAGTATTAGTCATGTTGTGATATAGACAAGGGAAGTGTCAAGTGTTATGAAATTGCTTAGTTGGAGAATATAATTGTATCTAAGGGGTGAAAAATGTCTTACATGGTAAATCATGTTTCAAGCTGATAGCTGAAGATTGGTTAGAAGGCGGGCAATCCGGAGTGAGGGAAGGCTGATGGATACGTGAAACGAAACATGCACTGTCTCGAGGGTGGGAAGACAAAGCACGGAGTTTGAGAGCAAAAAGAAATTCACCGGCAAGAGCAACATGTGAAGGAAGGAGAAGCCAGAACTGAAGCTGGAGACGTGAGCAAGGGCAGAGGGTAGAACTGAACAACATGGCGTTTCCTTGTGCTGCTTCCAGTCACCAACGCTGATAAGCTAGCACAAAGGCGTTTTTGTTTGAGGGTGCCTGGGTGGCTCAGAGGGTTCAGCATCTGCCTTAGGCTCAGGTCATGACTTCCAGGTCCTGGGATCAAGCCCCATGCTGGGCTCCCAGCTCAGCAAGGAGTCTGCTTCTCCCTCTGCCTCTTCCCCGTGCTTGTGCTTTCTCTGTCTCTCCCTCAAATGAATAAATAGTATCTTTTTAAAAAAGTGATTTTGGGGGGCGCCTGGGTGGCTCAGTAGGTTAAAGCCTCTGCCTTCAGCTCAGGTCATGATCTCAGGGTCCTGGGATAGAGCACCGCATCGGGCTCTCTGCTCAGCAGGGAGCCTGCCTCCCCCTCGTCTCTGCCTGCCTCTTTGCCTGCTTATGATCTCTCTCTGTGTGTCAAATAAATAAATAAATTCTTTTAAAAAAGTGATTTTGTTTGTAACATAATGGTAATTGATAAACTCGTATCTTTAGAACTGTTAGGTGGAACAATGTGTATGTTATTTTAGAGAAACTTTAGTGGATTCAAATGAACGTAATTTGTCTTTCTGGGTTTGTTTCCAGAATTTATAAATTAAACATAGTAAACTATAAGTTGCTGGGGGAAAACAAAGAATGAAACCAGCCCTGTGGGCATTTCACTTTCCCGCCAGCTCCTGAGGCTGGTGGAGGGAACTGCCCACCTCACCCCTGCACTTGAGCTCAGTTGTTGACAGATCGTCCTGGGCCAGGAGACACCTGTCCATGACGCCAACTCTGCCAAGAGGGAGAATTCAGCTCATGCCAATTTATTGGTGCTGGGGCCTCCTCTGTCTTCGGCAGCTGCTGAAGGGTCAGTGTGTGGAACTCACCTTCTCTCCATGAAGGGAGCCAACCTGAGCTTAGGAACCCAGGGCTGTGAAGGGAAGAAGTCACTTTCTGCTGGTTCTGAAAGCCAGCTGAGATGTCCTGTCATGTCATACAGAGCAACATCCGAGAGCCTGGCCTTGCTCTTTCCAAAGGAAGCTGAATCGCCTCCCACAGGCTTTTGGCAAGTGCCCGCATAGACACGGCAGTCGCAGCCTACCCCTCCATCTCGGCTCCTGCCATGCGGGCTGTGTGTTCGCAGCCAGATACTGCGGGCATCAGGGGTTCCCTGAGTATTGGGAGCCCACGCTCTGTCTCAGAAAAATCAATGTTTTCGATTTTCATCACATCCCCACTGAGTAATCCTGTCTGTTCAACCCATCATTCTGGGTAGTTTGATTTCTCTCAAACATACCCAAAGCAGTTTTCACCTTTTTTCTTTGAGAAAAGTTGCTGAACTTTTACTGAGCCCATTGTAGGATTTTCTTTTCTGGTAAAGAAGTAAAATGCAATAAACATTATTTGGTCCAGGTTGGCATTAACAACACAAAGATGAGCTGTGAGATGTAGGTTATCTTTAAAAAAATACTTTATGTAAGAACCCTTTGTAATTGTCAAAGTGCTTTTGCAAATAACTATTGTTATTTCCTCTGCTCTCAGGATGGCTTTTCATCGCTCCTTCCGCAGTCTGAGGAACATGCAATTAATGAGATGTGAAATGATTTTGACTCTTAAGAGCCAACCTGGACTGACCAGTGTTGAAGGAAAAGAAACACTATGTTTGAAGTTGATGTGTTTGAAGAGGTCGGTGGCCTTCCCCTTAAAATGATAGACGTCGGTGGAGATTACATAGCTTAAAAAAATTGCTTTCAGAATCTGAAGGAGAAGATAATTAAAAGTTAAGGCACCTGTTCAGATTACAGGATAACATCAGTAATAAACCTGTTCATGGAAGGCTTTTTATAGTTACCATGCATCTGCTTTGGAATGAACTAGAACATATCGCATTACTAAATGCTCGTTGTCACGGACACAGATATCGCTGATTTCCTCTGCTGGTCTGAACTGGTGGTAAGCATGCAAATGAAAAAGGAGGTGGGCATAATCAATGGAGCTACTAGTGGCTGAAATCTTGGCGTTAAGAGATATTTCCTCATCTCCTCCTTAGTGTAAGAGATCCTTTATTTCTCTTGGGAGTTTTGGGGATATTGGTTACAGAATAATTTCTAATTATTCTCAGGAGGTGCCAAGGCCAAAACAGAATTCATTTTGCTCTTAAGAATTACAATGCAATTATTTTATATAATCAGATATTAGATTTGGCTGGAAACCTTCAAGATACAAGCTGCCATTTCCTGGCACTCAGCATCTGTGCCTAGGGTTTGCCATTCGGGCCCAGAGGCACAAAGTATCCCACATCTGCGTACCGCTCAGGGAGAAGACTTTGTTTTGACCTTGGCTTTATAACTTGAACTGAGAGCTGATCCTGCCTCTGCAGGGTCATTCAGCCACTGTTGATGCTGGGTGGGGTCAAAATGGTACAGTTGGTGCTGCTGAAACCCAGGGACCACTGCTCCACCCCCCAACTTCCCATAAGACCCTCATCTGAGTCCACATAAACCGAGAATAGTGTCCACTCAGATTTGGGGCAGTGGGTTGGTTCTAGGGACTGAGTATTTGTGTCACCTCAAAATTCATAGGCCAAAACCCTAACTGTGAAAGTGATGGTATCAGGAAATGGGGCCTTGGGAGGTGATTTGTTTTAGATAAAACCATGAGGTTGGAGCCCCCATGATGAAATGAATATCCTTATAAGAAGAAGAGACTATAGCTTGAGCTCATTCTCTCTCTCTCTCTTTGCTGTGTGAGGACATAGCAAAAAGCACAATCTGCTAGCCAGGAAATAGGCTCTCACCGGACATTGAATCAGCTGGCACCTTGATCTCGGACTTCCTAGCTTTCAGAACTGTGAGAAATAAAAGTTCATTGTCTATGTTATTTGTCACAGCAGCCTGAACTAAGACAGGCGAGGAAAAATTTTCAGAAGTGTCTACTGGATAGTAAACATTTCAGGCTCTGTGGTCCATCTGTCTACAATAAGACCTTGACCACAACCCATCATCAGGGGGACACCTAGGGCTGAGGGTGAAGGAGAAGTGAGGGGGAGGTTGGTCAAGGTCTCCCACCATGCCACACTCTATTTTATGTGAGAAGGAAATATGCTTCTGGCTCATTGAAGCCATCAATACATTGTGAGTTTCAGGTTGCTTGCCCCTTAACCTATTTCTCACTAAATCAAGCATTTAAATTGTAACTCACAATATTTTGAGTAACACTGAGCTTTTATGCTAGCCCACTTTACTTTTTCATTCACTCAGGATGGAGAAGAAAGGCAGGGACAACATGGTCCTTCCCAGCAGAATGAAGAGAATAGAGCTAGAAAAGGTACTGGAGGGATAAGAGGAAGATCGGTGCCCCGTGTAAATCACATGGGGTGGAAGGGTCCATGTCTCCTACCCTAGCTCTGCCAAAGACCCTACTGACTGCTTGTCCTCAGTGGGTCACCTACCAGTCAGCATTTTTTGTTGTAGGAAACTGGAAAACAAAGCCAAAAACAACACACAAACAAAACTTTTAGTTGATTTAAGCAGACAAGTATTTTGTTGAGAAGACATAAGGAGGAAACTGTTAGGACATAAGGCCATAATAACCAGGAAGGCCACTGAAAAAGGCCCACTCAAGAACACGGGATGCTGGCAGCAGCGAGAGCTATGCCAAACCATGGGGCAATACCAGTTGGGAGAAGACACCATTGCTACCTTCAGAACTACCCAAGAATGTCACTATTGTAGCATCGAGTCTGGAGTTCCTGAAGATATGGCTGCCATCACCTATCACCAGAATGGAATCTTCCTGCTTTTTCATACTATAAGCTCCCAATTCAGTATTTGGGAGGAGTATAAGACAGGCAAATAATGTAAAAGTTGAGGGTTTAGAACACCTGTAGTAAGAATCAAGCTTGGTCTCTCACTGAGACTTGTGAACGGAGGAATCCTTCATTTGTAAGAGGATTTTGGGTGCCCGGTAGCCAGAGACAGTGGGAGAGACCAGAGAGAGAGGGAGAGAGACAGAGAGACAGTGAGAGACAGAGAGATTGTCTACAATAGGACTCCATTTGCTCTTCTGAGAATGGAGCAGGTTGAATTACATGAACCTCTGAAGATGTTTTAACTTCCAAGTGTTCTGATTCTAGAAAAGTAATGCCTAGATGCTTATATTTAAAAACATGGGAGGAAGCAACACACAAATCATCTGCTTTCTGAACTGCTCAGGCCTGACAACAAATCTGGAGGCAAATGGGTTTCCTCTTGCATGCTAACTTCTATTGTGGTTTTCAAAACTGTTACACAAAAATAATTCAGAGAATGACCCTATATTCATCAGCAAAGAGAGTTAGGGTCAATTAGCCTGGACTACTTCTACACAGGGGCAGAAGTGGGGAGGAATCACAGTGACCTACCTACTAATTTCATCCTCAACTCAGAAATACTAAGGGCCAGAGACTCTCCTTTGGATACCAATGTCCTTTCTCCCCAGAGGGGGAGCTATGAATGAAAATCCTCTCTTAGGAGACTGCCGGTCATGATTGCAAATAGGCAGGATGCAATGATTAATTTTACGTGTCAGCTTGACTAGGCCACCATGTGTCCAGACATGTGGTCACACATTATTCTGGTGTGTCTGAGAGGATGTTTTTAGATGAGATCAACATTTGAATCAGTAAACTGAATAAAGCAGATTACCCTTCTTAACATACATGGCCCTCATCCAATCAATTGAAGAACTGAACAGAACAAAAAGATTGAGGAAGAGGGAATTTTGCTTTTCTGACTATTGAGTTGGCACTTGACCTCCTCATGCCCTTGGACTAGAACTTATGATGTAGGCTTTTCTGGTTCTTAGACCTTTAGACTGACTCAGACTGGAGCCAAACCACCTCCCACCTGGTCTCTAGCTTAGGACTCCACATTGGGATTTCTCAGCTTCCATAATCATGCAAGTTAATTTATTATAATAAATATTATTTATATGCAGATATCTTCTATTGGTTTTCCCTCTCTGGGGAACCCTAAGATATACGGCTATGCTCAGCTAGAACAGAAGGTCAGCGCTGGGCCAGATTAATTCCCCCTCCCTTACCAACACCTCCTTCAATTCTGTAGCCAAAATGATGACCATGGGCCTACAGGTCACTAGTCACCAGTGTAGCCACTTGTTCAGACTCTGTTCCAGTGGCCTTAAGTGACCTTACCAGAGCCAGTGCAGAAGACCTTGGGTAACGTGTAGGCCTACTTCTCCTGCACTTGAGGAGTTGTCTTTCTGAAGCACAGGCCCTGAAGTGATGCCTCTCCAACGTGGGTCTCAGAACAAAAATGACCGTACTGAGAAGGTGGAATGCTAAAAAAGCAGATCCAAGAAAAAGCCTGAAATTTAGTGCCCAGAAAAATCTGGAAGTTTTCCGTGTGAATTCTTTCCCGTTGGTGGATTCTGTATTTTCTTCCAACTTACCTGCTTCACTTACTTCTGTATTTGCAGAACCTCTAGGCTGTAACTCTCTTGGCTTACCAGCATGCTAGATGCACCAATGTTAAAGAGGACAGTGACCTTCTAGGATTCGGCACATGGATCATTTATTCATATTTAGCAAAAATACTCATTGAGATGTGAGCTTGGACTGTGGCATTGGCTTGTAGGTGGAAAGTGGGACTCTGGTGACGAAGAAAATGGAAAGCTTCAATTATTTACATTTCTCACTTTATATGGCACCCTGCCAGTGAAGTAGGTCTTAAACAGATAGACTCCATTGATTAAGGTAGATTAGAAGAACTTAATGTTAAATTGATTCTGCTCTTCTCTCTCTTTTTCTTCTGGTGTTCCCATTTTGCAGATGTTACATCTTTTGGAGTTGTCCAAAAGATGGACTTTTTGGTCTGTGTTTTTGTTTTGTTTTGTTTTTTGTTTGTTTGTTTTTTTTGTTGTTGTTGTTGTTTTTGTTTGTTTGTTTTTTGTCTTTGTTCTCTTTGCTTTTTGTGTTTTGAGGATCCTATTGATATAACCTCCAGCTCAAAGATTCTTTCCTTGGTCATGTAAAGTCTACCAAGAAAGCCAGCAAAGACATTCTTCATTTTTGTTTCCATGTTTTTTTATCTTTAGCATTTCTTTTTTGTTCTTTCTGGGGGTTTCTATCTCTCTGCTTACTTTGTCCATCTGTTCTTGCATGGTGTCTACTTTACCTTCTAGTCACCTTAGCACATGAATCACAGTTGTTTGAAATTCTCATCCTGATACTTCCAACTTCCCTGCTGAGGTGATGAGGTCACTTGACTATATAAATTCTTGAATGACCAGGAACATATGTCATGCCATTTAATAGTCAGGATTATTTTCCAAAGTTTTAATGGAACATTCACAGTAAGATTTGTAACTCTTATTTTTGGGAAGCTGCTTTTTATGTCAACCTGAAAGCTCTCCTACAACTCAGCTGATTATATTCTGCTTGCCCCTGAATCATGAAAACAATAGTTACTATTTGAACCTCCCAACAGCTCTCTGCCTAAGAGGTGGGTGCCCCTGTTTACAGGTGATCAACATCCCATTTGATGAGATTAAGTACTTTGTCCAGAGTCATACAGTGAGGATGGAGGAGGGCTGGGATTCCCACCCACTCAGATCCCAGGACCCTTAGACATTGCACTTCAGATCCCCACTGGAGAAGATGGTTTCTCAGACACAGGAGCTTATCTTTCCTAGAAATGGAAATGGACAAAGCTTTCCCCAACACATAAAGAGAACTCATCTTGGGGTGGAATGATTTATCTTGAATTCCTGCTGGTCTTATAGATTCAATAAAAGTGAGTGGCCCATAGTCACCAAACTGTGGAAAGAACCAAGATGCCCTTCAACAGACAAATGGATAAAGAATATATGGTCCATATATACAATGGAGTATTATGCCTCCATCAGAAAGGATGAATACCCAACTTTTGTATTAACATGGATGGGACTGGAAGAGAGTATGCTGAGGGAAATAAGTCAAGCAGAGAGGGTCAATTATATGGTTTTGCTTGTTTGTGGAACATAAGGAATAATATGGAGGACATGGGGAGATGGAAAGGAGAAGTGAGTTGGGGAAATTGGAAGGGGAGACGAACCATGAGAGACTGTGGACTCAGAAACAAACTGAGGGTTTTGGAGGGGAAGGGGTGGGAGGTTGGGTGAGCCTGGTGGTGGGTATTATGGAGGGCGCGGATTGAATGGAGCATTGGGTGTGGTGCATAAACAATGAATTCTGGAACACTAAAAAGAAATTTAAAAAATAAATTAAAAAAAAAAAGGTGAGTGGCCCAGTGTGGAGCTGAACATGGGATATGTGCCACGTATCCATAGTGAGCTATAATCTCCAAACAGGGTTTCACTAGAGGAGCTTAATTCCTTATCCTTGGAAGTAGATGGACATGGCTCCTTTGCATTAGTTGCTAGGTGACTCACTGCACCAGCCAGCCAGAATTATAGATTCAAGGAAGAACAGAAGAAGGCGGCCAAAAAATAGTCCTCTCCTTAAAACTCTGAAGAACCCGTTTTCAGCATGTCTCTGGGCTCTTGGGAGACACAATCATAATAATTTATGCCACCTCCATCCAAGAAAAAAGGAGATTCTCCTTTTTAGATCTTGGGAATATAGCTGTATACTATGTTCAGTTTCTGGGTTTTCTGCCACAAATATTTAGAATCCATCTTGTGACAAAAAAAATACACATTTACAAATTGCTGAGAAAATCTCAAGGAGCAAATTATACAAAGGTGAACAACTACTAGAGCCTTAGTTGATTGTGGATTCCACCCAACATATTAATCTTATGGTGTTAACTTCTACTCCCCACCACCACCCTAAATAGTCCTTTGTTTCTTGGGAAAATGTACACACCACCCACCACCCCAGTTTCAGATCAAAACTACCTTTTCCAACAATTACTTGGAAACTTCTCTGCTTTAACAACTTATTTAAATAGCGTGCCTTTCTGGGCAGCTGTTATCTTGGCAAATGTTTTTCCAAAAACTTCTTGATCTCCTAATAATTTTAAGATGGGATAATTTATCTCCCAATAATTTAACATGGCTGTCCTCTGGACAGCCGATGTTTTTCTTCTACCTCAGTTCTATTAGGAAAGTTTTAAATATTGGGAGATAATTTACCTCCCAATAATTTAACATGGCTGTCCTCTAGACAGCTGATGTTTTTCTTCTACCTCAGTTCTATTGGTAAAGTTTTAAATATTGGCTCTAATTTTTCATTGTCCTATAGAATTATTTTAACTATTGGCCATGGCTGAGTGATAGGGTGGCCTTCCTCTGTCTTTGACTTTGGGCTGGGCCACATGACTTTCATTGGCTATAGTAGTTTTTATTGCTATCATAATAAATTACTACCAATATATTGGATTAAAACAGTTACATTTATTATCTCACACTTTCTGTAGCTCAGAAGTCCTGTGGACTCAAAACTGAGTGTTCTGCTTAGGGTCTCACAAGGCATAAATCAAGGTTACAGATGGGTTGGACTCTTTCATGAAAGTTCTAGGGATGTGTCTGCTTCGAATCTCATTCAAATTGTTGGTCAAATTCAATTCCTTGTGCAAGAAGGAGACTCCCCCACTGTTTCCTTGCTGACTGTCAGTGGAGACCAGTCTTTGCTTCTCTAGGCTGTCTGCATTGCTTCTTGAGCTGTCTTCCTCCAGCTTGAGGATGTGGTCTCCTCCAGCAAAGGTGGGTTGAATTTCTCTCATACTTCAATTCCCTTCATCTTTTGCTCTTGCAGCATCTCTTTTACTCCAGCTAGAGAAAGTTCTCTGCTTTTAAGGACCTAAGCAGTTAGATTGGATCCATATAGATAATCTTATAATACAGATATCTTCCTATTTTAAGAATCATAATCTTAATTACATCTATAAAGTTCCTTTTGCTATATAATGTAATATATTCACAGGTTCGGTGATTAGGACGTGAGAATATTTGGGGACCATTCTAACCACCATATTGGTCAACAGGATGTTAGCAGAGAAGAGGCAAGTGGAGACTTGAAATATCCATGCAAGAATGGCCTTGATTTCTGATTCTTCCTTCATCATGGAGGATAACCCATGTAGCTGATAGCTATTCTGTCTAGACCCTACAGTGAATAGAGTTGGTAGGGCTCTGAGCCAACACATAGTGAGGATCCAAGCTCAATCCAACCTGTAGCTTGAAGAAGAGTCACCAAGTTAGTTCCAGCCTGGATGGGACCCTTTGCAGTCTCATTACCCTTCAAATAAATGCTTACTCTCATCTGTCAGCATTCAAGGGAGATTATCCCACGCAGAATTATTGTGGCAATTGCTCATTGATATAGCAACTAACATTAAAACATAAAACCACTTTTTTCTTTTTTTTCTTTCTAAAATCAACCTAAGTTTTATTTCAGAATCTGTCCCAACCCTATTTCACCCTAGTATATGAGTTTCATTATTGTAAAAAGCTCTGGCCAAGGACAGAAAAGTTGGCCTAGAATTCTGACTCATGTGATCTTAGACAAGTCATTTGCTCTCTACGTATCTTGAGTTCTTCCTATATAAATCAAGAAAATAATCCAAACTTATGGCATTATAGCAAAAATTGAATAAAATAATAAATTGTTTCATTCAGCTGTTCTTTGGTGTATTCACAGAGGTAAAGCTTATGGAGTTCCTACTTTGAGCTAGGCATTATGTTAAGGATCAAGGTATTAAAGATTAATGAAGATAAATTTCTTATTTTTAAGAAGTCTACATCTCAATCAGAAAAGCATTTTGTAAATGTTAAAGCAGTGTACAAATTCAGAGCATTGCTTTGATATTTCTTTTTCTTTTTCTTATCCTTTTGCATTAGGCATGTACTGCTTTTCCACATTTCCTGTCCCATTTTTCTTTAAGCTGTCAATCAAAGGTTGGCTCATTTTGAAAATTAACATCCCTCAAATTCCACCTTCACATTCTTTACCTGAACTAAAAGGTAGTTACATTTATGCATTGGGGAAAAAGTATTTCACTTCAGGGAGACTCAAATCCACTAAGCCCTATAGGCAAGCATAGGAGCTTTTCAGTTGAAAAGGATTAACCTTTCTTAGATCTATTGAAAATCCTCTTATTTATTTTCTTCATTCATAAGAATGCACCTCAGGGCATATATGCATCAGTACCAAAACCCAACAACAACACAAATGAGTTACATGCAATTCTAAATAAAAGATTATAATGGAAATTGTCTGACTGCATTTGGTTCCATAATCCTCCAAAGCCCCATCTAACTATTCATCTTTCCTTCAGGATCAGAGCATTCTATAATTCTTATGGCCCTTAATAGTTCTCTTTTTCAGACATGATCATTATTCAAAGCGTAACCCCATAGAATATTTTTGGAACATTGCATTACTGTCATTCACTATGCTATTTTAGCTTTGGTTTGCTTCCCTGCTTCTTTCTATCTCCTTTTCCCCTTCTCTGTCTCTGGACCAGAGCAAATGTTCCTTTTGTTGGACTGCCCCTAATAGTTAAAAATAATGCTAAGTGTGCATAGCTTGACCTGTTCTACAACAATTCACTGACAGTCTAAATGACAGAACATTGGCATAGAAAATTGCTTCAGGGACACATCAACATCCCACCAAGAACTTCCAGGAGGGCTGCTGCGCTGTGATAAACTTCCCCTTTCCTCCAATGCCAAAATTGACAATACCTCCATGGAGCCATCTTAACCTTGTCTTGAGAAGGGCCTCTGGTCCAACCCCAAAATTCACTCAAGAGCCAACTGTGATGGTAACTCATTTTATATTGTTCTCAAAGACTTCCTTACCATGAAGAGATTATGCTGAGTGAAATAAGTCAAGCAGAGAGGGTCAATTATCATATGGTTTCACTTATTTTTGGAACATAACAAATAGCATGGAGGACATGGGGAGTTAGGAGAAGGGAGTTGGGGGAAATTGGAAGGGGAGGTGAACAATGAGAGACTGTGGACTCTGAAAAACAATCTGAAGGGTTTGAAGAGGTGGGGGGGTGGGAGGTTTGGGGAACTAGGTGGTGGGTATTAGAGAGGGCACGGATTGCATGGAGCACTGGATGTGGTACAAAAACAATGAATACTGTTATGTTGAAAATAAATTTAAAAAATGATTAAAAAAATAAAAAAATAATAAAAATAATAATAAATAAAAATATGATTTAAAAAAAGATATTTTCACATAGAATGAATGACTGAATGGTAACAGGCACTCAGTATCATCATGTTTCAAGGGAGATACCCAATAGCATGGAATTTGCAACCATACTTAAGGGATAGATTGGTCACTGGTCAACACTAGTGTGTTTGTGTCATTCTGGCCATCACTTGTGATATTACAGCCAACACTTTGGTGTGGGAGTCAGAGAAGATAGGACATATCCTGGGAATGGGAGATACTGTCTATTGCTGCTGGCCTTGGGGGAAGTGCAGTGAGATATGTCAGAGAAACATATCAATGGGATTAGTCCTAAGCACCCTGAGTAAAAAAAAAGGAGACACCCCTACTGCAAGGCAATGAAAACACAGGTCAGAATCTGGAGGGACAGGTAAACAAACAAAAAATAGAACACAGAGGGAAGGCTGTATAATATCAGAGGTTAGGGGTAAGACACAGAGAAAGCAACGCCTGAAAGAAATGTGACTTTAAAATATGGTGGTTTAGAGAAATCCTGGTCTCCTACTCTTCCATCTGTCCTGAAACTTATTGTACGTTGACCTTATCTGGTCAAAAGTAGAAGTCTTGAACTGGTAGGCTGCAAACATATTCCATGTCTGAATTCTGTAACTTAAAGCAGTGAGTCCAATAAAAGTAAGTCTCCTTCAGCTTCCTCCTCCCCCAAGTGCAAGATAAAACTTCAGAGGATTGACTTCTCTGTCAATACCTTAAAGCATTATTGTTCAAAGAGACCCTCAGAGGCCATTTGGATTATTCTCCTCCCTTTAGGCAGATTCTCTAAATCACCCAAGATGGCTCTTGATGTTAATATGAAACTATTATTACACAAGTCAAACCAAAGGAGGCCCCAGTAGACCTGTGGTCAGGGCCTTCTCTCCTCTTGAAAGGACCTTACAAGCAAAACCCTGGGTCTTGTATATCCAATTTAATCTCATTGATCATCATGGCAGGCTTTCCAAGATGGACAACATCACCTGTTCTTACCTTTATCTTCCACTAGACATTCCAATGTTTGGCACATAGTCAGGTGTTTCAGGAATGTTTGTGGTGTAGAAGAAAGACTCAGTTCCAGGTTCTAGGCATTTTCAGAGCTGTTGAGGTCTGTTAAGAATTACAATAAGACTAGACTATAGTAGGCATGAAAATCCTCACTGTTCAGTTTCTACTACTAGAAAATGAAATTCAGTATGATGCTTATTAGGGAATGTGGATTGCATTTCAAAAATATCACATGGATGTAAGTTATGGTGAATAAGCAGGTGGGAAAGAAAGGAACAAAATCTTGGTCAAATCAAGCCTACTTTGAATAAGATCATTAGCAAATTGTGTCTATGAAAATGCATTAATAAAAATACTAGATGACCATCTCAATGTTGCTCTAGTGCAGAATGGAGACTGGACCCAGGGAAACTGGCTTTTATGGACTGTGTAAGTTTTCAGATTCCAAGTGACCTAGTGTCTCAGACTGGGAAGGAGGAGGCTAAAGTGAGCTGAACTGGGGCTTTAAAATTTTAACTGCTTTCCAGTTTTTTGAAATATAACTGACAAACAACATTGTGTAAAGTTAAGGTGTACAATGTAATGGTTTGTTGTACATATATGTTGTGAAATGATTACTTCAATAAATTTAGTTAACGATCATCACCCCATGCATTTACATTTTTTTTGTTATAAGGACTTTTAAGATTTATTTTCTTAACAACTTCCAAATATACAATACCATATTAATAACTATAGTCACCATACTGAACATTACATTCTCAGAACTCATTTATTTATAAATGACTGGAAGTTTGTACCTCTCCACCACATTTACTCATTCCCTTCATCCCTCATGCCCCCACTTCTAGCAACCACCAATCCGTTCTCTGTTTTTATGAGTGTGGTTCTTTTAGATTTCACATGCAAATGAAATGCAGCATTTGTCTTTCTCTGCCTTATTTCACTTAGCATAATATCCTCAAGATTCATCCATGTTATTGTAAATGGCAGAATTTCCTTCTTTTTTATGGCTAACTAACAAATATTCAATTGCTTATGTATACTACTTTTCTTTAACCATTTATCTGTTGATGGGCACTTAGACTATTCCCATGTCCTGGCTATTATGAATAATGCTGCAATGAACACAGGAGTGCAGATATCTCTTTGAGATAGTGGTTTCATTTCCTCTGTATGTATACCCAGAACTGGAATTGCTGAGTTATATGGTAGTTCTATATTTACTTTTTGAGGAGCCTCCATACTGTTTTGTAGTGGCTGCACCAACTAACCTTCCCACCAACCACATGTAAGAATTCCCTTTTTTTTTCAAAACCTCACCAGACTTGTTTTTGTCTTTTTGATAATGACCATTCTAGCAGGTTTGAGGTGATACGTTATTGTTGTGGTTTTGATTTGCATTTCCCTGATGATTAGTGATGTTGAGCACATTTTCTTGTACCTGTTGGCCATTTAAATATCTCCTTTGGGAACATGTCTATTCAGGTCTTTTACTGAATTATTTTGTTTTGTTTTGCTTTTGAATTGCATGAGTTCCTTATGTATTTTGATATTAACCCTTATCAGACTTGTGGTTTGCAAGTAGTTTCTCTCATTCCATAGGCTGCCTTTTCATTTTGTTAGTGGTCTCTTTTGCTATGCAGGAGCTTTTTATTGTGATGTAGTCCCATTTATTTATATTTGCTTTGTTGCTTATGGTTTAGGTGGCATAGCCATGAAATCATTGCCAAGACCAACATCAATGAGCCTTCCCTTGGGTTTTTTTCTAGGAGTTTTATGATTTCAGATTTTAGATTTAAGTCTTGGATCCATTTTGAGTTAGCTTTTGTGAAGAGTTGGGTTTTTGATTTGCAACAGAAGGAACTTTCTCCAAAGTCAGGGCATCTCTAGTTACTATGTAGTCCAGGGCATTGGTGGCCATATAGAACTCTGACTGACTCATACATAAATGTCTCTGTGCAAATTAGAAAAAGGTGCTGACTCTTGATGGATGTAGCTCAGTGCTAGCCTACGTGTTCTGGCAAACAATGCACAAACTGTACTTTGATCCCCACTCTCCTGCTTGGCCGGCCACACTTGCACAGGACTGACCCCGCATGCTTGAGTGTGGCAATCCTGTTGATGGGCTGGGGCTTCCTAGAGTTCAGCCAGAGAGACCAAGGCGGTGGAGAAAGTAGAGGATGCTCGCTGGCCTCTCATATCTTGTGTTGTCCTGGATACAAGAGAGAAATCTGAGCTTATTTTCCTTGATTAGAATTACTTAATATGAATTCCTTAGATTCTTAAGGCACCCCAGAGAGCCTCCTTTAGGCTTCTCTAAATCTTCCAAAATTTAGATAGCTTACGCATGGAACATAGAGAGTTTTCTACAAAAAGATTTTGTATCTCTCGCCAGTCCTAAAGGGATCTGTAAAGGCTAAAATTACTAGTCAAAATATCCACTGTAATTTAAGGATTAAATCAATGAACACAAAAGAAAAGAAAAAAGCATCTGATAAGAACTTCTTTTTTATTTCACGTTAATTGGCACTAATGAGCATGATATAAAAACACAATATATTGTGAACAGCTACCCATTTGAGGAAACCTATACCTACCTGCTTTGCACAGCCTTGGAAGGTAACTCTTGGCCACTCTGATGAACAAGTTATTACATCAATAGATCTGAAAGTCTTCCAAACAGAATAAAGCCTTTCAAATATGCAATACTGTAGAAAAACTGCCAAAGACCTTATGTCCTGGGCAGGCAAAAGGAAGCCCAATTCGGTGGTTAAAAACCTCCTGTTTAAGGTCAAGTTTAATTCCCATCTCTGCTATTAACTAACTGGGTGTTGAAGATGGAACTTAGGCAACTTATTTAGTTTCTCATATGCAAAATAGAGCTAAATAAGAGAACTACCCTTCATACAGGATTGCTTTAAAAGAAAGATGCAACAATATATGGGATGTATTCTATATAATCCTTGATACATAAAAATAACTCTATGAAGGTGAGCTGTTTGATACTTCTGTTATTATTATTGCATAAATTGACATATCAGAAGCAGACTGAGGGCTTTAAAGTTTTTGGTGGCATTTTCTTTTCCTTTCTTCTGCTTTTCTTTCTGTTGCTAACTCCATTCTATGTAATTTTAGAAACAAATGCCCATATTTCTAAGATAAGATACACCCCCCCATTACACATTGGAGAGCTGTTAAAATAAATTTAACCTTTAAATAATTTAACAGCTATTAACAATGTACAGTGAATGGAATTTAGAAGGTCAGACTTTGACAAATGGATAGAAAGAGTGAAGATGAGTTGGCAGAAGGTATATATCCATTGGGTGAATGATGCACAAAGATTAAAAGAAATTTTATTCCCCTTGAATTTGGGTTTAATACCAGTCTTGAACTTTTTAGGCATTTGGAGGTCATTTTGGATTTAGATAGAAAGGAGTAGTTGGTACACAGGTCTAAATGTTCAGAGAACATGATGCCTGGCTCAGTCCCTAAACTCCCTTTGGCTCCCAGCTGACTCTCTTTTGTGGACAGCCTTTCAATGGCCACAACATTATTAAGTCTATTTTCCTAGTCATTTCTCTAGTGATAGTAAAAAATCACATCTAGGACAATTAAGAATATACATACCTGTTTGGAAATCTATAAAGCCAAAAATGGAAGCATGTCAGAAAATACATGGGGATGGGTAAAAGGAGGGAGTAATAAAATTATTATTATTTGAGCATACCATGGGTAGCATGGTGAGATGGAGGAAATGGAAGAAGTTTCATAGACCACAGGTCACTAAACTGGGACCAGTGGCAGATTCTTTGAAGGAATTCAATCCCATGACTATCTGCTGGAATATCATTGGGCTGAACGTAGAATGTCTGATACGTTCTTGACCAGCTTTTCTTACAAGTTGATTTTTCTAAAGAGAGAAGAAATAAATAGGAGAATTGGTCCTATGGCTTCAGTTATGATGAACAAGGAGGATTTAATTGCAGAGGAGGAAGTTAAAGATATCACTGAAGAACATGTCTATATTCATTTTGGAATTTTTTTGATAGCTTAGGAAGTAAAGACTTAACAAATGTGAAATCTAGATTTAAGAAAATGGATAATTGCATGTTATGAGAATTTGATGGGGAAGAAAGCTCAAGAAGGTTGAGTAATTCCTCAAACTCAAATTCTGAGTATGTAGCCCCCAAACAGAAGGAAATGAAAGGATGCAAGATTAGAGTCTCAAGAATTGGGAATTGAGCCAATGAGAATCCTTGCCATAAACTGAATATTTGTGCCCTCTCCCTGTAACCTCTACCAATTCCCATGCAGAAATCTAATCCCCAATATGATGGCACTTGAAGGTGGAGACTTTGGGAAGTGATTAAGTCTTGAAGGTAGAGCCCTCATGAATGGGATTAATACCTTTGTAAAAGAGTCTCCAGAGAGATCCCTTGCCCCTTCTGCCATGTGAGCACAGAGCCAGAAGACAGCTTGTATGGATCAGGAAGCAGGTCCTCACCAGACACCGGATCTGTAGGACTTTCTGTCTTTCAGAACTGTGATAAATAAGTTTCTGGCACTTATAAGCCACCCAGTCTATAGTATTTTTGTTGTATCAACCCCAAATGGACAGTAACAATGGCTTTCTAAATTTTCTTTAGAAGAGAAAGCTCCCAGAAAGGATGGATTTATGGCTTGAGCTCTCCTGGTATAATTGCATTATATTGCTGGATAACAATAAAATTGCAAGATTCCAGGGCTATTTTCTTTCCATTTTTTATTTGCATTTTAAACATGGAAAACCTTCATTGGTAGGTGGGGATTGAAATATATAAGATGTATGAATAAATGGAAATGAAACTTTGGCTGTTCTATTTTCTTGGCTCAGACAGTTGCCTTCCAACGACCAGAAGTAATAATAGCTATGATTTATTGGATTCTTACAAAGTCCAGACATTGTGCTAAGTGCTTTATGTGAATTATCTCATGTAATCTTTACAGAAATTCTTTGGGAGAAGTTATTCACTAGTATCCTCACCTTATATATGGTAGAAATCAGGTTTGGAAAGGTTGATGACCTATTCCAAGGGGCAAAAATAAAAGTTAGGACAAAACCAATGTTCTAGATTGCTATACAGAAAGGGCTTGCAAATGAAAATGGTCAATTGTTTTCCATAATCTTTGAAGTATCGTGAACAAAGGAATGGTGTTCCTTAGGATAGGAGCTGAACACAAGGATGGCAGAGAAGGTTGTCTAGCAAGGGCTGAAATATAATCAACTCTGTGCTAGTGGGCAGACATCATCCCCGCAGAGGGACTGTGACAGCTCGGAATAAAGTATTCCTCTTCCTATCCGGTCTATTGGAGGGCATCCATTTTTCAATTCCTTTGCTGGAAAGTAGAAACATCCTAATTTATACAAAAGCGTTTTGTGCTCCCAAGGTCCAGGATGAAAAGTGGAATAAATCAATGAAGGAACAAGTATGAGAAGATTAGAAAGAGAGAAAATGTTAATGCAATTTGCAACCAGATGAATAAGGTAGGTTTTGAGAACTAGAGGCCAGTAAGATTGACTTCCATCTTGGGCAAGATTCCTAGAAAGGCTTATTAAGGGAATTATTTGTCTTCCATTGCTGTACTTGTTGGAGGTATTTTTTTGAAAAGTTGACAGCAGGGATTACATTAACATATACACCCACCCTGGCAGAGAGAGACTTATATGGGCTTAACATGTCTGTTTAAAATATTTATCTGTGTATATTTATATTTATTTGTTTTAAATTAATGGGCGCTCAAATATTTTTTTGAAGAATGAGTAAATGTGTAATATGAAAATAAAGTCAGAATGAGTCCCTATATTGATATACCTGCTTTCAAAATTAACTTGGCCTTAGAATCTATCAGTTCACACAGTAATAAGTATGATCTGGG
This sequence comes from Enhydra lutris kenyoni, assembly GCF_002288905.1. NCBI lineage: Eukaryota > Metazoa > Chordata > Mammalia > Carnivora > Mustelidae > Enhydra > Enhydra lutris. The sequence continues at coordinate 13,090,831 of NW_019154116.1, read as the reverse complement.
ATGTCTGGGTGGCTTAGTTGGTTAAGCGTCTGCCTTTGGCTCAGGTCATAATCCTGGGGTCCTGGGATCAAGCCCCACATCTGGCTCCCTGCTCAGAGGGGATTCTGCTTCTCCCTCTCCCACTGCCTCTGCTCATGCTCTCTCTCTCTCTCTGTCGGTCAAACAGATAAATAACTAAATCTTTAAAAAAATGATCTCATTCATTTTTCTGGTCTCAGATTCAATGTAACTTCCTTAGATCAATCTTCCTTCTTATTTTCTCTCTCTCTCTTTTTTTAAGTTTTTATTTATTTATTTATCTCTGCCCCTAACACAGAGCTTGAACTCACAACCCCGAGAATAAGAGCCACATGCTCTTCCAACTGAGCCAGCCAGGTGCCCCTCTCCTTGTTATTCTTGCTAAAAACACCCCAAATTTTTATCTTCATTTCATTCATCACAGACAGTAATTTATATCTACTGATGTGTATTCATTTAAAGTTCTCCCATCATAGCAGTGGCTGCATCTTGCTGTGCATTATTGTACCTCCAACACACAGCTGAGCGTCCAGCACATAGGAGCTGCCCAATAAAATTTTGTCGAGCTAAAAATATGAGTGAGAGAGGAGGAAACATCTCTGCTTACTAGATCCAAAGACCACTGGGTAATTGCTGCCATTCTGGATGTCACACTTGAAATGCATATGTTGAGATCAGGGAGGCCAACCCATTTTTAGAATTAATCCTGAAAACTAGAGAGGAGAATTGATTCTAAATTATATGAAGAAATGGAGTCGTTCAGCCTGTTGAGAAAAGTCTGAAGGTAAGGAGTTGGGGCATGAACAATGATTGTTGGCTAATTGTCTACAGATGTTGCAAGGGTCATCTCTGAAGAAATGAGCATTCACCCCTCCCCCCGCACCCCCTTCCCTCAGCACACACACGCACACACACACACACACACACACACACACACGCACACGCACGCATTTCTAATTTGTCTCTAGGGGGCATCTTAGGGCCAGTGTTGCCGATAATTACTGGGAGATAAAATCTGAGATCGGTGTAAAAAGCATTGTTGTTAAGAGTTAAATCGCCCCCAAATAGGATGGATAACTGTAGGAAGTCTTTAGATCTTCAATTAGACACACAATGGGTACATGAGAGTAGGCATAATTAAGAAATAGCATGCAAGTTGGACAGCCCTGGAGAGTTCTGGCTCCTCATGGCTGCCTTGAACTTGTGTGGGCTGGTCAGATGATCTTTTGCTTCTTCTAACCCCAGAGTTCTGCAGAAATGAGTATGAAATCCATAGTTCCTACAACTTTGATGCTCCATGACACTTTTGAAAGAGTCTAAGTAGAAAATCTGCCTTTCATCTTTGAAGTATATAAGGTATGTCACTGAAACTATAGTGTTTTATAAACTCATAACATATGGGTTATGATTTAATAACTTTACTTTTCCAAAAGGAACATGAGAAACCTAAGCAATTGCTCCAAACTGTCTAACTATTAACCTTGATTTATTGGTAACAAAAGCAATTACCATATTCTTGGTAATGTAAGCCCTGTGTAGACACAGTATTAATATTTATTAAAACATTTTTTTCTATACAGCAAAAAGAACTGAGCTATTTTTTCCAGCAAAGCAGAATTCGGCATATTTTGACTAGCGAATGCTATTGTTAAACACAACTATAAGTATATAAGAAAGCTTTTCATCTTCTGAAACTCCATAGTCCTGGATTGAACTGCTGTAAGCCAATCTCTTAGGAATAGACACAGTCTGGCCAGTTTTCTTCTTCTTTGTTCACTACATTTAGGTCATAGAATGAGTGTTTTGATATTCTGGAAAGTTCTTGTCCTTGGAACAAGGATGATAAAATGTTTCAATATTTTACTTTATTTAGATGTCATTTATATTCATTTTCTTCTATCATCCCACACTCCTTCAACCATCACACCAAGTTCTACTTGAGGAGAGAGAAACAGACTACCTTTCACAGTTTTTGCTGTTTGTAGGTATTGTGTTATTATTTTTCTATTTTCTATTTTCACACTTGTAATTACTAAAAATACCATTTTAATATTCACTGCTCATCAGATCCGTTTGGAAGTAATGATCATACATCAGATAATTTGGGGACACTGGTTTTATTAGTGTATATAATACAGAAAATGCCCTAGATTCAGCACGCATGTTCTCTTCTCAATTACAATTAATATTGCACAAGCCTTGTTGCCAATTTTTCTCAACTCATTTTTTCCCTTCAAATGTCTTTTTAATCTTGCTTCTTTCCCACAAATTATGAGGCAAACTGGCTGTGCTGAAGCGATCTTCACTCCCAATAAATCAAGGGTTCCCATAAAACTGTACAATTTCTTGCTGATGGCACTTGATGAAGAAAGTTTTTAAATCATTATTCATTTAATATGAATTTTTAGGATGCTCTAATACTTCTCCCCATATACTTTGCCTAGTACAGTGATAATATAGAAATGTAGATATTGTATAGGAAATGTGGACAAGATCTTAGTGACGTACAGGGTTTAGTAGTTGGTCTGCAGTTGCTAATGACAGAAAAGATGAGCTGCTAACTTTCAAGAACGCCTGTTTTCCTTTAGCTGCACTATCCAGGGCCAGGTGCCATGCTGCAATGGAAAAATGGAATGGAGTCAGGGAATGCAGCTATAACACCCCTGTTTGGTTATCTCACGGTGTGGGACTCTCTCTTCTGCATCTCTGCATTCCCATGGCTTTGTCCTGCAGATTGGCTCCAATCAATGAGATGAATTTAATGTTTAGTCATTAGAGAGAGAAGAAGAGACACAAACCCACATAGATGAATAAAGAAACTCATCTTTTCAGACAAGTGAGCTGATCCTTTGCTTTTCTTGGAGGTGGAGGGGCGCGAGTGGGGTTCCCTGGAGAGTCACAGCAGTAAGCGCTGCAGCTGGGACAAAGATTCTTCTCAACGGAGCAAGGGTTGGTCTCTGAAAGCACTTGAGTTTGGGACAACCCTGAAGGATGAGGCTACACATGTTATTCACAGTTCGAAATTTGGAGGTCTCCAAGGACAGAAAACCCTGGCCCAAGACTATATTTTTATAAAAATCTTCTCCCTTGTAAACTTCAGGAGTATGCATGCTTCTCTGTGGACTGATAGACAATCTCTCAGAAGCCGACTTAGGTTTTAGTTCTCCAAAATCCCTCTTAGGAAACTGCTCCCTGAGGCACTGAATGAATGGTGACCTGCTGAATGGCAGGTGTTGAACAGGGAATCCATGAAAACTGATGTGTTCCCCTCAGGATTGTGTACGTACCATAAGGACTTTTTACAACTATAATGTCTACTACAGTGGGCAGAACACCAGGTGATATAGTTTTACTTATTTAAGCAGCCACAATGGTAGGATCACCCTGTGGGAAGGCTACAAAGAGAAAACTTGAACCCAAAGTATCAGTCCCATTTAGGGACCAACACCTAAAACTCTACCATTACAAATTCAAATTTTTTTTTTTTTTGCCTTAAATCTCATCCTTTCCCTCTAGTTTCTTTTTTTCAAATAGCCCAGATATAGATTAACACATTAAGTCATTCATTAACACGTTAGGGTAAAAGAGTTTGTCACATCTGTGAGTTACAGGAAAAGGTAGGGAGATGAGAAGCTCGGTGTAGTGGTGGGGGAATAGGGTAAGATCTAAGTCAAAAATGAGGGTTTTTTTTGCCAAGGGAACCCATCTGTAAGCATAAATTTTACAGATTCTCTTGTCTCAAGCAGATTTTCTCCATCCTTTTTTAAAATTTTTTGTTTTAAAATATTTTATTTGAGAGAGAGCAAGCATGCATGAGTGGCAGGGAGGGTGAGGGAGACAAGCAGACTCCTCACTGAGCGTGGAGCCCCACTCAAACCCAGGAACCCCAAGATCATGAGCTGAGCTGAGGTTTGGATGCTTAAATAACCCAAGTGCCCCCAAATTTCTCCATCATAGTGGTAGGTTGGGGAAAGTCTTTGTCATGTGGGGCTGTCTAGAGCACTGTAAGATGTTTAGCAGTATTTCTGCCTTCTACCCATTAGATCCCCTAATCCAGTTATGACAACAAAGAAGGTCCCCAGATGGCCCCAGCTGGCCCCTGGGGGGCAAAATCACCTCCCATTGAGAACCACTGGTCCAATGTAAATTGTAACCCTCAGGACAATGTTAAGGGTAGATGTCAGAGTTAACTGATTTCTCCCATAGATGGAGCTCTTGTTCAACAAAGTGCTTCATCAGAAGGGCAACGGCAAATCTAACCAGGAGTAACACTGTTAATTCAATGGCCGCTTAATCAACTGCAAATTGTCCCTTGATTTTGCCCCTCTTTGAGTCAGCAGGAAATGGCTGCACTGGACAGTTCTGGTTTGAAATGGTTGCCTTGGCCCTCTACAGTCTGTCCAGAAAGGCTGATTTTATAGATGGAAGGTGCTAGTTATCCAGGCCTCATCCAGAGCTCTGAGGCCAGGCTGTGTGAATGCCAAGGTTTGCAGAGCATTGCCCAAAGCTGCAGGCCACTTACATGCTTTCAATATTGCAAAAATTGTTCCTCGTTACCCTGTACATTTTGTCTTTAAATTGCTTTCATTGTTTTATGTGGTCTGTGTACACACCTCATTTCTTTCGGCTGGCAGCCATCATGTTTCCAGCAGTTAGCTTGTTTAACAGAAGTTCTTTGTACTTGCAAGCCAAGGAGTCAACATTCAGTTAGGGAATAGAGGTGAGGGGTTGAAATCCATAGCCCTGAGATGCAAGGCAACGTCCCATAAAATGTATTGTTATCCCCAAGGAGAAGAATACCCTTTGGGCACTCAAAGCAATGCTAAGATAGTCTCAACAATCCCTTTGACATTTTGCTAGAATTATATGAAATCAGTTACGCATTAGACAAATTGCAGTTCTCACTTACATGCTCAGGGCAAGGGCATGCTTCTGGAAAACAACAGTGATGTTCTTGTGGTGAGTTCACACTGCAGTCCCAATGCCTTCCTCTTCCACTTGGTCAGTGAGCAGGTTGGCAGGTACCAAATATGCTGGATACTCAGAGCTGACCCTCTCTTGATTTGTCACGAGCAGCAGAGTGTCCAGTGTCAGGACTGAAATTCATCAGACCTGGGACCTGTTGACTGCACCCGTTTATTACCAATAAACTCTTCTAAACAAATTTTATAAGAACTCCCATTGCTCAAATAAATACCCAGTGCTCAGAGGTTCAGGCCCCTAGAGAACTTTCCTTAGATTCATTAACTCAACAAGTACTTGTAGCAGATGTAAATTCTGTTCCACCTTAGGCAATGATGTCATGGTGTCCCAGACACCAACACTCAGAGTACTCCCCTCCCCACCCCCTAGGCCCCGGAAGCATGTAAGCCCATAGGCAGGACACTATCCTGCTTGTCAACACTCCAGAAGCTCCTCTTCTGGGCCTCTCTGGGGACCTTTCTTCTTTGTCTGCAGCACCAGTTCCAAGTGGTGGGATCTCCATCTTCAATTGCATGTGAGGAGTTCGACCAAGCGAGTTACACCTGGCCTGCTCTCCTTAAAGCCGCCCGCCCTCCCCAACCAGCAGTGACAGATGTGGGAATTTTGCAAACCAAGGAGCCTGATTTACGTTGAGGGTGAGACTTGAATTCGCAGTCTTACAAATCTCCTTGGATGTTTCTCGCATGTGCTACTGTTCTAGACCCATTGTTTTGATGGAGATTCTCAACCCCAGCTATACATCGAAATCACATGGGCTAGCCCTAAGAAATACTGCTCCCTGGGGCCCCTAGAGATTCTGATTTCATTAATCCTGGATGGGGTTTTCTCTGTGGGAAAGTAATAAAATTCCTATCAATCCTCCATGTACATTAAAATTAGTTAGGGACCCCCGAAGAGTCTTGACGCCTGAACCTCGTCCCAGACCAATTAAAAATGAATCTGTAAGCTAGGGTCCCAGTATCTATAGGTTTCCTTTTTTTAAAAACTCCCTAAAGTATTCTAGTGCATTGGTAAATTTGGGCCTATTGATGCAAATTCCATTACTTTCAGGTGGAGACAGTATATACTAGCAAACAAAAAGGCAGAAATGGTAAGTTAAAAAAGGGGGGTCAGATTGGGAAGGTTCTTTGTGCATAAGGAATCAAGAGCCAAACACTTCTGGAACTGGTGAAAAGGCATGTACCCGTGTGTGTGTGTGTGTGTGTGTGTGTGTGTGTGTGTGTGAGAGAGAGAGAGAGAGAGAGAGAGAGAGAGAGAGACCATTGGCAGGATAGGTTTTGTAGAGCTGCATGAACAGGAGTAAGATGCTCTTGATTAAGAAAAAAATATATTCTGTACCACGAACATCTATTAACACCTCCTACGTGCCAAATGCTGTCAGGGAAAATAAGGTGAGGCTAGATCCTTTCTCATGATTCAGAAGCATAAATCTCAGAAGGAAATATTGCTTCAACAGGCCTACTAGAATCAGAGGGAAACATGACAGAGAAAGGATCTAATTCTGGCTCATGTCTCCAAATCTGTCACTTTATGATCTTAGAGGACATTCAATACCTTTATAAGCCTTTGCTGCTCACCAATAGAAGCCCTACTTACGTTGGAACTGATACCTCCCACAACCTCTATAATTTCTTCTCCTCCAGAGAAACTTCCTACTCTCTCTCTCCCCACATACTCTGTCCTCATCAGTGTCCCAGCATCCAGACCTGTTCCTAAGTCCTCCCTCCTCCTCCACTACCTGATTCACTCTGTTGTCTTATTCCCTGCTCCCTAGAGACCCTGTTCTCTGAAGTCCCCAGTGAAAGCTGATGAGCCATGAAATTCTCTCCAGGTGAGGTGCTAATGAATAATGATGGCATATTTGATTTTCCTCCCAAGGATGAGCAATAGGGAGCGACATGTCCAGAAAGTTTATTTCCCGATGGAAATTGGTGAGATGTTTAAGGAAAACACGGACTCCTCTGTGAAGTTCCTCAGTTGACTCCTAAGAGTGACCTGCTTGTTCAGCCTGGGAAATGCCTGCCTGAGGGACCATTCTGTCTGAAGGTGACCTCACTCCAGGAGGCTTGGGTCCCACTGAGAGGAAGGAATGGGTCCTCCTTCCTTTGCCGTGATTTATTAATGTAAGAAGCTTTGTAAGGTTAAAAACAGAGAAATTTTCCTTTGAGAATAGTAATTAATTTCCAAGGAGGACTTTTATGAATTGAACTGAATCCAGGGCACTCTGTGAGGAAACATGTTTAGAAACCAAGAGTGATGCCATGGCTTTCTACTGAAGTGGTGGAAAATACTGTTTAGCTCAATTACCCATCAGACCAAGGATCTTGTGCCCCCTTGTTGATAAAACCTCCTGTGTTATTCTAGCAAGAAATAATTACCCTTTTCTCTAAAATGCATATCTAAATTTGTATCTGAGATTATGGAAATTTATTTCCATTTGTAATAATTCATCACTTTCTCCTCATATGATATTTATTCGGGTATATATATATTTTTTTCAACTAGAATGTAAACTCCTTAAGGGGAGATCCCACTTTCTGAACAGTGTTAAGCACAATGCTGGACCTGCATATTGGCTGTTCCAAATGGAGGCATATGTTTGTATTTGTATATCAAAATAATATGGGAAGATAGTAACAAATCCTGACATGGATATTATAGGGGGACACTCATAAACATTAATTGAATTTGTTTTACTCATATGACATAAAATTGTAAATGATTGGCTTTTGGGGCATCTACAGCAAGACCTTCAGATTGAAAAGTGTTCAGTGGTCACTGTGATAAGAATCAAGGTGTTGGCCAGCTTGAGATCTTGTCTGGAGGCTCTGAGGAAATATTCATCTTATCCTTATGAAATTCTTAATCTCTCAACTCATACAGGCTACCACATGCCTTGCTTGGTGGCTCCTTTCATGTTCAAGTCAATAATGGCACAGCAAATACTTCTCATGCTTCAAATCACGGACTCCTTTGTCACTGACTTCTAGACCCATGTTTAAAGGGCTCAGGTCCATCAGGATAATCTCCATTCATAAAGTCACTTAGGCCATGTGAGATTGATGTGGGAAACAGAGGCAGAAGAAAAATTATTAAATTTCCTTACCCACTGACAAACCCTTAAAATAGGCAGAGTGACATTCCTCTAGGGACTCAACTGCCTCCACCTAAACACTTTGCTAAGTCAAAGGGCAATCTAGCCTGACTAACCCCTACCCCCAGCCAGGATCATGAAGTCTACTTTAACAATTCCTTTAAACACTTTATCTCTAAACCCTCCAAGATAGTGTTGACAATCATTTCCAAACATAGGGCCCACTGATATACATCTAAAGGGTCTCACGAAAAGATTTTGTTACTGGTAATGAATAACCTTTTTCCCAACAATAGCTAACCCCTCAAGGTCCTGGAAACCTGGCTTGCAAAATTCCTTAGAGACTTACACCATCCCTAACCCTCTCCCACCTTGCAAGTATATAATGGACCATTCCTCATAGCCCTGGGGCAGCAGCTCTTTCTGCCCATGGGTCCTGTCTCTGTGCTTTAATAAACCACAATTTTGCACCAAAGATGTCTCAAGAATTCTTTCTTGGTCATTGGCTCTGGACCTCATCCTACCGAACTTCACTTATATTCTAAGACTTCATCAAGATGACCAAACATGGGGTTGAAAGCCATCAAATCACGTCTTGGGGATTACACTGGGTATGGACACAGGGATTGGGCATCCTGGAAGCCGTCTTGGGTCTCTGTCTATTACAGTATTCCTTCAATAAGCTTGGCTAAGAATGGAAAAAGATGGAGAGATAAAATCTTTCAGAAGGAAGTGGGAATGAGTTTTCTTGAATCCATAGTCAAGAGCAAGTCTTGAGTATATTTGTATGCTGAGAAGAGAGAAAAGATAGAGAAAAAGGATTAAAACTCTAAGAGAGTGGGAATAACTGTGATAGACACTGAGGACATGAGCTCTTGAGTAACAAGATTAAATTTAGAGGAAGGATTTCCTTCTCCTCAGAGGATGGAAGAGAGACTGAGGGTGAATGCGGAGTTGGGAAATTTTGTGTGCAGTGGCAGGAAGTTGATGGAATATTTTCAGATTACCTCCATGCCTTCTAGGAGAGGTAGGAGGCAAGGTGGGCAGGCATGGGGATAGGGTACATAGCACCAGAAACATACTGACAGAATAGATATTAGAAATGGAACTTGAGATGGCCGACCCAAGGTATCCACAAGTGCTTGAGGGATTAATAAATCCATCCATGGAGAGCTGAAAGATGCTGGAGCTGCCTCATGTCCATTCATGAATGCCTACTGTGTGCATCTCTTCCCAACTCTGTGCTCAGTGACACAATGCCAGTAGCTCGAAATTGGCTATGGTGGGGCTATTTATATCTTGGAAATTGGCAAACATTACAATTAGGGCTTTTTAAACAGAGAGCTGGTGGTTATCTATGTACCAGCACACCCGTGCTGCAGGGACTACCTTTTTGATTCCAAAACCATCAGCTTGTATTAAATTGATTCTGTTTATAAACTGCCCGTTCCTCAAAGAGGTTGCAGGAGCATCTGGATAAGTGGCAGTTAACGTGAGCATAGTTTACAAAAAGGTGCTTAGATAGCAAACTACTCAGCTCTTATACCAATTGTATGTAAATCAATAGTAAGGGGTACTTCTAAGGGTAGCCTAAAGAACACCTTCAAATTCTTCTGTTCACAGAATATGAATAGCCTCACAAATCCCCATCTGAGGATCAATTGAGCTTCATGATATTAGGAATGTTTAAGGTGTTGAAGTAAATATCGGTGGATAATAGAAAAATTTCCTTACTTCTTCCCTTCTCTCCGACTTCTCTTCCTTGCTTCTTTCCTCTTTTCTTTCTTTTTTAACAATATGTGAGTTTTTAAGACTATTGGGACTTGTGTAAACAAATAGTCAAGTCAAAGAATGGACAGAAGACATGAACAGACACTTCTCCAAAGAAGACACATACAAATAGCTAACAGACACATGAAAAAGTGTTCATCATCATTAGCCATCAGGGAAATTCAAATCAAAACCACATTGAGATACCACCTTATACAAGTGTTAGAATGGCAAAAAATTGGCAGGGCAAGAAACAACAAATGTTGGAGAGGCTGTGGAGAAAGGGGAACCCTTTTACACTTGTGATGGGAATGCAAGGTGGTACAGCCACTTTGGCAATCAGTGTGGAGTTTCCTCAAAAAGTTAAAAATAGAGCTACGCTATGACCAAGTAATTGCACTACTGGGTATTTACCCCAAAGATACAGATGTACTGAAAAGAAGGGTCACATGCACTCCAGTGTTCCTAGCAGCAATGTCCACAATAATCAAACTGGGGAAAGAGCTGAGATGCCCTTCAGTAGGTGAGTGGGTAAAGAAGATGTGGTATACATATACAATGGAATATTACTTAGCCATGAGAAAGGATGAATACCCAACTTCTGCATCAACATGGACAGAACTGGAGGACATTAAGCTAAGTGAAATAAGTCAAGTAGAGAAAGTCAATTATCATATGGTTGCACGTATTTGTGGAACATAAGGAATAGCATGAAGGACATTAGGAGAAAGAAGGGAAAAATGAAGGGGGAGAAAGCAGAGAGGGAGATGAACCATGAGAGACTATGGACTCTGAGAAAGAAAAACCAAAACTGAGGGTTTTAGAGGGGAGGGAAGTTGGGGATGGGTTAGCCCAGTGATGGGTATTAAGGAGGGCACATATTGCATGTAGTCCTGGGTGTTATATGCAAGCAGTGAACCATGGAACACTACATCAAAAACTGATGATGTACTGTATGGTGACTAACATAACATGATAAAATAAATAAGTCAAGTTCCTATGGGAAAAAAAAAGAAAATCAGGAAAAGGCAAAAGTAAAAATTGAACTAGAAATGGAGAGAGAAAGTACCAAAGGAAAGTTCAAAAGTATAAAAGGAAAGTACAAAGGAATTGTCAGAGATATTAATGTAATATCCAAAGAAGAAACACTTCCAATGAAGAAATTAATTAATGCCAATATCTCTTTTAATAATATCCTAAATTGTCAATGGTCTCCCCAAAATCAATAAGGTGAATACATACTTTGATTCTTCAGTCAAAAAGTCATAGTGTTGCAATGTTGCCAAATATTCATGAGGCAACCTACAGCTTGACTACTTCTATTTTCAGGAAGACATTGAAAAGACCTCTTGGTGGGTTGAAAGGCACTCATGCCATCTGACCATGTCTTCTGTAACTCACATTTTTATCTAATTCAAGCAGCCTTCTATGGGAAGAATGTTGAGTCCAAGGAAAGCAAAAGCAGGCAAAGTATCACAGAATTGTGACTTCCATACATAACTTTAGCTCGGTGTTATTTTTGATGAAAGAAGGCACTAGAAAAGTATAACAATAAGAAAATTTGGAGACTCTCATTAACACTAAGGCTGTTCAAAAGACTCAGGGTTTTTTATTCTCTTTTACCCGAGGCAGTGATTCTTAGAGTCTTGTTGGAGAGATCAACATGAAAAAAATTAACTGTAATTCTGTAAGGATGGATTTTGTGTTTTCAGAAGTGTACCTCTTGGGACCAACCTAAATGTCAGTCTTAGATCCAAGACAGCTAGGAGCAAGGGGGTAAAGAAAAAGTTTAAATGGTAGAAGGGAAGCTAACTCTTGATTTCCCCCTGTGCCAAAGTAATTGCCTTCCTTGCTCAAGGGACTTTGGGACAGTAACTCAGAAGTGTCTTAAAGAATAAATTTGGATTCTGGCCAGTTCCTTAGCACTCTTATTTGATGGACTCTCTCCCTTTACCTGCTACATGAAATACTTCATCAATATTCTCAAAGGTCACCATCTCAAATTTGAAAATTTGAGCTATTTATCATAGCTCAACAAATGTATTCAAGTGGGATGTACCAGTGGCTGTATAAATTAAAGTTCATTCAGGGTTCTAGATAAATTAAAACAGGCTAAAATTATATTCTCTGTACTGTGGATCTATACAATTGGGTCTCCATGAGCAACTTATTATACCAGTCTTATGACATTTTGAAGAAGTTCATATATTCCCAATAAGGTAAGCCACCAATTCACTGATTCCTCAGCTTGCTTTCTAAAAAAGTCTAAGCGACTATTTGAGCCAGGAGATTATCTAACTTCTGACATTTTAAGGCATGGAACAAGCTGAATTTTAAAATGAAGTTTGAATAAATGTTGAATAATATCAAAAGTTCCAAAACAAAATAATTTTAAGACAATTATGTATATAAAAACAAACATGTAACCTAAATGTGAGACTGATTATTTGTTTTAAAGTCATTCAACAACTGTAAACAGTGAATAAAAATCTTAATATATAATAAAAATACTTATATACTAACAGCATCTACTTCATAGTATGATTTGGAGATCTAAGTAGATTAATACATGTGAAGTTTTTAAAAATTATCTTGCACATAGGAGATAATAAATGTTTAATACTGTTATGGAATGTTTATGTCCCTTCAAAATTCTTATGTTGAAGCTGTAACTCCCAATGGTATTTGGAAGTGGGATTTTGAGAAGATGACTGGGATTAGATGAGGTCATGAAGGTGAGGGCCCTATGATGGGACTCTTGTCCTTAAAAGAAGAGGAAGAGGGACCAGAGCAATTCCTCTGTTTCTCCACCATGTGAGGACACAGCGAGAAGGTAGCTGTCTGTAAACCAGGAAGAGGGTTCTCACCAGGAAAGGAGCCATCCAGGACCTTGATTTTGAACTTTCCAGCCTCCAGAAATGTGAGACATAAATGGGTATTATTCAAGCCACCCAGTTTATGGTATTTTGTTACAGCATCTTGAGCTGACCAAGACAGTCATTATCACATATTTAAGAAAATAGGATCATATTCAATTCTCTTTTTGGAACAATAATGTATTATAAGTGTTTCCCAAGACATTAAAAAGTTACTGTTTAATGCCAGTCTCATTATAAAGATATGGGAAGTGTAGAACATATGCCATTACTGTATTTCTAGTATGCCTACCTTTCTATTAACTACATAATCCATTAAATTTCTTTGGAAACTCACTAATTTTTTATTCTAATTTGTACTTGTTATCTAATAGTTGGACCACAAACTATCTTGGAAACTATTTTCTATCCCAGAGTTTCTAATTGCCTTTCATTTATGTGCTCCACTCTCGAAGGAGAGTTCTGCAGCATGATGAAAGAACCATAATCCTAATACTGTTTTTCACTACTTTTTTGGGTTAGATGAACATTTTCTGGATCCTGTGCGGTCTTTGGCTTACTCGGCTGAGGTACATCCTGACCCAGCTTCTAAGAAAGGCTGTATGGAAGATAAACTTTCTGATTCCGTGAAAATATATTATTAGACACTCTAGCTAAGAGTTCCAGCTTAAGATTTTTCTTCCATTTTATTTTTATATCTTATATATATTTCTTATTTTTTCCTCTCAGAGAACTTTTTTTTTTTTTAGATTTTTTTTTTATTTATTTATTTGTCAGAGAGAGAGGGAGAGAGAGAAAGCATAGGCAGACAGAATGGCAGGCAGAGGCAGAGGGAGAAGCAGGCTCCCTGATGAGCAAGGAGCCCAATGTGGGACTCGATCCCAGGATGCTGGGATCATAACCTGAGCCAAAGGCAGCTGCTTAACCAACTGAGCCACCCAGGCGTCCCTCAGAGAACTTTTAAGATGATGTCTGTATCTTTGTTATACAAAATGTGATCATTTTCTATTAATGATTTCAGCATTTGGAAAACCTTTCCAAATGTAAGACACTTGTATCCCTTCATTTTTTGGAATTTTATTTTTAAAATTTCTTTGAAAATCCCTCACTTCTGTTTTCTACTCTTTTCCCACCTCTTTTCCTTCCCCCTTCTTCTCACTTTACTCGTTTTCTCCCTAATAGTTGGATGTTGGATTAAATAGCATTTTGTCAGGTATTATCTTAATATTATAAATGAAAAACATTATGTTATTAATGAATAATGAATGATATCATCCTAATATTATCTTACTAGGTAATATATCTACTTTTAAGTAAACAGAAACCCAATTGAAGTGGTTTATTCAAAAAAATATAGCTTTGAATTTTCACAAAAGTAGAGGTAAGAAGTCAAGGTCTGGTATGGCAATTCCACAATGCCATAAAGGCCTGGGGCGGTTCTCTTTTCCTGAGCCATCATCTTTAGCATGTACTGTTCACTGTCACCCTCTCACGGTGGTTGCTACTTCTCCAGGAATCCTTCCTGTGGTCCAGTCAGAGAGTGGAGGGGAGAGTGAAGAAAAAAGGGAGAAGTCATTGAAGCCTTAATTTTTTTTTTAAGATTTCATTTATATATTTGACAGACAGAGCACACGAGCAGGGGAGCTGCAGAGGGAGAGGGAGAAGGCTCCCCACTGAGCAGGGAGCCCAAAGTGGGGCTCGATGCCAGGACCTTGGGATCATGACCTGAGCCAAAGGCAGACACTTAACCAACTGAGCCACGCAGGTGCCCCTGAAGGTCCCCTTTAAACCAAATAATGTTGAAATGGAGAATGGATATTCAATAGGCAAATATAGGGTTTGCTAGAGACTTCTTGATTTAATCTCTATATCCCTTATTATATCTGCCATAATTATGGCCCCTATTTCTTTTTGTCCTTGTAGATTTCCTTTAGTGTATTTTCCAATCCTGTTGAGTTTTTTAAAAATCTGAACGATCATGATTTTAATTTATTAAAGCTTCCCTATTCTTGTTTTATGAGTAGAATTTTTTTCATATTTCTCTGAGGGGCTCACTGGAAGATTTAATAAGTGTTCTTTGGGTACCTGAAATTGCCTCTGTTTGCTATAGCTCAGAATTTTGTATCTTGATCCTCTCTTTCATGTTTCACTTTTCCTCAAATGTCTAGTTATTTTGGTGATGTCATAGCAAAGATGTGTTTGGTAGCTCTCCACATAGCTGGGGCATTTCAATCAGCAGGCTATTCTAAAGATAGAACGCTGTCCCTGCGGTCCAGTCCCTACTCTCCCAGCCCTGCACCCAGCACACACGTACTTACACGCACCTGGAGTCCATTCTCTCTTCTGCACTTGGCATTTACTTCATCGAGGGCCAGATGTCAGCAGGATTGGAGAATGAAGAAAGCATGGATTTAGGAAACCTGATACTAACATATTTGAGAAATGCTATATTTGGTTTCATTCTTGGAACACAGATTCATATCCTCCTTGATCTTCAGGATCTTTTTGGATCAAACTCTTTCAGGGCTAAATTAGAGGTAATTCAACTTAGGAAATCAGAAGCAATGTGGGGGGAAAGAGTAATAGCATTTTTGCATCCTCCAGTGAATGCATTTGGGGTCACAGCCAGATTTTGAAAGTTCTTGAGTCCCACTTGAAGTTAATTTTGGTATAAATTGTGGGGTAGCTACTGAGGGAGCACCTCTCCTCTATCTAATTTGTACCCTATTATCACTCAATGTAATTTGTTTTTCTGAAGAAACAGTAGTTATTGAGAATGAAATGTAAGAGAATTTGATTTAACTCTCTTTTGCAAGTAAGAATTGTGCTTTTCTATGAAAAAAGAACCATCAAATTTTGAAATTATTTCTGATGTTTATGTATATATGTTATATATATATAGCCATCTATATATTGTGTTTAATTACAGCATGATTATGAATATGAATGTCAAAACTGGGGTGATTTATAATGTTAAAGAATGAAATCTTTGTGTACTGTTTTCTTTTTGTCTATTTCAAAGTATCCAGTGAAAATACATTCTGACAACATCATTCTGAATGGACTTCTAAGTTTTTTGCCAGAGATAGGAGAACGTTTTCTCTCAAGAGCCAGTAACCTCACACATGCTAAATCAGTTTAAGGTTTACATGAAGAATGATCATCTTAATACAGCATTAGCTTTTTATTTTGAAAGAAAGAAAGTTTTTAAAAGTTTAGGTAGACAGGCTATAAAACTTGATAATATCAGTTACTTAAAAATATACTTCAGTTCTATACTATGTATTAACATAGTGCAGAAGGTTGGGAGAAGGAAGAAAAGGAAAAAAGAGACAGATGGGAAGAGGAGAGGGGAACAGATTCAGGGACCAGTGAGAACAGAGAGAAGTTCAATGGATTATGAAGTGTGAAACTATTTTTGCTACATGATGCTTGGACTGAGTGTGTATTAGCAGCACCTTCTGAAACATTAATGTATTAGAATCTGTTCACACATCCGTAATTATTCTTTATTCTTAAATGCAGTAAATAGTCACAGTAGCTCACCATGGGGCTGCAGTTTTACACTGCATTATGGTAGCTTGGGGAATTTTATTAAGGAGATAGAAACTAGACCCTTATTATTATTATTATTATTTAGCTAAACTACAGACTTAATTGGATTTCATCATTTTTGCACTGGTGTTCTTTTCTGGTCCATGATTCAGCCCAGGTTTCCATACTGCATTTAGTTTTCATGTCTCCATATTTTCTCCCAGTCTGTAATGGTTTCTCCCTCTCTCTCTGTCTTCCAGGAACCTTGATACTTTCAAACCATATTAGACAGATATTTTTCAGAATGTCCCACAATTTGGATTTGTCTAATATTTTTCATGAGCAGATTAAATTTGTGGGTTTTTGGGCAAGAATTAACACTGAGATGATGAGTCCCATTTAGTGTATTGTATCAAGGGGTGCTTGATGCCAATATGTCTCATTGTTGGTGATTCTAACCATGATCCCTTAGCTAAGATGACATCTGTCAGCTCTTTCCATTTAAAAAGTACTATTTCTCCTTTTGTAACTAATAAATATCTTCAGAGTAGATATTTTGAGATTAGGAAAAGATTATCTTCCTCCTCAATGTTTTATTATTCATTGGTAGATCTTGTCTGAAACAACTTTTATTGTTGTGTTCTAATGATGTATTTATTTTTCTTTTCCTTTCTTTTTTTTCTCTTTCTTTTTTTTAGGAGAGAGAGACAGCATGTGTGCACATGTGTAAGGAGTAGACGAGTGTGGGGCCAGATGTGGGCTCAACCTCATGACCCTTAGATCTTGACCTGAGCCTAAATCAAGAGTAGAATCTTAACCAACTAGCCACCTAGGTGCCCTTCTAAAGATATATTTCTATTCCCATCTTTTCTTTTACATATATTAATTGGAAGAGCTGTCCTGCCTCATTTATTTATTAATTCAATTATTTTTTATGTCATTAGGGACCCATGATTGTTTATTGTATTCTGTTACAATCTAATCTGTCATTATTTATTTTGTTACTCAACTTTCTCCAGCTTTGGATGTTGGAAACGCCTTGAGGTTCACTTCTTTTGACATGCACCCCTCCTTTTTTGAGCACTTCCTTATTTTCTGACATAGCACAATGCTGCGAGCTCATCTCATGTATTTTTTGCCCCACCTTTGAAATCAATTATGTCTACAAAGAATCAGCTTTCTTTCATTGGAAAATGGCATTAGGAACAAAGACCTATGTTATGGAAATGTTTATTATTACTGGGACATCATTGATTCTGAACTTCATCAGTGCTTTTACTGACATCCTGCTGTCTTGATAAATGTGGTTTTATATTGAGTCTTGAAATTGTGTAGTGTGAGTGTTCCAACTTTGTTCTTTTCAAATTTTTTTGACTATTCTAGTTCCTTTTCCTTTATATGTAAAGATCTACAAAACAGCCTGCTGGGATTTTCACTGGGTTGGCATAGATCAATTTGAAGTGAATTGACATCTTAATGATATCAAGTCTTCTACATCCTTACTTTTTTTTTTTCAGATCCTTACTGTTTTACAGTTCTGACTTCTATACAAGATTCAAGCCAATGCATGGAAACCTATTTAAGGTAGCCGAGGTCAGAAACTAAGCCTATGCACTAAAAACAGACCATAACATTAGGCAATCCAAGAGTTGGTATGAAGCAGTTAACATAGTCATTTTTAATATGATTCTCCCCCAAGTCAATAAATGATACAGTAAGGGAAAAAAGAAAAAGATTTCCATATGGTAGCGTAGTAAGGGAACTGATAGCAGAATTTAGCTATTTGCTTCTAATGCCCTTGATAACATCCACACCAGATGTCCTGCCAAATCTGAAATACTGTAAAAACATTCTTTATTTACAGAACCATAACATTTCTTTTTTGCTTTGTAAACATTGCAAAGATACTTCCTGTTTCTTTTCTTTTTTTATCCCAAACTCCTATATATTTGAAAGAAAAAAAAACCCTAGGATAAGATAAGAAAGGAGTGAAATTATTTTTCCACTATATAAGTTTATCATTTATGGAACCACCTTGGATTTCATTTATCACAGGAAACTTATAATAATCATTCCCAGTGCATCCGCTGTGGTTTGAAACTACAGAAAAGTAGCATACGGTCTTTTAAAGTCTATTTATGTATTTGTATTTTTGAAAATTAATGTGTTCCCTGACATCTTTCAACAATTTCTTATTATACATAGGTTGGAAGGATGCTTGGTGGGGGGAATATCTGTGGTGGTTTAGAAATTAGTAATGTAAATGCAAGATAACTCAGAAAAGCTTAATAACTCTATACAGGGACAAACTGGTATAATCATTTCTAGAAGCCTATATTTCCAATGACATCTTTGTGGAAAGCTTCTGATGAAGTAAATTATGTTGTGCTATGGTAGATACGTCCTTGTGATTTTGGCTGCAGGTTACCTTGGCTTAGAAAATAAAAGGATAAGCTGAGATTTTAAGGAAAAGTCACTTTTTGAAAGTGAGCTTTACTATTCGATTATAAAGTTTTTTTATTTAACATTTTTATTGTGGTAAAATGCACATCCCATAAAATTGGCCATGTTAACCATTTTTAAGTATATAGTTCAGTGGCATGAAGTACATTCACATTGTGTAACCGTCACCACCATCCATATTCAGAATGCTTTTTATGTTGCTGAATGAAACTCTATACCCATTAAACAGTAACTCCCCATTTACCCTTCCCCATACACCCTGGCAACTACTACAATTTTGACTACTCAAAGTACTTCTTATAAGTGGAATCATACAGTATTTGTCTCTTTGTGACTAGCTCATTTCACTTAGCATACCGTCCTCAAGTTTCATCTGTATCGTAGCATATGTCACACTAGCTTTCTTCTTTATAACTGAGTAATATCCCACTGTATGTGTACAAAATATTTAACTTACTTATCTATTCATCTACTGATGACCACTTGGGTTGCTCCCATGTTTTAGCTGCTATGAATAATATTGCTATGAACATGGATATACAAATCTCTTTGAAACCCTCCTTTCAATTCTTTTGAGTGTATATTAAGTGGAATTACTTAATTAATTGGATCACATGGTAATTCTATTTTTAATTTCTTGAGAAACTTCCATACTGTTTTCCACAATGGCTCTACCATTTCACATTTCTACCAAGGGGTTCTAATTTCTTGAAAAGTGTCCCAGGGTCACAAAGTTACATGTTTATACATTGTGTATATGAGGTAGATGACACTGTAATTCCTGTCCTCAAGGAACTAACAGATGACAAAGGATGGTGGGCAGTACACAAATATCATGGGGACACTAAGAAGTTCAGTTTTCAAGAGGAATACAAAACTGGTGAATCAGCTCTAGTGTGAGGGTATAAAGCTTCCCTGAAAATGAGGCTTAAATTGAAAAGTATGAGTAAAGATACATAAATAAGAGTTTATGGTTTCTACATGCTTGTCTGTGAACCAGTACTGATCCATAATGAACTTTTCCATGATAAAACAAGGAAAATGTGAGGATCATATTATGGAGTTGTTAAATATAAAAGATTTTGCTTCATTTTGAGACTTGTGTCACTTCTAAATTTTGTGTTGAAATTTTCTCTCTTAATAATAACTATTTGCATTTGTATGTATATATGCAGGAGAAGAAAAAAGAGAGAGACTGGTAAAGAAATGTTGAGAAAGAGCAAAACACAGAAAGAATGAATGATAAATGTGGCAAAATATTAAAAATTAGTGAATCTGGATAAAGTGTAAATGGGAATTCTTTGTATTATTGCTGTGAGTTCTCCATAAGTTAGGTTATTTCAAAACAGAAAGTTAAGAAGTCCTTTCATGAATGAAAATAGGGGTATAGTAGATAGTAATTATTTTTACTTACAAAATTAAAAGTTGATAGCATTTTTCATCACTTGTGAAATTTTACTGCTGTGTGAATTCCCAATGGTAGATACATTAAATTCCTTTTGCTGCTCCAACAAGTTACTACTAACTTGATGATTTAAAACATAAAAACTTACTATCCTACAGTTTTGGAGGTCAGAAGTCCATAATGAATCTCACTGGGCAAAAATCAGGATCTTAGCCAGGATGTGCTCCTTCTGGAGGTTCAGTAAAATAATGCATTTCCTTACCTTTTTCAGGATCTAGAGACTGATCTTGTTCCTTTGATTATGGTTCATTCCTCCACTTTCAAAGACAGCAGTGTAGGATCTCCCCAAATGTTTCTCAAACTCTGACTCTCCCCCCTCCCTCTTCTACTAATAAGGACCCTGTGATAACATTGGACCCCCGATGATAATCCAGGATAATCACCCCACCTGAAGGTCAGCTGATTAGCAAACAATTCCACCTTGCCGTATAATATAACAAACTCAGAAGTTCTGGGAATTTGGATGTGAACATCTTTGGATTACCATTATTCTGCCCACCAAGTAGGGAATGTTCAGGCCACTGAGGAGTAATGGAAATGTAGACTGTGGCATGAAGGGATTCGAGTGGTGAAGGGAAGCTAGGTAGTACAGAAGCCTTTAGGGCTTGCCAAGAATCTGATACTTTACCCACTGGGAAATCACAGAAGGTTTTTAACTGGAAGCTGACATGTTCAGATTTGTATTTATGGAAGTTTATCCTGTCTTTACTGGAGAGAGTAGGAGTATAAGACTGGTTTGCTAAAGGGCACCTGGGTGGCTCAGTGGGTTAAGTGGCTGCCTTTGGCTGGGTCATGATCTTGGGGTCCTGGGATCCAGCCCTATATCTGGTTCCCTGTCCCCTATTTGTGATCTCTCTCTTAAATAAATAAGTAAAAAAAAAATGTTTTGTTTTGTTAAAGAAGGCTTGTTGAGTAGCAGGTCATGAAACTGTCTAGTCATTCTAGTGAGAGTTGATGGTATTATGTACTTGGCTGGTGGGGGAAAGGATAGAGATAAATTGTTCTCCATCAGCACTGGGAGAAGTGAGAAGTTGGAACTGGATTCCCCAGGTGACAGTGTCATCTTCAGTGATATTAAGGTATTACGTAGACAAAAGAATTGACAGGACTTGGTGAGTAACCGGACGGATAATTAAGGTTGAGAGGAGGTTTACCTGTCTGGGTTCAACTGGAGAAGCAGGACTATTAGGATGTATGGCTTTCATATATGGATTTATTATTTGGAATTGAATTTGCAGTTCTGCAGCTGATTAAGTAAGCCCACAGCCACAGGTAGACAGTCAGAGAGGAAAGATCACAAGCAGGCTGGAACACGATGGGCATGGGCTAAAGCTTGTTACTCACAGACAATCAGTTAAAGAAGGAAGATCCAGGGAGAAGGAAGGAGATTAACTGCAGACTTAGCTGCTGTGTGGAGCCACTGGTCTCAGCAAAGTCCTAATTTTTCTGTCAAAAACTTGCAACTGATTAAGCCAGGCCCACCCAGGATCTTCTCCCTTTTGATTAACATAAAGTCAATTGATTAAGGGCTTTAATTACATTTGAAATATGCCTCACAGAAAGGAATCCATCAAAATCCTTGAGGAGAACACAGGCAGCAACCTCTTCGACCTCAGCCACAGCAACATCTTCCTAGGAACATCGCCAAAGGCAAGGGAAGCAAGGGAAAAAATGAACTATTGGGATTTCATCAAGATCAAAAGCTTTTGCACAGCAAAGGAAACAGTTAACAAAACCAAAAGACAACTGACAGAATGGGAGAAGATATTTGCAAATGACATATCAGATAAAGGGCTAGTGTCCAAAATCTATAAAGAACTTAGCAAACTCAACACCCAAAGAACAAATAATCCAATCAAGAAATGGGCAGAGGACATGAACAGACATTTCTGCAAAGAAGACATCCAGATGGCCAACAGACACATGAAAAAATGCTCCACATCACTCGGTATCAGGGAAATACAAATCAAAACCACAATGAGATACCACCTCACACCAGCAGAATGGCTAAAATTAACAAGTCAGGAAATGACAGATGCTGGCGAGGATGCGGAGAAAGGGGAACCCTCCTACACTGTTGGTGGGAATACAAGCTGGTGCAGCCACTCTGGAAAACAGCATGGAGGTTCCTCAAAATGTTGAAAATAGAACTACCCTATGACCCAGCAATTGCACTGCTGGGTATTTACCCTAAAGATACAAACGTAGTGATCCGAAGGGGCACGTGCACCCGAATGTTTATAGCAGCAATGTCTACAATAGCCAAACTATGGAAAGAACCTAGATGTCCATCAACAGACGAATGGATAAAGAAGAGGTGGTATATATACACAATGGAATACTATGCAGCCATCAAAAGAAATGAAATCTTGCCATTTGCGACGACGTGGATGGAACTAGAGGGTATCATGCTTAGCGAAATAAGTCAATCGGAGAAAGACAACTATCATATGATCTCCCTGATATGAGGGAGAGGAGATGCAACATGGGGGGTTAAGGGGGTAGGAGAAGAGTCAATGAAACAAGATGGGATTGGGAGGGAGACAAACCATAAGTGACTCTTAATCTCACAAAACAAACTGAGGGTTAATGGGGGGAGGGGGGTTGGGGGGGTGGGATTATGGACATTGGGGAGGGTATGTGCTATGGTGAGTGCTGTGAAGTGTGTAAACCTGGCGATTCACAGACCTGTACCCCTGGGGATAAAAATATATGTTTATAAAAAATAAAATTAAAAAAAATTTTCTGAAGCAAATCATTACAAAAATCACAGACAAGCCATTTGTGGTTGAATTGAGACAGAACAAATTTAGATTACAAATGCATCAGTCTTCTGTATATTTTTGTGCCAAAACAGTTTATAGTAGTAGTTTCCGTGGCTAACAGTACTAAGTTATTGAAATGATCTCAATAAAAATGGAATTCCATTAAAAACAAAAAAACAAACAAACAAAAAAAAGAAATATGCCTCACAGCAGCACCTCTAACAGTGTTTGACTGAATATCAAGGAGAAAGTGTGCGTATTCTACAAATTGACTGTTGCCTTCCTTCCATCCTCCAGCTCTTAGGTGAGATATCTCTTGTAGCTCATCCAAACCACAAACACATGGGAAAGGGAGTTCTGGAGACTAAGTGTAGCCTAGCCAAGTTGACACATCACAAACCTATCACGTGGAGGAAGTGTAAAGGATGATCCAAAGATTCTTGATGGGGAGGTGTCTTCAGGGAAACAATCATGCCTGTGGGGCACAATGATTTACATAGTGAGCAGATCCTTTTCTATTTTATATCCTTCACTGCTATCTGATCTCACATAGAAAAGGTGGTGATAGGGAGAGTTAGAGTACAGACAGTACAGCAATTCACGTTCAATAGCCTCATTCTGGACATCTCTTTTCCATGCTTATTGTGACTCAGTCCCATATCTGCAGGAATGCCAGAGCTGATGGATGACATGGTGACTAAAGCTTGTAGCTTTCATCTGGAATTTCATTGCCTGGTGGTAATATTCACACCTCTTGAATTCTTGGTCTCCTGGACACTCTATCAAAACGGCACTTACTCTACTCATCTCTCTGGGGTGTGTGCACAGGAAGCTGGAGCGTGCATTTGAAGAGGGTGGTGGTACATGTAGATGTAGGGGTAAGGGGAGATGTAAAGCCACCAACTCAGCTGCCACATTAGAGTACTCTGATGGACACCCTGGGGTGGCCTGTGCTCACTCTTGGCCACAGACACACTTGCATCACATAAAAGGGCAGGGCTGCGCTTTTTGGTGTCATAACTAGAAAGTTAGAAATGTACCCAACCCAAGCATCGTTTGCTTCTTGGAACCTCTTCAGTTTAGTATCTTAGATCTCAGATTAAAAGTGTCCCATGATGATTTTCAATACATTTACTCCAAATGATGGGGTTTAATGATTTTTAAAATTACTTTATTGATTCTGAAATTTAGAAAAATTTCCAAAACCCCCATGCATTGAGCATGAACTATGTGCTAAGTTTTCTATATACCTCTTCTTTCTCCATAGCCACTCTAAGAGATGGGGATCATCATCTACACTTTGCACATGAGGACATTGCCCAGAGTCACACTCTTAGTCTGAATCAATGATAATATTTTATATTCAATGGCATACTGTGTATCTAAACCCTCATTGGCAGCCCACTGACTACCCCACAAGGAGCTTCTGTATACTGACATCAACTGTATTCTTTTGCAAATTAACAGGAAGACGCTTATCCTCAAATGCTCTATTACTGAAAACTGGCAGTAAATATAAGAAAACAATATGCTAGTAGGGAACATGTAACATAAATGACAAGAACAATAATTAAATTGACATGTTGAGTACTATTAAGGTGCTAAAACCTATTGTTTGATTTATTTAGGCATACTAAACTGAGTGCCTATGATAAATAAAAAGACAATGCTGACATAAATTCTGAGCTAAAGGAATTATATGTCTGAGCAGAGAGGGATGTGACATAGATTATTATAGTGTATGATGGCAAAGGCTGAGTACCACGAGAGAAGAACAGGTAAGATTTCTCAGTGAGACAGAGGACAGGGATCTATAGGACAGGCACCGAATACCACGATGCTGACACTGTCACAGTCTATCTTCCACATCACGAATTTCTACATTTGGAAATAAAGTCACCCCAAATTTGGGCTCATCAAGAGTGAGCCTGTCAGTTTACACAGTCAAACTGGCTGCTAGGCAGGGATATGAACAGGTGCAAGAGAGTAAATCAAAATGTCATCAATGGCCTTATAAAGGCAGGGCACTCGCATGGGTTTTGTAGGTTGCCAGCATGGAGTTTGCCTGATTCCTGGTTCTGGGTTTGTTGACTATCTCACCCTATTCTCAGACTTTGCCCCAGCACTTAAATGGTGGTGGTGGTGTGTGTGCATGTGTGTGTGTGTGTGAGAGAGAGAGAGGGAGAGACAGAGACGAGCTAGAGAGGGATCTAGAACACAATAGCAGGGCATCAGGATGAAGGACAATATAACATAAGCTAAATCCAGACTGCTATGCCTAAATTTTAGCTCCTACACATTACCTGAATTCCAAATTATACCCCTAGATTTGGCCTCTCAATCTGAATATGAATTCATGGCCACCACTCCTTAAAATAAACTTGCCCATCAAATTGACATTAGTGCTGTGCTGGCTGACTCTCACTCCCAAGTTCATCTACTGGTCTTAGGTCTCTCCCACCAGTTCTAGCTTGGTATCTGGCAGCCCAGCCAGGGGGAAGTGTGGGGAACATTCTTCACCATCTGATTTTCTGAAGTATGGTACCTTCAACCAGAACTGGAATCACCCCTAAAGTGGCCATGTGCCCTGAGTTCACTTAGAAGCTGATTTAAAAAATCAGGTTGTTAAAAAAAAATCAGATGGTTCCCCACCCTGCTTATAAAAGCTATATTAACCATGGTGATTATGCACCAGGGAGCCTCATGGAAACAAACAGAAGCCATGGTAGAAACATAATATTGACTCCACCATCTTAAGTGGAAGGGTTTTGTGTTTTTTCTAGAAGAAGTGTTGCTCTCCTAAGCCTCAGTCCTTCCCTCAATTAAGCCTTATGTGTTAAAACAATAACATTAATGTGACTTTGGGAACACAAAGGACTTGAAAAAATACTCCATCATTCAGGGGAAAGCTCAGAATTGGGACAAAACACCCTGAGCATTTCCTTTTGGGAACAGTATGCAGGGTCATTTGAAAAGTCTACAGGACACTGCAGGAGAGGGGAATGCTGCAGACAGAAAGAAGAGTGCAAATGTGTGCACAGGCAGGCAGAGGAAAAGCATGCTGCTTTGTGCTGTGTCAACTTGCTCAGGCAAAAATGATGTTTCCTGGGTTCCATTCCCTGCATGGTCTTGAGTCGCACCTGACCAAAGATGAACTGAAGCAACCTTTGGAAGGCAGTAATGAAAGCCTAGCCACGATGCTCAGAAGGTTGTTGTGACTCCCACAGCCTGGCCATAAGGTTCCCCTTCATAGATCCACGCTGGTGGCTCAACACACTGGCTTCACAGATGATGGATTGGTGACTCCCTTCATCATCCAGCTCCCCTTTTGGACCTTCACTTCCCAGCTTCTCCCACAACTACCAGATCCAATTCCCATAATGAATACCTAGACCCATAACTGAGAGTTTTTCTACCTCACTACCTCCCTGGGATGAGCCCTGACCCACACAAACAACAAGGGGACTAGATGTATCATTTCCACTCACCATCATGAACACAACCTACACAGGGAAAGCTCTTGCTTAGCACTGGGAAAAGTGAGAAACTGGAACTGGATTTCTAGGTGCTAATGGGACATTCATTCATTCATTCAACAGCTATGTAGAAAGCTCCCCAAATGTGTCAAGTTCTGTAGTCAGTGAAGATACAATTATACTCAAAAAGGCTTATCATATAATTCATGATCCAAACCAAATCTGTTGGAGACTTAAAGAGCACTATTTAAAAAAAAAAAAAAAAAATATATTTATATATATATATATATATATTTATTTATTTATTTATTTATTTGAGAGAGAGAGCGAGAGAGTGAGAGGAAGAAGCAGATTCCCCGATGAGCAGAGAGCCCAATATGGGACTCGATCCCAGGGTCCTGAGATCATGACCTGAGTTAAGGCAGACACTTAATCAGCTGAGCCACCCAGGTGCCCTTAAAGGGCACTATTAATAAATATGCCAGAAAAATAGGCATAAGCTGGGAACCATGCTGGGCAAATCAAGGTGCAGATAAAAGAACCCCAATTTGGGCCATCATGAGGCTGACAATCAAGTCAGAAAGACAGGAGATTTCAAAGAAATCTCAAATAAATATAGACTTACAAGGATGAGAAGGGCTAAAAAGAAGGGGTCCTCATAGCAGAGATAAGACATCGTAGGTTGACTTGGAGGTCAAGGAAGCCTGCTGACTGCACTGGTATCCTGGGTGCTTCCTCCTCCTCCTTCACTTCTCCTCCTCTTTCTTTTTCTTCCTCTCTCCTCCTCTCCCATCCCCAACCCATGTGAACATGGCACAAGCACTGATAGAGCTCAGGTTGCTGAGTATGCAGGTCATTCACACAGGGAGTGGGTGTGCAGGTAAGGGCCATAGGGTAGTGTTAAAGATGTTAATGAGTTGGGGTATGTCTAGGAGGAGGGCCCTTCTCCTCTGGAAGTTAACTTGGTGCAAGTCAAACCTCCTGACCTGGGTGGGAGGGAGACTTTCCCATATATTCCATTTTTATCTTTATCCTTTCATTTTTAGTCTAGAGATTTGGCTCTAAAATGTAGACTTCCCTCTTTGCTAGCTGTTAAACAAGTTATTACTCCTTTTTAGACTTAGTATTCCCATCTGTAAAATGGTTTATCCCAATGGCAATACATCTCATAAGGTCATTTTAGAGCTAAATAAGACAAAGAATTTAAATGCTTAGATAATACTTGGCATATAGTACCTTTTATGTAAATATTACTTCTTGTTGTTATTGTGAGCACGATTTTTATTATTGGATCATAACACTCCTCAATGAAACTCTTTCATACTGTAACTCCACAGAGAAAAATAAGTCACTGTTGAAATCCTTTCATATTTCTTTCATTTAATCCCTTGTAGATCTAAAACATGATTATTGTCAAAATGTCTAAAATATTACAAAAATGAAGAAAGGAAATTTCCTATATTTCTACATCTCAGAGATAAGTACTGCTAACATGTTGATTTATTTTCTTCCCATCTTTTCCTGTGAATTTTTATGTGATTTTGTTAAAGAATAGAACATACTGTATATGCTGAATTTTTGTTTATTTTTTCTGACTTACAAACTATACATGTTCATTATAGAAAAATTAGAAATGCCGACAAAATCCATACTCAAAATTTTGAAAGTACACAGCTGTTAATAACATCACAGGTGTATTTTCTTATTGCCCTTTTCTATGCTTTTAAAGAAATATAGTTGATATCATACTGTGTACATGGATTTTTAAACATTAACAAGGAGCATTTACAGATTCTATATGAAAAATTTTGTAAAGAACTATTCAGTAATAGCTAATATTGGTCGCAAAGTAGCTTTATTGGATTTTCCTAATTAAAAATCTCCAATCACTGCTGCCTTCAAGATGAATTTTAAGAAAGCCAAAAATTATTACTCGAGTAATTTGCAACAGAATTGGGATTGCCTATATATCTCTAATTTTATGAATAAAGGAAACAAAATGCTTAGTACTCCTTCTCATTCAGGGTCCCGATACTCAAGAGTGTTCAGCCATGGCTGGCAGGGGTAGGCACAAAATAAAAGGTTTTTATTTCAGGTGTCATCAACAATGGCTGGGGACAATTATAAAAATGCCACAATTTCTGCTACTAATTGAGTGAAATTTGAGGGATGTACTCTAGGGTAACCCATCTCCTGAGCTGCAGAATGATAAACATGAACCCTCTCAATTCTAAGTTTGGCATGAATGCGGAAGAATGCTTAACCCAGACAAATCTTTCATACCATTGTCAGTTATCCGCAAAGGATGAGATAAGTAGCTGAGTCAGACACATGTGATCTGGGTTACTTTGTAGAGAGCGTTATAGTCCTGTGATGTTAACATATGTTGTGCTGTGTTGTTGTGAGATTTAAGTTTTGATTCTTTTCTCATCCAACTGAAACTGTTCATAAGGCAAGAGTAATTTTCTGAGCAACTGGAAGTCTCTGTCTTCCTCTTGAGCCACTTGCCACATTGAAAAGCACAGGCTACAGAATTACATGTGACTCAATTGTCTCTTGGTACTTAGAGTTGCAGAGATTAATGACCAAAGGCAATTTCTCTCCAACCTATTCCAGAAACTTATAAAATTTGTCTTTACTTTTGAAATTCAATACTTCCATCAGGATGTATGTATCTTGTTACTGAGTTTTCCTGGAACACACTAAAACACTTTGAATTTGTAGCCTCACATTTTAAAGCTCAAACTCAGCAAAGTCCATAAACATGAAAGTTGGTTGCTCAAATATGTCTTTGATGATTGCTTCTGTAGAGTTTCCCCAGCTTCTCTTCTGTATCACTCCTTTTATTTTTTACATTGTCAGTTCTGTATTTTACTGCCTCTCATAGAAAATGTAACTTTGTGATTGTATTGCTAACTTTCTTCCAATAATTCCCTGTTCCACTTATCTGCTGTTCATGTCATTGTGCTACCTTTTCTCCTTGCTATCTCTGTCCTTCTACCTTCCTCTTCTTTTCCATAATGTTCACATTTTCTCACAGCCATTAATTGATACCAGATTTCCACATTTTTCATGTGGCTCCTATTGCAAATAATTTTGAAAGAGGTTTTTGTCCCTGAGTCTTCTAGATAATGTTCTGTTGTATTTCATGTTAACACAACTTCCAGTGATCTGAGATATAGTCAGATCCATTGTTAATTTAGAGAAAAGATACAGATTATTTTCTGGCTTGGTCAATGTGGTTGCCAATGGAAGATTTGCTGAAATGTTCTGTTACCCGACCAGCTGCTCTGAAGTTCCCTGGGTTTCACGTGGCCTGCAGTTTTCAGTGGGGTTCAACCATTGGGAATCTCCAGCAAGAGAATGGAGGGAGGGAGGATGGTAGAGGTATCCATTCCTCTGGCCCCCTTCCTGAGGCTACTGGTTTCTTAAGTGCCTTGACTAAGGCACCCCTCACACATAACTCTTTTTGTCCATATTTGGTAGTTGCTCACCCCCCTCCCTTATCTTTTCAGGCCCATGGATAATGGCAGCCTTGTTGTTTTTAACTCCAATATACTATCAATTTTGGTTTCCCTTATTTTATTTTTAAAAATATTTTATTTATTTATTTGACAGAGAGAGACACAACAAGAGAGGGAACTCAAGCAGAGGGAGTGGGAGAGGGAGAAGCAGGCTTCCTGCAGAGCAGGGAGCCAGATGCGGGACTAGATTCCAGGACCCTGGGATCATGACTTAAGCCAAAGGCAGATGCTTAATGACTGAGCCACCCAGGCACCCTCCCTTACTTTTATAAATAGTCCTTCCTATAATGTGTCAATCACATATTAATTTTGTGAGTCAGTTTGGCTAGGGTGAGTCAACTTGCCCAGTTGTTTGGGCAAAGGTTAGACTACATGTTCTTGTGAAGGCATTTTTAAAGTATGATTAGCACTTGCAATCAAAAATTGACTTTTACAGTCAGATCTCTTCTGACTCATCCAATTAGTTGAAGGCCTTAAAAACAACTGGGATTTCCCAGAGAGGAAGAAATTCTGTTTCAAGAACATAACATAGAAATCACTCCTGAGTTTTCAGCTTGTCAGCCTGCTTGATGGATTTCAGACTTCCTAGTCGCCACAGTCTTATTTAGCCAATTCCTTAAAATAAATCTCTCTAGGTAGAACTACCTACCTACCTATCTATCTATCTCTCCAACTGGTTCTGGAGAACCCTGACTGATACACATACTCAAATGATCATACTTTGAATGTGGATACCTGATTCTTGTGGGAGCCCTGAGCGCAATAAAGCCACCGAGAGCTACAGCTTGAAAGTGGTCTGAGATTCCCCACTCCAACCCTCAGTCCTTCATTATGTCTTTCAGGAGCTTCTTTTGTGCTAGTATGTATGAGTTCTTACTCCTGGTATCAGACTGGAGAGAGACGGCCCTTGCTTTGTGAAGCTTTTGGATTCCCAGGAAATGTGAGACCTTCAATAAAATAAAATAACTGTGATGATGGATCCAAAGAGGTACCATAGGATATCTTCCCGTGCTATGAGTGTTAGGGAAACTTGTATGGGGAAACCGGTTCCAGGTCATGAGGAGAGGTGTTTAGGGTTATCCAGGTAAAGAGGAGGGGTAGTTGGAGGATTTCTGGACACCAGAACTGTATTTGTGAAGATTTGAAGGTAATAACATGGGCACTATATCCATCTCCTATATGTTTATACTAATCTCCCCAATCTCCCTGGCTTTCTGACAGTTTAGAGAGATAGACCATAGAAGAAACCTTACCCCAAGTTGCCCTACTTTCTGGACGGTTTCCACAGCTGCATCCAGAGTACTTTCTTTGGGTTACCTCCTCTCCCTGGATGTTCACCATCAAGCTTCCTTCTTGCTCAGTTTTCTGGGAATTTCAGTCTCCAATGAACTGAGGGATAAAGGTTCTACCACACTTTCAAAATCGCATGTAGTACTTTAATTGGCACTTCCTTGCGAATAAGAAGCTATGGTCTAACTTTCTGACTGCATCCATCCTATCCTTACCTTTCTCAGACAGAAGTAGACAATATGTCAACTTACATCACTTTTATAGTTATGGGAAATTCCTTCAAATTCTGGAAACATTTGCCCATCAGTTCTACTTTTCAGAACCATATGAGTCATTATTAATGGATGGATGGATGGATGGGTTGATCTTTAGCCAGAAAGATCAGAAAGTAAAGCCAACTGTTAGAGGAAGCTGGGAGAAGTTTCCTCAGAAGTCTTCAGCCAGATGTCATTTCAGAATGTGAAGTCTGAACGCATAGTGTTTGATACAGGGACAACATTCAGTTCCATTTATATAAGTTAAGTCTGTCTATTCAAGCAGACACTTGGTTGAATCAAAGGGGACATTTCTTGATGCTCTCGATAATTGCCTCAATTGTCCCTTTAGGGCACCTATTTTGCAGAAATAGTGTTCAAGGGAGTTGGGAGGAGTGGTAGATATAATTGGTAAGTCCGGTTTTATAGGCAAGCTGCTTTCATTTTGCTCTTCTTTGGAAATAATGAGGTTTGTAAAATCACTATAAATATATGTCTGAACATGTAACCCTTCTCACCCCTCTCTCCTCATGATTTCATAAGCAGCTGGTGTTGCTGTGGCAGTTTAACAGAATAAACTTGCTCTTTGGGGGACATCTGCATCCAATATAGGTTATCTCTGGCATGTCTGGGTCCCTTCTCTGTGTGTAACATGATGGAAAGCAGGCTCCGAGTTTTGGGTCCTTGCCCCATGTACTTCTCCGTATCATGAAGCAAACAGCCACTGCCTTTCCAAGTTTCATAAATGATAAGGGGATTTTCATTTTCTATCAGGAGGATACTATTTTCTTTCTCCCTGTGATCTCAGAAGTCCTTGCAGCTGGCACTTTGCTGAAAGTGAAGAAAAGGGCTCGAGGCCCTTGATTGTACCATCTGCTCTGCAGCCTCATAATTCCCAAAACATAGCAAGTCCCAGCTTTTCATTTCAGTTTTGTAAATAAAAACAGTAGACATAAAACAAGCCATAATTAATAGCCAAAGTTGAACAAGATTGGGTGATGCTATGAAGGGAAAATTCATACCCACATGGCAGGTTTCTTCTCCATTTCCCTTCGTTCTTGAATTTCTCATTCAAAGAAATCAATTTATACAATCATCTTGGAAGGTATACTTTTATGACATTTACGTACTTCTTAGAATAAGTTCCAAGAATTATTTGAAATGAGTCATAAAGAGATTAATGTACTTTAACCTGATCTTGTCCTATTTACAGTAAAGGGGTTTGCTTGACAAAGATAATATTTAATAACGTTCTTGTTCTGCAGTAGTGGTTCTTAATGTGGTTCCCCAAGGCAGGAAATTGGCATTCCTTCAAAACTTGTTGGGGATACAAATTCTCTGGCTCAAAATGAGAAGATCCTGGGGTGGGTCCCCTCACTCTGTGTTTTAAGGAGCTTCAGGTAATTCTGGTGCACTCCAAAGCTGGGGAACCTCCGTTCCCTACAGGGTGGCTGGTGAAATGGAATTCACTTCAGGGTGACTGAAAATCAAATTAGTGTCTCTATGGGGAAGCCCAGAAAAAAGAAATGGCCATCACTGAGAGGTCTGCGCAACCCTGGCTGAGTGATGGCTGTGGACACGCTTGTTTGTTTAGGTAGCAACGAGGTAGCTTTGGAGCCGGTCTACGCTTTCTGTGAGGAATCACTTGAGTGCTCTTCTGATTTTCCTGTATTAATTTAACTAATCTTCACAACAATCCCAGGTGGTAGGTACTATTAGTCTCACTTTCAAGATGAGGAAGTAAGATTAGCACCTTGTCCCTGTCACCCAGCTTCATCAGCAGAGGAGGCCTGCTCCTGCTCAGGAACTCTGGGTTTAGAGATGGTCGCCTCTCCATGGATTTGCAGAAATCCAGGAAGGAGCTGGAGACCTTTCACAAGAAACCCAAGGGCTCTCTACACAAGTACAGACCTCAAGAAGCTTCTCAGAAAAACTAGGATCCAACTTGAAATGGCACAGATCTTGTGTTCTCTGATATATAAGCACCTTTGTCCCCAGATTCACACTCAGGTGTAGCATAGACTGACGTAGGCAAGTTTGTTTCCCAATGTTACGACTCACTCTCATGAAATACTTCTCATATTTTACTCAAAATAGAATGCTTTTCAGAAATTTCGATTTTAGGTCCAGAGTTACTGATGGCTGGAAAGTTCTTCATCCCTCTGGAATGAGAATAAAGCTTTTGGTTGGTTGGATCTCCTGGGGATTATTTGAAGTGTGTAGAGTAAATCTCCTGGGGATTATTTGAAGTGTGTAGAGTAAATCTATTTGTGAATGTACATCTGAATGAACTTCTGACACTAGTCAGAGTATAGTTTCCTTCTGCTTGATGTTAAACTGTGGAAGATAGTACACTTTCATTTAGCTCGAATGAATCCAGATGGAATGTTCAAACCTTGAAGTTTCTCCTGGATCGACACTGAGAAGCAACATTACATTGTGGTATCATTGGTAAGAGCAATTTATTGTATTATTTTATGTATCTATGTGTTAAGGAATATTTTCAGGAAAAGTTTAGTGTGTGAAAAGTGTGGAGTTATGATATAATGAAGATGTACTCTTCATTTCCTTCTGTCAGTTTATACTCATTATTTTGAAATTTATTTATTCATTTGTTTATAAATTCCAGTATAATTAACGTACAGTGTTCTATTATTGTCAGGTACAAAATAGAGTGATTCAACAATTCTATGTATAACTCAGAGTTCACCATGATGAATGCATTCTTAATCCTCATTACCTATTTTACCCATCCCCTTAGCCACCTCCTTGCTGCAACCACCAGATTCTTCTCCATATTTAAGAATCTGGTTTTTTGTTTGTTTCTTTTTTCCCTTGTTTGTTTGTTTGTTTTTACTTTGTTTCTTAAACTCGGCATATCATATTATAAGTGGCAAGATTTTTGTTTTTTTAATTTTTTTGTTTCTTAAACTTGACATATATGTCACATATAGTGGCAAGATTTTGTTTCTTCTTATGGCTGAGTAATATTCCACTGTAGATATATATACCATACCTTCTTTATCCATTCATCTATCAATGAACACTTGGCTATTTCCATAGTTTGGTTATTGTAAATAATGCTGCAGGAAACAAAGGGGTGCCTGTACCCTTCAAATTAGTGTTTTCACATCTTTTGTGTAAATACCCAGTAGTGTGATTACCGGATGGTAGGTAGTTCCATTTTTAATTTTTTGAGGAAACTCCATACTGTTTTCCACAGTGGCTGTATCAGTCTGCATTCCCATCAACAGTGCAAGATGGTTCCTTTCTCTCCACATCCTTGCTGAAACTTTTTGTTGCTTGAGTTTTTTATTTTAGCCATTCTGATAGCTATGAAGTTGAGCAACTTTTCATGTGTCTGTCGGCCATCATGTCTTCTTGGAGAAATGTCTGTTTATGTCTTCTGCTCACTTTTGAATAGAATGGTTTGGGACATTATTATTATTATTATTATTATTATTATTGGTATTGAGTTGTATAAGTCCTTTACATATTTTGAATACTAACCCTTTACTGGATATGTCATTTGCAAATATATTCTCCTATTAAGTGGGTTTTCTTTTTGTTTTGTTTGTGGTTTCCTTTCCTGTGCAAAAGCTTTTCATTTTGGTGTAGTCCCAAGAGTTTATTATTGGTTTTGTTTCCCTTAACAAAGGAAACATACCTAGAAAAATGTTTCTTCGGCTGATGTCAAAGAGATTACTACCAATGTTTTCTTCTAGGAATTTTATGGTTTCAGGTCTCACATGTAGATGTTTAATCCATTCTGAGGTTATTTTTATGTATAGTATAGGAAAGTGTATATTTTTATGTATAGTATAAGAAAGTGGTTCAGTTTCATTCTTTTACATATAGCTGTCCAGTTTTCCCAATATTGTTGAAGAAAGGTTTTCCCGTTGTATATCTTGCCTCTTTTATCATAGGTTATCATAGATTAATTGATCATATAATTGTGGGTTTATTTCTGGGCTTTCTATTCATATTCCATTGATCTATGTATCTATTTATGTGCCAGTACCATATTGTTTTGATTACTACAATGTTTTAGTATGTCTTGTAATCTAGGACTGTAATACCTCCAGTTTTGTTCTTCTTAAGATTGTTTTGGCTACTCAGGGGCTTATGCCTATTATTTGGACAGTTCTTTCCTTCCTGGTACCTAAGTTGGCCCAAGTCACAAATGGTCTTCTAGACCTTTCCAAGACAGGTGACTAGAACCGAGAAGTACAGGCTCCCTTCTCTATCCAGCAACCACTGAGAAGAGTAGGTGTTCACCCTTTCCTCCATAAACCCAGTCAATGTTTTCTCAGCTTGTCTACCTCTGGCTGTGGTCTATTCTCTTGGCATGCTCATCATGGCTGGGGTTGCTCAAGGGCCTGGTGTTGCTGGCTGAGGACAATCCCTTGGTGTGACTGGTGGGTCACTTCTGTCTTCATTGATGAATGTGGCCAGAGCCATCAGGTATGGTTAGAACCTCTATCAGAGTTGCCCAGATGTCTCAATCTGCTCTTTCTCCTGGGCTTCCTGTCACCACCATGCCACTGACTGCTTCCTTCCATGTTTTGTTTTTGGTTTCGTTGTAGGCAGCACAGAGCATGTAGAACAGAAAACAACTCAGGTGCAATTTTTCAGGGCTGTGAACATCGAGATGCTTGGTGCCCAGGCTTCCTATTCTCCAGGACTCCCAGTGACATTACTGTGCCTACTCAGGAGCCAGCTTCTCTGGATAAAGAAGTGATATGTTACTAACACAGAAAGGAGGACCAGATTTAAAACAAGTTGGTAGTGTTATAAACTAAATCCCAAAAGATTAATTTAATTCTGAAGTCTCCAAACCTGTGCCACGCCTGACTAATTGTTTACTCAGTAGGTGAAGAATACATACATTTAAACACCAAAACCCATTCCTGAGCCATAAACATGTTCAAATTAAACTTAAAGATATTTTTTAAAGAGTATCATCCTGATATTCAGAGATAGAGAATACAGATTGCTTTTGAACATGAAAGAAAATTGTAAGAATTCACACAAGATTTTCTAGTATAATTCTTTTCCTTTATAAAAGACCAACTTGGAAGCCAAAAGCACCGTACTTTTAGGATCTTTTCAGAGAATTAGACTGCACTGAGCCAAGTTTATATCTTACAGATAATGTATTCATCAGGAACTTAATTTTAGTAAGAGAGTAAACAAATCAGTAGTTGAATGAAACCTTACCACCTTTGGAATCATAGTTAATGTTCTTGAGTTCAGCGTAGTATCTGAAGATGGCTTCGGCGATATTACAAGAAGCCAGAAATCCATGCAAATAAAAGAGAAATGAACGGGACTTCTTGGAGACAACCTTGGAGGGCTTGGTGGGGCAAAACATGAAAACAGATGTAAAATCCTTTTGGATTTGCACCCTGAAGACTCTGTTGGACTTGTAGGCAAGTTACTTATCCTTTTATAGGGCTTCCAAGTTGACAAAGTACTTTCATCTATCATCTCTCATTCTATAGCCAAGAGAGGGAGTCTGGGTCAGATTCCCAGATTCCCACACAGGAGGAATGGAGCCATTGAGGAAAGAATGGTTAAGTGACCTGCCCAGGGTCATATGGTTAATGAGGTATAGAGCTGATACTTTTGATGCAAGGCTATCTGTGACTCTATGACTCCATGTCATCTCATGAGATAGCAGTGAGGACCATACTTTGGATGTAGCTTCTTTGTTCCAACAAGATGATGAAGGAAGCAGTTACAGGAAGCAGCCAGTCATAGTATAGGGGATGAATGATGATGACTCTGATGGCATTGTCGTAGCCGCCATTCATCCTTCCCAATCCTTCCAGCCAAAAAATAGTAGTTGACGAACTATACTTATCAGCCCTGCTATCATAACAAACACTAATAAAGGGACACACCATCCATTAGTGCCTCAGACGTATCTATGTCTGGCACCTGGACACTTGAGTCAGCAGTTAAACATCCTACTTTTTTTAGTAAAAGGCTTGCATCTTTGCATGGATGAATTCAACTGATATCTTGAGGAAAAACATCACCATATACATTTAAACAGCTCAGAAAAGAGCGGGTATAGGCCCTCATTTATCAAAGTTGGCCATTGACATAATAGCATGGAAATATTTGAAATAGTTCTGTCTGCAGCACATTCTGAAGATGATAATAGAAAAGAGTGTCACTAGCAACGCCATCTTTGGATGCATAAATATTTATATCCCCTTGATGAAAAGGAAACACTACTGTAGTTTTAAAAGAAAAAAGGAAGAGAGGAAGAAAAGGAAAAAAAAGAAATATGTGTGTGTGTTTAGCTTATTTACAGGGGACAACTTTTTCCTGGTTGTGAATTTCCACCCGTTGCCTTCCCTCATGTCTTCTCCAACAGTCCAACTTTACTAGATCATAAGATCAAATTAGATGCTGGAAATGTTATTCAGCCATGATTTCAGCAGACCTGTACTGCTGCAAAAATCCTCTGGGCCCAATGTGCTCCTCTGGTTGTCTTTGGGAAAAGAAGAAGAATGTTTCAATGGGATGTAACATGATTATGACCTGTGGTGCCTGCATTTCAGAGTCTCTTCCCAGACCACAAGAGAAGTTCTTATACCCTCTACCACATACGGGGATTGAAAACAATTTCAAAAGATGAACAGAAGATGACAATTAGTGGGTTTGAGCCACAGTGTATATGACCAACTGTGGTACTTTAGAACTGAGTGGAGAAGCCTGAACTTTGGGCCTAATGAGGTATCTTCTCTTTGATACCCTCCTTCCTCTATTAGCATTACCTCACTCCAGTAAGGTTCAGAGGAGTGAGCTGTTGATCAGGCTGCCCATGCTTTAGATATTTCCAGAAGTTCACTTGGCAAATTAAAGCATAAGCAATACTTTAACATGACTGGGTTTTGTCATTATATTCCCTATACTCAGCCTGGTTTCATAGCTACAAACCAAATTATGGACAATTTTGGTTTGACTCCATTTATGAAAAATTTGAAGGCTTTAGTTTTTATTCCTTTGTAGGAGGATATAATAGTATATTAGTTAACTAGGACCATCATAACAAAGTACCACAGATTGGTGGTTTATACAACAGGAATTTATTTTCTCACAGTTATGGAGATTAGAAGGCCAAGACCATGGTGACCACAGGGTTGTTTCTTCTGAGGCCTTCCTTCTTGGCCAGTAGATGTTTGTCTTTTCCCTGTATCTTCACATAGTCTTCCCTCTGTATTTGTCTATGTCCAGATTTCCTCTTCTTGTAAGGACACCAGTCATATTTGATTAGGGTCTAACCTAATTAACTCATTTCACTTAATTACCTCTGTAAAGCCCCTATCACCAAATACAATCACATTCTGAGTTATTGGGGGCTGGGACTTCATCATAGGAAGTTTGTGATGAACAGACACAATTCAAGACATAAAAAATAGTATCCAAGTTGACTCAAAGGAGGGACAAATCTGAATCATCTCCTGCTGGCTCCATGATTTTCAAAAAAGAACACATAAAAAGAACAAAATCGGGGCACCTGGGTGGCTCAGTGGGTTAAAGCCTCTGCCTTCAGCTCAGGTCATGATCTCAGAGTTCTGGGATCGAGCCCCACATCGGGCTCTCTGCTCAGCAGGGAGCCTGCTTCCCCCTCTCTCTCTGCCTGCTTCTCTGACTACTTGTGATCTCTGTCTCTGTCAAATAAATAAATAAAATCTTTAAAAAAAAAAAAAAGAACAAAATCATTTTCAAGAGACTGGAGGGATCGGCTAAGAGTCTTTCATTTTCAACAGTGCCCCTGGAACTGAGTGACAGTACTTGTGCATATGGACCTAAGCTTTGGAGCTTGAGTCAAAAATCATTTGCTCTTGGCTGAAGCTGTCATAATTTACTATTTATTTGGAATATAAATCTTGCCTACTGCAGAAAGGATTAGAGGTGGTATATAACTTTAAACATCATGAAAAAAGAGAAGAGTAATCACATGAAATATAGAGAAAGAATAGATGTTACTAGTTAACTAAAAAGAGCTGGAGATTATAGTTTGGCCTTAATTATTTTTCTGGATGTCCTTAAAACAAAGGAAGACTGAGAGATATACTGAGATATGTCAAATTCATGGGCTGTTAAAAGAAAGCAGGCAAGTTTGCCTGCAGAATAAATTTTTTTCCTGGAACTAAACCCAAGGAGAAATTTATTGCGTGAGACATTTTGCAGAGACCTGAGTGAATTAAGAATGTCAGATGTTGAATAAGGGATAGTGGATCATAAAATAGACAATGTCTTCAAACAGGTTTAATGAAAGTAATTATTTATAATAAAAACTGTCTTGTAGCTAACTTTTGGGTTATAAGAGGAACATTTGGCTAATTCATAACTTTGGGGAAATGAAATCCTTAGGAAACTCCTTTCTCCGTGGGATATTTGGAGTGACTGCTCATGGGAGAAAGGAATCTCGAGATACTGAGTAAGCTGCCATATTGTAGGAAGGGCTGGTACTGAGTCTCAGGACATGCAGCGAGTGTCTAGACATGATCTGGCTTTAGGAGATGCAAAACTGAAAGACTTTTCAAAAGAGAATGCAGAAATTTCTTTTCATTTTATTTCTTTTCTCCTCTTACTCCTCTTCTTCCTTCTACTCCTCTTCTTCATTCACTTTCTGCTCTTCTCCTCTTGGTTCCTGAGAGACAGGGATTACAAAAGGAGGTCCTTAACACAACTGAGTAACTAAAAGATGAGTGGCTCTCAAGAATGGGAGGCTACAGATTTGATGGAGCCAGCTTCCAAGATAGTTCTGAATTCATGGCTTCTGTGGTTCCCTCCCCCGTTGAATCAGTGTCAGTCTCTGTGACCAACAGGATCCACCAGAAGTGATGGCGTATCATTTCAAGACAAAGTCATTAAAAACATGGTGACTTCCTGCTTTCTATTTCTCACCGTCTTTCTTGGATCACTCACTCTGGGGGAAACCAGTTGCCGTGTCATGAGCAGTCCCATAGAGCAGCCTGTGTGGCAGGGCTTCTTGCCTGAGGCCACTGATGAGGTTGCAAGTGGGCTCTCCAGCCTGTCGAGCCTCTAGATGACTACAGCCAGCACCGGTATCTTAACTGAGAGACCCTGAGCCAGAATCATCCAGCTGAACTACTCCCAAGTTCTATGCGATAGAAAACTTGTGACACAGTCGTGATATGTTTCTGTGACCCACAGAAACCGTGAGATTGTAAGTGTTTGTTGCATTGGTTTGCCAATTTTGGGGGTAATATGTAATCTGTAATAGGAAGCTAATAACAGCATCCAGTTGCAAATCGTTTGCGTTGTTACAGTGCAAGTACCTTCTCTTGGCTGCCAAAATGTCATCTCCCCCAGAGGAGCTTTCCCTAACCATTCTATCTAAAACAGCACTCCCACCTCTAGGGTGTGCACCCTACCCTTAAACTACTTTAGTTTTCTTCCTAATCCTTATCATCACAAGATATTGTGTTATGTTTTAATTTATTTGTACCTTGTCTTTCTTTAAACAAAGTAAGTTCTCAAGCATAGGAAATTGTCTGTTCTTTTCACATTTTCAGTACCTAAGAAAGTGCTTGGCACATAGTTGGGATGCAGTAAATATTGGCTAAATAAGCTAAATGATTAACAAAATCTTTGGTAATTGTTGGCTTACACTGACTGAATTCTGGGAAGAGCAAGTGCAACCAGGAGAAACCACTTAAGAGACAGCCAGAGGGGACCTGCTGAGTGGAGGGTCAGCCAGGATCCAAGGGAGCTGGCAGATGGAGGTGTCAAGTAGTCTCTGTGTGGCTTTCCAGAAAGTTCCTTGGGAAGAGGAGTAACAGACAGGAGTGATTCCAGAATTTCTATAAGGAGGTTTGGTTGGGAGGATGAGTTCTCAGCCCCTACGCAACATTGAGAAAAGCTGAAGTTCCATAACAAGGCAGGTGGTTTGATGGAGGGTTGACTATAGTCTTTCTATATAGTATCAGCTCCAGTTGTCGGTGTGGATAGGTGAATGGACTGGACAGACTTTGCAGTTTTTGTCATGCAGAGCACAAGCACAGGAAATAATATCTACTTTATTTTGTAGTTTCTATTAATAAACCTAGAACATGTTTCTGTTTACTCGGAGTTATCTTTGTTCCTTTTGTCTTTTAATCCGCATCTAATGGTAAGCAAAGCCTTTTTTTTTTAAGATTTTTAAAATTTATTTATTTGATAGA
Source organism: Enhydra lutris kenyoni (assembly GCF_002288905.1). NCBI lineage: Eukaryota > Metazoa > Chordata > Mammalia > Carnivora > Mustelidae > Enhydra > Enhydra lutris. The sequence goes on along the minus strand of NW_019154116.1, from coordinate 13,049,108 downwards.
AGAAGCAGGGGGAGGGGCAGAGGGAGAGGGGAAAGCAGGCTCCCTGCTGAGCAGGGAGTCAGGGGAAGGGCTTGATCCCAGGACCCCAGGGATCATGACCTGAGATGAAGGCAGAGGCTTAACCACTTAACCAACCGAATTTCCCGGGTGCCCCTGGGCCAATGCTTTAGGTGTTCTCGACAGAACTTTCCCTGAGGTTGACCACTTCTCATCACTTCCACCTCTACCACCCTAATCCAAACCTCTCATCTCTCACTCAGATTGTTGCAGTGGTTTCTTAGGTAACCTCCCTGCTTGTATCCTGGTTTCACTGTTTCAACACAAAGCCAGAGGGCCCCCTTTAAAGTATGTCAAATCATATTATTCCTTCTGCTTAAAATTACCCAGGCTCATTGGGAATAAAAGCCAAATTCCTTTCAATGACACAAGCCTCACAGAAGCTGTCCCCATTACCTCTGAGTCCCCACCTTCCAGCATCCTGGAAGCATCCTGCCCCATGCTTTCTGCTCCAACCATGCTGGCCTACTTGCAGTTCCTGGAAAAAGTCATCAGGGTTTTTGTTCCTGCCTCAGGGCCTTTGCATTTGCTGTTCCATCTGCCTGAAACACTCTTCCTGCAGATGTCCACACTGCCTCTTCCCTAACCTCCTTCAAGTCTTTTCTCCAATGTCACCTTTTCAGTGAAGACTTTTCTTTCTTTCTTTCTTTCTTTCTTTCTTTCTTTTTTGAGAGGGCGGTAGGGAGGGGAGTGGAGAGATAGAAGAGAGGTGAGGAAGAGAGGGAGAGAGAGAATCCTAAGCAGGCTTCACACCCAGCACAGAGCCTGATGCAAGGCTCAATATCACAAACTTGAGATTATGACTTGAGCCAAAATCAAGCATCAGATGCTTAACCAACTGAGCCATCCAGAGGCCCCTTCTGTAAAGATTTTTCTTTCAATTTTCTTTTAAAAAGTGGAATCTCTCTATGTGGCACACTCCCTGTCCTTCTTCCCCATACTTATTCTGTATCACACAGAACTTCTCATCCTCATCCAAATCCACGTTCTCAACCATACACACATAGACACGTGCACATCTCTATACACACACACACATTAATTCATTTATTTTATTTTATTGTTTGCCTCTAATAGACAAGTGCTTTTCAAAATTTAATCTGAGGATCCTGTTAAAATGCAGAGGCTGAATTTTTGACATCCCAATGTTGCTGATGTTGCTGGCCCATGAAGCATATATTGAGAAACAAGTTTCTAGAACTCTACCGTCCAAAACAGGACTCATTAGCCACGCCAGTTTCTTCAAGCTGAAATTTACTAAAATATAAAATCTAAATATTCATTTAATACCAATTCAAAATTAAATAAAGTTAAATGAACTTTACTAAAATTAAATACAGTTTGATGTTCAGTAGCCACAGTTCAGATGCTCACTGACCACATATGACTAGCAGCTACCTTCCCTATGAGATAGCACAGATGCAGAACATTTCATGACAACTGCAAGTTCACATAAGTAGCCCTGCTCTAGCCTCCTGTACAACATGGTAGCTGCTAGTCATAAGCGACCATTTAAATGTAAATTAATCAAAATTAAATAAATTAAATAAAATAATTAAATTATTAATTAATTAATTAAAAAATAATAATGAATTAAATAAAAATTTAAGATCAGTTCTTTATTTGTACTAGTGCATTTTAACTGCTCAGTAGCCACATGTGGTTAGTGGCTGTTCTGATTGATAGCACAGATAGAGACCATTTCTCTCACCATGGAAAGTTCGGTTGGACAGGATGTCTTTAGAATCCAAGCTCCATGGGAGCATGGAATTTTGTCTGGTTCACCTTCGGTGCCTAACACACTAAGATCCCTAAGTGGGCCTTCAAAAAATATTTCTTGATTTGAATCGAAATGCCATTTTGGTCTTCCTTCATTAGATGATGGGCATCTGGAGGGCAGGACTTGTGGTTGCCTCTTGTTATGTCTCCGACAGCTACGGATGGAAGACCATCAATCAATGTTCACTGGGTGGAATATTCAGGACATTTTAGACTTCCCAGCCTCTGAGGACTCCTTGTGTAGTGGGACTACATGCATGTAGGACACTGGGCACAGATGGAGACCCTCTCTCATGACTCTAGTCTTTCTGTGTGGTCAGACGTGGAGAGGACCCAGGGTTGTTGCCTTTTACTCTTTTGGAGAAGCACTGCTCAAGTCAGCTATGGAAATTAGTCCTCCTGGTGTCACTGAGCTTGTGCAAACTCTCATCTGAACAAATTATATCCAACAGCCTCCCTCTTCCTGTGCATTACCCCACACTCCCAGATGTGGCACCTAAAAAAAAAAAATAATAAAGGCACTGCATTCTGGAATAGCAGCAGCATAAGGCCCATATCCCCAAATGTTTCTTTGACAGCTTTTGACTCTTTAACGTCTTGAGCCCTTTAACTGTGCCTTACCATAATCAGATCTAACTGTTCCATCCAAAAGAAAACACGAAGAGGCAGAACATACAAAAATGTAGTTGTGTTCTTTGGAAATTGTTTCCCTAGAATGCTGGCTACTTCTGATTATCAATGGTATTCATCCAGCTATATTTTTCCAGGGGGAAAAAAATCTGTCTAGGGAATTTTAGAATTAGTACAGAAGATACATTTCACTACTACCACACTGGAAAAAATATTGTGTTTGGCAAAGAGGAAACGTTTGGATGCCACCAGTAAATACCCTGTGTTCAGTCTCAGTAACCAGAACTGAGAAAGAAAATCAGGCCACGAAGTCCTGTCCTCATTCCAATTCAGATGGCTTCTTTATCCCCTTGGCTTTCTCCTACAGCATTTCAATTTTATTGGCTGAGTCAAATGTCTTGTTTGTCCTCATTCCAGCACCAGCAGAATATCTCGACTCTTTTATTCTTTTTAGTTGGACAGATTGGCAAGATTTAGAGTGATTTTGATAAAAATGGAGGGCAGATGCAACACTCAATATTTTTGACAGATGCACCTCTGTTGCTACTCTGTTCTGGGCCTTGAAGCTAATGTGTCTCATAAAGCTTAAATAAAATACTAAGCAAGTGAGAGTTTTAGGAACACCAGAAACTTTTATGGGATGGCATCAATGCTGGGTGCTCCTTGACCATATTATATATATGTGTACATGGATAGGCATCTAGCTACCTATCTGTTGGAGTTTTGTATGAAAACGATGATAATGTGTCCGAGAATCTTGGCCCCTTAACCATGGTTGTTGTCACATCTTCTAATACAGAAATGAAGCAATTCTTTCAAAAACAGAAAATCGGTGCCAGAGGCAGGGACTGTTCAACCCAAATCTACTGATGAATTAACTTGATCAGACCTGAGCGTGTCATAAAAAGTTAAAGGAAATCTTTTCCCTTTGTATCTGTAGAAGTGTGGGGACAGAGGGGGTCAGTGTTTCTGTGTCTGCTCTTTTTGTGTCTGTAGGGTAGGGCCTTTCTCTTATTAGAAGACCATATTAAAGGTCTGCTTGCACAGACTTCTGTGTCAAGAGAAATGCTGATGGAGACATTAAGATTTTATTTTAGAAAGCTCTTTGGAGACAACCCAAATGCTGGACCAAGGTAAATTGAGGGACATTTGGAAACTGTTAATACAGACTGGAGTGGTGGGGAGAGGTTTGCAAAAGGCTGGGAAAATGGTCTGCAAGTGGTTCTCCTCTTTATTCTGATTCTGCTAAGTCAGAAGGATGGTGGCTAAAAGTAGTTTTCTGGAGGATTAGGTGTTCAGATGTTCCTAAATCCTACTGGAGTAAGCTACTTGACACCAACGTGGAACAGACTTGAGTTATTCCTATGCTAATGACACCTTGGAACACAATCAATGATATTTACAGCTTTTCTACCACAGGATCCGTGACTACTGCATCAGTTACAACCCAAAACAAGTTTATATATAGTTACAGAAAGTAGGTGGGACCAGCAGGTATCCCCATGACAAGGCAACCCGAAATACAAAATTTCTAAATATAATCCTTTCAACCAAAGCTGAAACATTTATAAAATGAAAGTTAATGTTTTAAAAACATTTGTGGGGCATCTGGGTGGATCAGTTGGTTGAATGTCCGACCCTTGGTTTCGGCTCAGGTCACGATCTTGGGGTCGTGAGATTGATCCTGGCATGGGAAGCCATGCCTAGCATGGAGTCTACTTGAGATTCTCTCTCTCTCCCTCTTCCCTCTGCCACCCCCTCCACTAACTAACTAACTAAATAAATAAAATCCTTTAAAAATTCGGTTATTCTTTATTTCTAGTCCCTTACTGTACATATAGGAGGGATATAGTTGATGATTAGAAATACAAACCCTACAAACCCCTCATCCCTGTGATACTCAGCCAGAAACAATGTTGTAAAGAACTTTGATACATTTCTCTAAGTGGCTTTTTGAAAGTATTGAACTGCATCTGTTGGAGGACTTATCTGTAGCTTTGTGACTGTTTTCAGAAACTTGCTGATAGTCACTCGTCATTTACATGAGGGTCCCTGCATTCTAGAAGAAACAAAACTTACCATCCTAAGTGCTGCACCAGTAGGCTCATCCAGGCAAAGGAAGAAATAACAGTGAGTGATGAGTGAACATCTACAAATGGACCATGAAGTTTTTGGTTGGGCCAGAAAACCCTCCAAATTTGTTAAACTTATTGTGAATAGTTATGGAGTAATTACGTCTTTGCCTACAGTTTGGGACTCACCTGCCAGGAGTGGAGTGGACCTCTGCAGTCCCCCAGAGTGAGGCTCTTCATTTTTCCAGAATCGTCTCCAAAAACGTTTGTGTCCCTGACAAATTACGTCACCTTTCAACAATGATATTTTCTGTTGGACACTGGGCTTTCCACACTTGGTCATGTTGCCAAGATGGTCTTTGAAATCACCATAGTGGGCACCTGGATGGCTCAGTTGGTTAAGCAACTGCCTTCGGCACAGGTCATGATCCTGGAGTTCCAGGATCAAGTCCCACAGTAGGCTTCCTGCTTAGCAGGAAGTCTGCTTCTCTCTCTGACCCTCTCCCCTCTCATACTCTCTCTCTCTCACTCTCTCTCTCAAATAATTTTTTTCTTTAAAAGTGCCTTGAAATCACCATAGACCTCCCCCCAACCCCACCCTACAGAGATCCATCTCCTTCTGAAAATGGTGTACAACACAATAGGGGCCAAACCCAAGTTGTGTATGCAACTAAAAAACAAAACAAAACAATAGAAATCCAAAACAACAAAAAACAAAAACAGGATAAAAAACTACAGAACTCAAACCTGAATTTATGTTTCATCAGTTGCTACAGAAAACTTAACGGGCAGGGCTATACAGGAGAGAAGTACCTGAAATTCTCCTACTCAAGTCAAGAAACAGTAAGCTTTAAAAAAGTTTTAAAATTTGCATTTGCTATCACCCTAAGAATTACCAAAGATTTCTTAGTTTCAGCCAAAAGAGACTTGCAGCCAAATTTCCCCAGGGTTGTTCTTGGATTTCAGCTAGCCCCAAGGATTTAACATCGGGCTCCCGAGCCATGGAGAGGAACTTTGCTACAGAGCTGCTGATTATGATACTTTATATCGTTCAGAAGATCGGGTAAGAAAGGTCACTTTTCTCCCTGGCCAGAACAAGCTATTGGCTGTGAGAAATTAGGCATCAGAGCCATAAGGCCAACAAATGAGGGAAGTTAAAAAAACAGAAACACTCAACACCTGAGCCTGTGCAGCTTTGTTTTTTGTAAAGGCAAAAGGAGTCCTTACATAACCTGATCACTTTCAAGACTATTTTGCCACATGCATTTGGGATTAAGCAAGTGTTTTAAAAGGAATGGAGGCTAAGGCTTTCTCATGTCAGTGTTTGCCTGTCCCATTGCTTTCCTATGTGCACTATTTTTAAAAGAAACATTACACACAGGAGCCCCAAGGTGATGGTACCAGTGAAACAATGCCAGCTTGGGAATCTGGCAGAGACTCTGGTTTTCATTAAGTGAGCAAGAGGTCATTCATTATTTACGTGGGTTTTTTTCCCTTCCCTCTCTCTTTTTTCTTTAAATCTACAGCCTTTTGGTCTCCAACCCTCAAGTGCATCCATAGCCATTATTCTTTGGATATTTTAAAATTATGAACATAGAGCCAACTGGAGTCTCCCCATCCAACGAGCTAATGGAAAGCCTTTGTGGCATAGACGCCATTCAGACAGATCAGCTCTCTCATAAATCAGGGAACAATGAGAACAAGAGAAATGGTGTGCATTCTCTCTCTCTGGGTCTTCTACTAAGACAAGGATCTGTTTGGCAAAAATGATCTCTTCAGTGGCTTTACCAAGTGGCCAGGGAGCATGAAATCCCAGCTTTTGCCACAACTCTCCATGATTCTGGGGGCGGGGAGGGGTGGTGGAATTGCAAAATGAAGAGTTATACAGCTGAAATCCAAAGCATTTGTGTAGTTATCCTGTAAGCATGAAAAGTGTAAAATTAGACGCAGGTGAGTCTTTCTACTTTGGTCTCCATTTCCAAAGGAAGGGCTTCAAGATAAAACGAGATGGCTGTTTATCAGTTTTGACAGTTTGTCCTTTTATCTACTTTTAGATTAATGAAAAAGACTGTGATAAGTTCATTTAAATTCTAAGTGTAAACACCCATAAAGAATACATTCATGATGTGAAACCTGGAATTTCCTTAAAAATGTTTATTTCTAGGGCGTGGCTGTGTTCGTTAGCAGTGGTAGAAGATCAGAGACAAAGGAAATGCCAGTGATGGGTTACTCTGTGTAGTTAGAAATCCTCTCCCTGGATCTTCCACATGCCTGTCTGGAAATGGGCTTCACTTCAGAAGCTTTCCCAGACTTTGGAAGACATTTGGGGCTTGGAAAAACCACGAGGATTGCTGTCTCACTGCAGCAGAACAGAAATTAAAAGCCTTCCTGCCACCCTCACACTTTCTAAAGTCTTTCATCACTTAGTTTATGTGACTGTGGCAGATAATTTCACATTCCCAAGCCTGGTAATATTTGAGGTTTTGAAGAACCCATCCTCAGTGAATCTACAAGTAAAAACCCATTTCTTGACAATTTTAACGGCTACTTAATAAATCTTACTTGGGCCGCCAGTGTTTTTGACATTACCAGCACAGGCTGGTTTGCCAAAGGGACATGGTAAATTGAGAAGCCTCAATTATTCCGGCCATTCCCATCATAACCATGAAACAATTAGACTTGTTCTGAAGAACAGCCATGTTGGCTGAAGCTCCAAGGATATCAGAACAAGGGCACTCCTGTCTGGTCTTTCTGTGCTAGATTCTGCAGAAATCATGACTGCAGGCTCGCAGGCCTATCATGAATACTGTTTGGGGGGCCAGTCAAGCTGCTCTGTGGTTGCTCAGAGTTTATCCAAGAAATTACATCTCAGTGTTGTTTTGCAGAATATTCCCACTCTTGACATTGCATTGTATATGTGCATGTGTGTGTGAAAGAGTGTGTAAATGTACACAGGAACTAATATGTAGGATGACATTAGAAAAGCACAGAACTTGCTATTTCCATATGACGGCCACAAGGCAATGACTAATTTAACCCATAATTAGTGTAATGTTATGATAATGTTAACCTACGGTAAAGAGAAATGACTTCGTTAACTCTCTATCCAATACTGTCTTCCTGTGTGGGCTCCATGTGTGCTGTTGGCATGTTCAAGTACACCATGGCTTGTGATGCTCCCTCTGTCTGAGTTCTAAAATGCAGCTCAAGGGTCTTCTCCTCTGACAGGAGTCCCTAAGTTTTATTCCTCTTTCCGTATGCTGATGAAAATTACTTCTTGGGCAAACTCGATCAGGGAAAGACTCTCAGTGTCCCCACAGAGTCTGGTACATGTTACCTAACTGTATAATATTAGTTATATTTGTTGGATGAATAAATGAAAGGATGTTGCTTCTCGGGTTTTTCTAACTTCCTCCCCATCCTATAACTCATTCCATGATATAGTTACTTGATCTGACGTTCCATTTAGGGTAATGATATTTTCTTTTATCCCCCAGATCCTATCACAGTACCTGCTCAGTAAACCTTTGTGAAAGGGGTTGAAAGTTGCTGAGGACTGTCTGCTCCTTCAGAAGAAAATGATTGGCACTTCCTGGGCATCCTTTGTTCCTGAAAAATGACTGCAATTTCCAGTCTCCCTCATATGTTGATCATCATGGGCTGGGATAGAGTTCAGACATACTGATCTCATCAGTGCAAAACTCAGTAGCTCAGTGACTGGATTCTATATTCCACAATATAGAAATGACTAGATTTGGAAATATGTAAGTCAAGAGGTTGTTTTTTGTTTGTTTGTTTGTTTGTTTTTTAATGATCTTCAACGCCACCCTAGATACCTAGACGATGCTGGTTGCTAACAGCTGAGCTACAGTTTAGAGCTTACATGTAGCTTCCTGGGTAGTCCAGGAGACCAGCCTCCTTGTTGCAAATATTTCCAGCAGATGACTCTGCTGGAGATGCCACAGTGATGCCGGTGACAGGCTGGGGTTGAGCTGCCTCCAGCTCCCAAATGGAGATGCTCTTCCATTTTATGTGGTTTTAGAGGATCTCGTGGCTTGAATGTGGGGGAAAAGGCTCTACAAAAATGGATCTGTTACTTTAGGAGATGATGGTGCACTCAGAGAAAAAGGGAGGAATAGTCACCTCCTAAGCACATTCCTGCATGGGGTGTCCCCAGTCTGAGTGTCTGTGAGAGTATTTCTTTGCCCAGGTGAAGAGCTCTGCCCGTCTTCATGAACCACCTGAGTTGGTCTTTGGGCAACTGGAGCTGTGTTTGGGGGAGTCTTGGTGACAGCATCAGCCTCTGCTGCAGACCGGTGAGGACAGGGGCGCCCCTTCTCCCTGCACCTCCCCTTCCTGCCACAATAAGGACCACTGCTCGTGAATGGATCAAAAAGAAACCATTTGACCAACAGCATGCGAAGGGGAAACCAACTTCATCTGACAGATTGTGTGTGTGAACATTTCCAGTGCAGTGCTGACCAAGTCTCTGAATGTGCTCTCTCCCTCCCCTGCTGTCGATTCAGCATTTCTTCAGATTAACATCTTTCTTAACTAGTCATGATTGCCAGCTATTGAACAAATGCTCTACTTTTGGGGACTTCTCTGTGAAAACCGAGACGTGGGAAACAATTTTATTGTATTACTTTTCCTCCTAAAAAGGCCCAATCTGTTTGGTTTCATGTTGCATGCTCTTGGGTAGCAAATTTTTTTGAAGACTTTTCTAATTCTGAACAAATGTCAATTTAAGAAGTCATGAACCTCAAGGACAAATGCATTTTATTTCCTGCTAGCTTATTCCGGGATCTTGACGAGAATTGCATGGGGCTACCTCCAGTGAATGTTCCCAGGCCATTCACTGCCTATTGGTTAATGTGACAGTCATTAAGCAACTGACATAGGATGTGAAGAAGGTTGAGGACAAATACATTTAAAATCAATATCTCTTAAAACTTTTTTACTGGCTAAAGCGGAAGTGTGCCATTCATCTCTCAGTGCTTGCTTTCTGCCATATTGATTTCTCAGATCTAAAGGTTGGGGTGAGTAGAACTTTGGCACTTCTTTTTCTCCAATGGAATGATAATTTTTTCTTTCAGACCAAGTTGCCATATTGTCCTTCTAGGTTTTAATGCTCTAAGACCTTTTAAAAAATTGATAAATCCCATAGCATAATTTCAACGATTACTTCAGTGTTTGGACCCGTGCCGGGGGAAGTATTCAGGTCCATGGTTACTTATTCATAATTCTGAAATCTGGGGAACTCTGAAGAAATAGAAGCTTTTTTTCATTATGTTTGGCACAAATTAATTTGGTGACAAAACCTGACCTAAATGGATGCAAGGCTATTTATAGTCTGTAATAATCTTATATAGTATGACTATTAGTAACTATTGCTGCAGAAATCTAACGTGTTTGACCAAGGGTGCTGCCCTAGAATCTGCCAGGGATATTATAAACTAAACCCAGCTCACTTCCTCAAATTAAAAAACAAAACAAAACAAAACAAAAAACCTATGAATTCCAAAATACATGTGGCTCTAAGAGTTTTGGGTTAAGGAATTGAAGACCTGATCTAAACTGTTAAGGTAATGATTTTTTACTTGCCTGCTAATTTCCAGCCAAAGCCACAGAGCCAAGAGAAATGACAAAATCGTGGATGCAACTTGAAAGGCACAAGAGCTGCAGTGACCCGACTTGCTCTCTACTTTAGCAGAAGATAAGTTTCTTGCTCACCCTTGGGTGTCCCCATCTGAACACCAGGCTCTTCCAGCGTATTAAATGAGACTTGACCCGATTACCAACATATTGCTTTATTTCTTGGTGGTAGTAAATTAAGGCTTTCTAGAGTCATACAGCACGCAGTGATTGAACATTAGAAATAAAAACAACAACAACAACAAGAAAACAATGAGCATTCAATTTTGCAGAGGCAGGAAGGAAGCAATGTTTTAAAATGGATAAATTTCCTAGTGAGACATTTTGCTTGGTCTCTAAAAATCTGCTGAGCTGTTTCCCCAGTGACCTTCACCATAGATTCATATCCCAAGATGGGTGGGGTGGGTGGGGTGGGACAGAGTGGCTGAAGAGAGGGCTGGGGCAAAGGGAGAGACTGTGAGAGACAGCATGGGCTGGGCAATGAGTATGGAAATCAGCTTTGTCTCATGTGTGGAAGACAGTTTAGGCGATGTGGTCAGGTGGTGGTAATAAAGGTATTTGTAATGGGACACCCCTTCTCTGGTTCAGGGCACCATTTCGGATCTCTCTTCTCATTCCCACAGTATGAAAATTTGCCACTTGAAGACCCCAGTGCTAATCCTTGTGACTCTCAACTCCTCGTGACTCTGAACTCCTTAAATGTTAGACATGGTCACAAGCCACAGAGCATGAGAATGCTACCTTCAACCTCTTTCATGGTTCTAAACACTGCGACTATCACGAGACACTCTCCCCAGCCAAGTAGTTCACCTCCCCCCATGGCACATAGTTGTGATTGCACACTACGTTGTTGAAGATGTTGACTGGAGAGGAGATCTGTGCCATAGGATGCAGGAAAGAAACCTCCTGGGCGTACGCCACCTCACTCTATCTCCTCCTTCCCGACACAAGACAGACAAACGCAGGGAGCCTACAGTGGGAGTGCAGTTGTCGAGTTGTGTGTGAACTTAATCTGCAACCAATTCCATCTACTTGGCTTGGAGATGCAAAGGTTCGGGTTTGGCTGGTGGACCCTTTGAGAAAGCAGTGGATGACTGAACAGTGATGAGGGAGAGGTGTGGCCAGAGAACAATGTGGGAAAGTCATGTGTTTATTAACAAAAGGCAACCCAATTTCATGAAAATGAGCAGTGGACTTTCTTCTGGCGACCCGATTTCACGCAAATGGATTCCCATCCAAACAGGGCCATTTAAAATGCATAGTTGGCAAGGATTTTAAAGTTCTATTCCAAGGGCCTGGTTCGTGGGCCAGCGCCTCAGTGTGATCAATGTGCTCCTTCTTCCATTTGCCTGGCATTTGTGAGTGAATGGTCTTTAAACACCTGAAAGTCTGCTGTGTGCTCTTTGACAGAGAACGTGCAGATAGCCACAGGAAGAGGCACTCGAGGTGGTGATCTGCGCCGTTAAACACTTAGGACTTAAGCCCAACAGGCTTCACGGGATGGAGTCAGTATGCACAGAGAAATAAATAGATGAGAAAAGTGGAAATGTGATCGGAATGACAAAGAACCAACACGTCTGCTTCTGCCAGCTGCGGGGCAGATGTGTCTGCTGCATGCCACATGTGCACTGAGACAGGAGGGAAAACCCTTGGAAGACATGTGTTCTCTTGGGCCTCCCTTGTTAATTAAAAATCGTGAGGGTCTATCTTCCCATGTGAAAACGCTCAGCAAGATCCCCTTGACTGGGGCTGTGGTGTGTGCTGTGCGCGGACAGTCCACGGCCTGCTAAGATGGTGTGGGATCCAGTAGCGCGGGAAGCGCTTGTCACAGGAACCATCCACCTAATGGGGCAGGAGTAGGTGCCCTAGAGACTCACCCATCAAAAGAAACAGGGTTGGGGTGACATTCAGATCGGAGTTGAAGGACATATGGGACATTCATACTGGCACTTCCCAATCTCCTGAAAGCACCCGCAGAACCAACACTCTTGGAAGAGGTAGATGCCTCGTACGCTGTAGGTAAAGGCGCTGCTGCTTACTGACAATCTCTGTTCTCTCAATTCTAAAATGGGTATGAAGCGGATCCTCGAGCTGGATGGCCTCTGAGTCAGTGTGGGAAGCCAAAGCCCAGAAAGGTCAAGTGACTTGCCCAAGGTCACACAGCTCTGTCGTGGCAGAGCCGGGGGAGGGGGGTGAGAATCAGGTCTCCTCCTGCACAGTGCTGCTCGCCACAAGCGATTCTTTAGTAAATGGTTGGAAGCACTTTGTATGTACCCGGTGCTAGGACATTTATTTAACAAGAATTTGCCTGGGCGCGGGATTGATGAGTGCGGTTTAGGCCAATCGAGCAGTTTAAAGAGGAGGAGGTTTGGAGAGCATCATTAGCCTCAATGTGTGGTTGCTGTCGGCCAGGGAGGGGATGGGGGCGGGGGAGTGGGGACATGGTGTGTGCGCGCACAAGCCCGGGATGCCACCAGGAGCCGAGACAGAAAGAGGCGTTCTCAAACACACTGCCATCGGCTTTCTGAGGTACCTCTTTTGGGAGAAGAGAAACTGCCTACAGATGACCTGACCCCCAAAACCAGTTTACCGGCACAGCTCCCCCTTCCTTTCCGTGACCCCTGATGCCCACGAGCTCTAAGGAAAAAGAAAAGCCAGATCCTTAAGGACCTTCCAGGAAGCAAGGGCTGTGAGGAGCCAGTGGGAGGCGGTGCTTACAGACGCCGCTTTTAGGAGACGCGCCGCTCCGTGCGCAAGCGGGGCGCCTGCGCAGTGCGGCGAGGGGGGCGTGGCCCCTTCAGAAGAAGGCGGGGTTGGTGTGCTCGATGACGCAGCGCTTGCAGTGGCGCTTCACGAAGCGCAGGGCCTCCACGGACACCTCGCAGTCCTGCACGTTGAGCATCTGGAGGTCGAAGCAGTTGGCCGCCACGATCTGCAGGCCCTGGCCCGTGATGCTCTCGCAGGACTTGAGGCTGAGCCGCTTGAGGTTGAAGCAGTTCAGGGCCAGGCACTCGAGGCCCGTGTCGGAGACCAGCGGGCACTTGCCGATGTCCAGGGACTTGAGTTTGGTGCAGTTCTTGGCGAGGTACTCCACGCCGTGGTCCGTGATGCCCTCGCAGCCCCTCGCGTTGAGGTAGCGCAGCTTGCTGCAGTACTTGGCCACGTAGCGGATGCCCACGTCGGTGACCCGGCCGCAGTGGGCGATGCTGAGGTACCGCAGGCGCGCCTCCAGCTTGGCGATCTCCCGCAAGCCGAAGTCGCTGACGAAGCGGCAGTCGCTGACGCTCAGCTCCTTGATGGACGTGCAGTAGATCATCAGGTAGCGCAGGCCCTCGTCGGTGAGGCGCACGCAGCGGCGCAGGTACAGGTGGGTCAGCTGCGTGCAGTGCGCCGCGATCGTGTGCAGCCCTTCGTCCTCCAGCACGAAGCAGTCCGTCATGTCCAGGTAGCGGATGGAAATCTGTTTGCCATGCAAGGGGGACAGTTTAATGGAGGCCTCCCGGGTCAAGCTGATGCAGGTCACTTTGGAGCACCCTACACAGGGAGACAGAACACAGGCTCAGAGAATCTTCGAGAACCGGGTGTGTGTGTGCGCGCATGTGCCTCGCCTGGGGGTGCCATATGGATTCCTACAACACTCCCCACCCCCCCGATGTTACCCCTGCCCCTGTGGAGAATGAGAGCAAGAATGGGTTCTCCAGAGTCATCTGAGCCTTTATCTATTTTGGTGATCTGGGTTTAAGAGGCTCCCTGAGCTTTCGAATCAGAAACACCAAAGCTCCAATTCCACATCCATCTCTAGTTGCCTGACCTGGGTCGAATCAATCCTTCTGAGTCCTTTGTCTTAAAACCTGGATGATAACGTTCCCTGCAAGGTCGCTGTGAAGAATAAAGGAGACCGTGCTTGTAAATATCTTGCCCTGGCCCAGAAGGTCCTGGAAGCTCGGTAAGGGCTGCTTCTCACCCGACAGTGGTCCAGTAGCTCTGTGGGCAAAGTGGTAAGATGCTGGAGAAGGTCTGTCCATGACCTTGGTTTGGCCGAAACAGCATTTGGAAGTCATACCTGGCTCAGGTCTACTTCTTAGGGCCTCAGGGAGGAGGCTCAACTTTTCTGTCTCAAGCAACAAGCATTGAGTAGCTGGGGTGCTGGTACTGTAGGGGTATCATGATGATGCAACGAAATAATGGGTGCAGAGGTACTTGGAAAAGTCCAGGGGAAAGACATGTAATTATTAATCTAACCACTGGCCACCTGGAGACTCAATCCAACTCTTTTTGGTCAAGGAACAACTGTGTCACCTGGATGATTGCTCCAGCCCCTCACCCAGTCTCCTTGTCCTGCCTCAGAGCTGCTGGAGAGATTCTGGAAAACAGAACTCTAATCATGTCACTTTGCCCAAAGGCTTTGGATGCCACCCCCTAAAGCCTAAGGGTGCCCTGAGGACCTGCACCCCTGTTCTCTTTGACTTCATCTCTTACCCCCCTCCTCTGAACCAACTGGTCTCCTTGCTGGTTCCCAGACAGCTCAACTGCCTTCCTGCCTCAATGTCTGTGCACTGGCTGGGGCTTCCCCAAGTAGCCCCGTGGGTCATCCCCACCTTCTGAGGTCTCTGAGCACATGTCAGCTAACTGGACAGTTCTTCCCAATCACCCTGTATGAACTGGTGTCCCCTGCTTGACTCCCATTTCTTTTCAGCACTCTTTATCACTTTGTGACATGATACATTTATTTGTTCATTTATGTATTTGCTGTCCTCACTCTAGAGGGTAAGCTCCTGAAGAAAGGGACTCTGGGCCATTCACGGCTGTATCCCTCATCCCTGGTTCTTAGCTGGTGCTCACGAAGCATCTGTTGAATGAACAAACTAGTGAATTATAGTGAATAGAGTCTTCTGTGGGAAGATCAGATAGGGTAATTCATTTTATTTACTTTTAAACAACGAACAATTATTTTTCATAGTTTGGAGGCTGACAAGTTCAAGATCAAGGTTGCTAGCCAATTCATTTCCTGGTTTCTGGCGAGAACCCTCTTGCAGACAGTGGCCTTCTTACTGATATTCCCACATTGTGGAAAAGTGAGCAAGTTCTCTGGTCTCTGTGTTATGGAGGCACTAATCCCATCATAGGTGTCCCAACCTCATGACCTCACCTAAACCTAACGACTTCCCAAAGGCCCCACCTCCTAGTATGGTCACACTGATGGCTAGGGTTCCAACATAGGGATTTTGGGGAGACACAAACATTCAGTCCATAACACTACCCTCCTCTTCCCACAGGCCTTTCCCCTGAGGCCAGTGCTCTCATACCAAAAATGTCTCCAGAAGATGGCAGTTAGGCATAAATCATGCCCAGCACATTGGGAGGCCCACCCCAGTCACATGGTGGGGTGAAGGGAGGATTTCCTCTCTTTATGTAAGTACCTGCAAAATATATATGATTTCACCTCCTGGCCCATAAAGCCTATATAAGCCTCTAGGAAATATTTGAGGACCTTGATCTAGGGCTAATTTTGCTCCACTCAGGAGAATTTAAATTCCAGCATTTAAATGTGTTCAGGACTTTGCCCATGGCTTATGTAAATTTATACTATTACACAGTTGTCTGTTTTATATTTCATTACAATGCCTTTTATTTGTATTGAATTATGAAGTTTATAGAATGCTTTTATAAACATTTCCTTACCTGATTTTTAATCCATTTTACTGATAAGGAAATTCATCCTTAGGAAGATTTGTGGTGTTGAGATCTAGAATCCCTTTAATACTCTATCCTTTTTCAAATGATTGGAAGATATCTTTAGCTATCTCTCTAAATACTGTTTCTAGCCACTCTTCCCCTACGAATGTGTGTATAAATGATATATACATTATATGTCATATATAATTATGTATGTAGCATATATATTTATATTATATATTGACATATTTATATTTATATGTTAAAATATGCTGTACATATTTTGTGTAGGAATAGTAAGTGAATTGAAATATACATTGAAATGGGTGTTTCATAGATATATATGTTATAGATCTGTTTCATCCCACTACATAAACTGTATCTGTATTTTTCACTTTCTCTGTGCTCGTCCCAAATCCTTCTTGCAGTTCCAAGGCCAGGTGCTTCATCTCAGGCACCTCTGTGCCTGGCTTCGCAAGCAATATCCAGGGCTCCCAAGTGGCTACATAATAGTGCTAATGGGGACGGTCCTCCCACCTCCTGGCAGGCTGCCCAGGAAACGCCTGTGAACTTCAGGTCCTGGGAATAGTGAGGTTCAAAAGCCAAGTGCTCCCAAGTCAAAGATTTTCAGGAAAGAGAGAAGCATACAATCCAATGCTGGAGAACAAAGCTGTGACCCGACAGAGGTTGTCCCCTCTGCTCCATCCAGTAGCCCTCGTGGTTTTGCAGAAGGTGGTTTGTACCCCTCACCTTTAGATCTGAAATCTTCCTTTGTTTGGAATTTCTTATTTTTAGAGCAGCTGTAATCCTGCTTATACTGAATTTATATGTCCACAGTATAGTGGCTTCCCATCTGCGATGCCTGTGAAGTCACCTTGTTTTTCAAGATCAGATGACAGCCTTTGTTCCTAAACTCTTAGTTTTGGTTTCTTCTTATTATTTTTTTTAATATCTAGTAAAATCTGATGCCCTGCAGGAAGGACATTATATTCGATTTGGGGAAACACATGCCTCGTTTTTGAAACCAAGTCCCCAATTTAATGAAATACCGATTAAGTTCAGTTTTGGTAAAGATGCTATTTTGATCTGCTTGTATTATTTTAGATCAATAATTTTAATTTAAGACTGAACCTTAATTCTTACAGATCTGTTACATTTGGATTGAAAAGAAAATAAATTGGTACGTGGCTCAATAGGTAGCATCTGTGGTTAGCTCATGCATGCATACATTACAGAGATGCAGAGAACCTTAGAAATCATCCCATTAAACCTTCATTTTTTAAAGATGAGGCATCTCAGACTCAGTGAGATTATGAGACTTGGATAGCCAGACTAGGGAAAGTTTTCTGTTCCAAGGCTTCCGTTGGATCAGATCAGTCCAAGGAGAGGAGGTAAGAAATGACTAGGATAGAGCATGCATTGATGAATGGCGTGAGAGATTTACTATAGCTGTGCCAGCATGAAGTGAACATTTAGATATTGAAGAATCAAGAGTCTTGGAAGTACCTATACGAGGATTCTTGAAAGAGGGAAGCAATTTGGTTACCTCTATGGAGATGAGGCCGTAAGGTGATAGCACGGGCAAATATGAGACCCGAGAAAGCAAGGGGGCAGTGGGGTTGTGAGGAGTGGTCAAAGGGTGGAATGCAGAATATCTGAAAGCCTTTAATGGGAACTGAGATAGGAATGGTCCACTGGGGATACAGATTACAGGACCTACCCAATACTCAACAGGATATGGATACTACTCAATGGGAAAGGAGCAATCTGGGTTGAATTTATCTGTGGAGTTTCTTCAGTTAATTCCGGATTTGGTTCTGCTTTCATAAAAGTGTCCTTCGTTACCACCTCCTCTCATGATTGGAGGACTCCAGCTGTCCGGTTTTAAGAGGACCCTCTGAGGCAACTTCATTTGAGATAATTACAATATATGATACTTTGAAAACTGGCCGGCTTTACGGTGTTTCATTGATGTTTCAAGGTATTATTAATTGTGATAGTTAATTTTATGTCAACTTGAGTCGATGACGAGGTGCCAGGACCTTTGGCTAAAACATTTCTGGGGGTACCTCTAAGACTGTTTCTGGGTCAGATTAACATCTGAATCAGTGGACCCAGAAATGCAGACTGCCCTCCCCAATGTGGATGGGCATCATGGATCAGATGGGGGCCTGACTAGATCAAAAGGGGAAGGAATGGAGAATTCTGTCTCTGCTTGATTGTTTGAACTGATGCATTGGTCTTCCCTTGCCTTCGAACTGAGACTTTATACCACCAGCAACCCTGGTCCTCAGGCTTTTGGACTTGGACTACTGCCAGCTTTTCCTAGGTTTCCAGCTTGCAGAGAGCAAATAAATCTCTGCGCTCATGCGCGGGCGCACACACACGCACACTGTTTATGTTTCTTTGAAGAACCTGGACTAAATATTAATAAAAGGTAATATGTGATAATGACAAAAGCCTACAGCTAGTTATAGTAAGTTTCAAGGACTTGAAAAGACAGCTTTCATGGTGAGTGTACTAGGGGCACGAGAGGCAGTCTTACATCCTCTGAGGGAATTAAGCTGTAGACCAGCGATGAATCTTCTAAAGTCCAGTTTCCTGCCAGTGAGAAGGCCAGCTTGAAAACCAAGGGGAACAAGGCAGAGGTGAAATCGCCTCTGGCAGCCCTCTGGCTTCTCTTGGTATCAGCCTCAGGTTTCCAGATTCCCTCAGAACTGGAGCACACTGTTTGGAACCCCCCCGTATCCTGTGTTCTTATGAGTTAGCGATTCCCTTGGGTACACTGTGTCTACACCCATCACAACGGGTCACTGAGAGGCGTGTGAGAAAAGCACACATCTATCAGGCTCTGCAGATGAAGGGGATATAGAGGAAGGGCATCAGGCTTACAGAATGGTCAGCCAAAGGGGCCTGGCCCCATCCACTCACTCGGGCTAGAAGCCCAGGAATTTCCATTCCCCAAGTAGTTTCTACATTTCTGAATTTCAAAAGGTCTCCGGTGGAAAAGGGCACCGTACTTGCAGCCTGTCCCAAGGGTGCTCAGGGAGTTCCCTTAACAAAGACGGGGACTCCAAGAACAAGTCATTCTCTAACCTGATTTTTGAAAAGACAAGGAGATAAGGTGTCTAGAGAATAGGCCCACAATGTACAGAATCTTAGAATGTTAACGAAGCCAATTCCTTGCATTTTTTTTTTTTTTTTGGACTGAAGAGGAAACACATCTAGAGAAAGCCATGAACTGTCCCAAATCACAAAGTTTTGAAACCAGTCTTCACCACATCACAATGCTTTCTGTTTCCAGAATTCCTTGGAGGAAAAAAATGTAAGAAAACCTCTTTGTTTTCTGCCTCTTTATGCCAGCGGCTGCTCAGGACGAACTGAATGTATGGTTACTATGGTTTTGTCCTGAAGCCAGCAGAAGTGAGGCGGGGGTGGAGGGCACGGGGCGGGGGGTGGTGGGGTGCGGGTAGAGTTGCTTTCCAGCAAGGGAAAGAATCTGCGAAAAATAATTGACTGTCATCTGAAATATTTTCAGATGTTGGCTTTTGACGGAGAGAGCAGGCCCAGAGAGCGGACTTTGACTTCAGATTTTGATGGAGGGTATCATGTACCTCCGATGCCTGTAAATCCCCAATTCTGTTTATTCGCCTGTCACGGTGGTTTGTACTTCTGGACCCCTCCCCAACCGTCCCTGAGGTTGTGGCTCCAGCTGTTCGTTCCTTTAACTCCCTGATGCATCTCACACATTTCAACCTCTCCTGTGTTGGTCTGTCTTTGGACTGGGCAGTGGATGAGATAAAGAAAGGCTGTTAGTCCGGCTGGACCCATGTCTGGCGCCAAAGTGTGAGTCTGGGTTTTAATTCTTCCTGCCTGAGAGAGGTTTTCAAGCAAAGCAACCATGCTGGGATTTCCTTCAATTTTAAAAAGATCTAAAGGCTCCACTTGATGGGCCTTGTGCTTGCACTATGTAACTGAGAATTTTGCTTAAAAAAAAAAAAAAAAAAATCCCAAATCAACCCAAGGGTGAAGAGAATAGAGTGGGGGCAAAACATAAGGAGACCCATGGCCATGACGGCTTTTCCCCAGTGTCTGCAAAATGGCAGGCAATCGTGAGCACGGCCCAAAGCACAGACTCAGCTTAGACACAGCTTTTGGGCTCTCTGAAATAATAACCAGTGGACATAAAGGGCGGCATCTAAACGGCCTGTGTTCGGGTTAGATATCTGGTTCCTATTCTATAGGTTGCTCTGAAATTCAGGGACAGCTATGGGGAGGAAGGATGGGTTTAAAAGTCATGTTACCTTAACAGCCAGACGAAAAGATGACTCTAGCACCTTTAAGGAGTTGGCATTATGTGATGAAAAGGATACCTCTGGCTTCTGGGGTCGTGATTACATAGACGGTCTTTCTGGAAGAGTCCCCGTCCTTACTGCCTAACCCTGCATCTCTAATGGCTACCAGGGAGGGGACCTTCTGCAGGTGGCAACGTCCTCCTCTGCTTTGGGAGGGTGCCCTGGAAGGCCTCGCGGGTGGGGAGGTCGGCTGCCATTTACCTGACACGTCCAGGTGCTCCAGGTTGGGGCAGAGGGACACCACGTCGAAGACCGCCTCGTTGGAGATATTGTAACAGCCCGAGACCTCCAGTCGCCTCAGTTCGGGGCAGCACTGGGCAATGGTGTAAAGCCCTCGGTCCGTGAGCCGCCTGCAGCCGCTGACAGTTACGGTTTCCAGCATGAGACAGACGTTGGGTGTGTCCTGACAGAGCCTGCGGGTCAGCACCTTGAGGGCGCGGTCCACGTTGATGGTCTCGCCCGTCAGGCGGATAGTCCTCCAGAGCCGCGGGTCCCAGGCCAGGTTGTACCAGCGGCGGCACACGCGGGCGCAGCGGCACAGCTGGTTGGTGGGCAGGAAGGAGAAGATCTGCACCATGCACTGGTCCGGGAGGCGCTCGATGCTGGCCTGCTCCTTCTGCGGTCTGGAGGCCAGCCGGATGAGCGGGTGGGTGAGGCGGGTCGGGGGCGGGGAGTGGACCATGGCCACCGTCTCCCCGGTGATGGAGGACGAGGACGTGGACGAGCCCCTTCCATTCTGAAATCCGGGCAGGTTCGGGGGACATATCAGGGCTGGGCTGGGCGTGCTCAGTGTGCGCATGCTCAGGTCGGAGTCTGGCAAAGGACAGAGAGCAAAGGGTTAAAAGGATAGCCCTTAGCGGAGCCCAGGGAAGGAGGCAAACCAGTGACACTCCGGCCACTGATATCGGTCCTGGGCAGACCCGCTGCCGAATCCATCACCGGAAGCAGGAGCATTTGCACATTTCACCCATTCCAGAAACAGTCCTCTATCTGCGGGGGTGGGGGGCAACCTTCTCTGTGGAGGGCCAGATATGGAATGTTTGAGGCACTGCAGGCCACATGGGCCCTGTCTCCGTTGCCATTAATCCACCCTGCCATCATAGTGCAAAAGCTGCCATAGACAATACGTAAACAAACAGGGGTGGCTGTTTCCATAAAACTTGTTTTATAAAAACAGATCAGCTGGAGTTGACCTGCAGGCCATAACCGGCTGACTCCTGATCTCCATGAACTGTGGTCATCTAAAGGGCACAACTTCAAAGTTTCATTATCTCTATTCCAGGAAGAAATCTCACATGTTGTGAACACAAACTCTTTCCCTTTTCTAATTACATTTTGGGTTGGCAGGTGATTCCGTTGCATTTACCAATGAAGGGATGAGTTTCAGAACAGAGGAAGACTGGCTGATGGACAGAGAGAGCATTTGCTGTCTTTGCTCTGGCCTGCCCCCTAGTGTCCAGTCCCTCATCTTTTGATAACCATACCCCAAACTCTGCAGTCTGGGGTCTGGGGAGTCACCCCACTTCAGCCATTCAGGTGGTGTTTCCAGGCCTTGACTATCTGTGGCAATATTTGTTTTTTCTCTTTCTTAACTCTGCCCTTTGCATTTGAATGACATGACTCCTGTACTATTCCTTGAAACCGGAAAGACAACCACTTAATAAGGATACAGGTGGTTTTTAAGTTTTTGAAGGATTAAGAGTTCTTTAGAATACCACTTTAAGAAGTCTGCTCATTACGTACCCCCCATCTTAATATCTTATGAAATAATTTATTTTCTATATAAATACATTTTTCGTGTACTTTGCATACATAGATGGATTGATCTACTTAAGATGATATTTAGTCTCTCTCATAAAATATAAATATGTTTATATTTTACACACACACACACACACACACACACACACACACACACACACAGAGGGAGAGAGAGAATTTATCTCCAAAACACAAGTTTCTTAATCTGGGAAGAAAGAAATAAGTGAGCGGGGCTGGATGTTTTCTAACTAATTTCCAGCTCTAATTACAGCTCTAAATACTTAAACAAAAATTCTATCCTTGTGTGCTTTTCCACATCTCATAGTTGGGAATTTTCAAACACTCATTTTTTTTTTTTTTTCAAAGAACTTCCAGTAATAGCAGACAACACAAGAACTTCTGACACTGGGGCTCCACTGAGTGTCTATTTGTAGTTTTCCGACTGGTGTACTTGTTCTACTGGTACAATGTTTTCTTTCAGTTTGCTTCTTTACAGCCTAACACGGAAAATGTCCTACATGTCAGTGACTTTGCTCATGAATCATCTCTGAATTAGTTTTCCTCCCTCCCCTCCCCTTGTCTACCTCTTGAAATACAAACACCAAGTGCAAATGCCACGTCCTCTAAGAATATTTTTTTAATGTTTTTGAGATACAATCAGTCCCTTCTCTATTGAAATTGCCATCCTTTGTTATTACGCAGTGGTGAATTGATCTCTCCCTAATGTGCTTGACCGTATTATTTCTCTCAATTTTGCAGCACTCCCTGTATCCACGTATCTTTGTCTGGTGACTCCGGGGTTCCTCCGAGGGACAGTAGATTTGTTTTGTCTTGTGATGTTGGGCTTGGCCACGGGACTTGCTTTGGCCAGTGAGTATTAGGACATGCGATGTGCCCAGTGAGAAGAATGTGTCTGGCTAGTACTCTGATCATGAGGCGGTGAGAGGCCCATGGAGAATACAGAACTGGCTGAAACCCGCAGCTTTGAGCCAAGCTCAGCCAAGTCCAGCGGGGGTCCCTGACACCCAGGGGAACCACAGATGTGTGAGCTAGAACGCTGAGCTCGGGGTGATTTGTTACACAGCATTACCGTGGTAACAGATGACAAACAGGCCTTCGTTACACTAAAGACTCCTTTGAGACAAGGATTAGAGCCTTATCGTATTTACGTTCTGGCAGCACCTGGCACAGTTTATCATAAGCAGTAGGTGCATATGAATTTCTTGCATTGAGAAGAAATACTTATAATGTTTAAAAAAACAATCAATTCTAGCTTGGCATGTACTTCTCTATCCCAGGTGGTATACAGACTGTGTTTTAAATCATTCATAAGAAAAGAAACGTGTCCATCTCTCTCTCGTCATCAGCTAAAAAATATAGTAAATCTTTAAGGAAAACACTACGGGATTTCCAAACTGCTATTCGAGCTACCGTGGTACTAACCTTCATTATGATGTGAACTTTGAGCATTGCCTCCGAAGTTAGCATTTTTCTTAGGCAGGTGAACAGCTTATTTAGGGCCAGAAGGGGAGGGCAATCTCAGGCTTTCAGCTCTGACATTTTCCTGGCTGTGAGCGTTCTGAAATCTCTCTCCTGCCCGCCTGCATTCTTCATCTTGAAAGAAAAGACACTTCACAGTGCTCGGCAGAGACCTGCACTTCTTGAGTTACGCCCCTGGGGGATGAACACGCTTGTGGTAGGGAATGGAGGATTCCTAAACTTCCATGTATAACCGATTCACTTTTCTTCGCTCTTTCATGCTCCCTGCACTGAGGGAGAGAATGGGGATGCATCCAGATTGACCAGAACTGCTGTGCTGTGAGTAACACATTCCGGTTTTTCTTTGCCAATAATCATACCCGAGTGGTAACGGAATTCACGCTCAGAAGGAGATGGCAGCCTCGCACATCTGGGAGGAACATTCTGTCCTGGAGAGGGTTCAGGAGCAAGTAATTGCTCTCTTTCCTGCCTTTTCTAGAGCTTAGCAGCGGAATTCTCAGGATTAATTCATGATCTCGAGGCCACTGCTCACCCACGTGGGGAGACAGCAGGAGAGCCTGTGGATTTCTACCAGGAAAGCTGGATGTCTCTTTCGCCGGAAGGTACTCTAGGGTTCTCAGGATCCTTCCTAGTTATTCAGGGACTCAGACTTTTTGAAAGGGTATGATTTGTCATGATTGAAAAATAGCACCTGATGATTAAATTAATAATAAAGAGCAATGAGTAATGCAATGGGCTAAATGTTTGTACCCTTCTCAAGTTCATGTAGAAATCCTAACCCTCAAGATGATAGTATGAGAAGGTGGGCCCTTTGGGAGGTGATTAGGTCATGAGAGTAGAACCCTTACAAATGGGATCCCTGCCCTTATAAGACTCTCCAGAGAGCTTTTGGATGCAGTAGTATTTACAATTATTTTATCTTCTTGTTAAATCATCTCCTTTATTATTATAGTGTCCTTCTTTGTCTCTTGTTACAATCTTGTTTTAAAGTCTGTTTTGTTTGATATAAGTATTGCTTCTTTTCACATCTGTTTGCATGATAAATATTTCCCCATCCACTCACTTTCAGTCTGCATGTGTCTTTAGGTGTGAAATGAGTATCTTGCAGGCAGAGCGTATAGATGGTGGTTGTGGTTGTTGTTTTTAATCCATTTGGACACCCTATGTCTTTTGTTTGGAATGTTTAGTCCATTTTCATTCAAAGTAATTATTAATAGATAAGTATTCATTGCCATTTGGTACTTGTTTGTGGTTGTTTTTGTAGTTCTTCTCTGATTCTTTCTTCTCTTGCTGTTCTTTGTGGCTTGCTGGCTTTCTTTGGTGAGCTACTTGGATTCCTTTCTCTTTATTTTTTGCATATCTATTATTGGTTTTGATTTGTGATTATCATGAGTTTTGTATATAACATCTTCTACCTAGAGCAGTTTATATTAAGTTGATGGTTACTTAAATTTGAACCCATTCTTTACTGCCCCCCCCATTTTAGGTGTAATGGTGTCATATTTTACATCCTTTTATTCTGTGTATCTCTTGGCTGATTTTTACAGATATACTTATTTTTACTGATTTTGTGAGTTTCTTGCTTTTCTTACCCTTAGTTATGGCCTTTCCTTTTCACTCAGAAGGTCTCCTTTAGCCTTTCTTGTAGGGCTAGTTTAATGATCATGAACTCCTTTAGCTTTTGTTTGTCTGAGAAACTCTCTCTCCTTCTATTCTGAATGATAGCTTTGCTGGATAGAGTATTCTTGCCTGCAGATTTTTTCCTGTTAGCACTTTGAATATATCATGCAACTCCTTTCTGGCCTGCAAAGTTTCTGCTGAAAAATCCGCTCATAGCCTTACAGGTTTTTCCTTGTTTGTAACTGTTTTCTTTTTGCTTGCTGCTTTTAAAATTCTCTCCCTGTCACTACTGTTTGCCATTTTAATTATATGTGTCTTGGGATGGACCTTCTTGGGTTGATTTTGTTAGGGGATTTCTATGTCTCCTGGATCTGCATATCTGTTTCCTTCCCCATATTAGAGAAGTTTTCAGCTATTATTTCTTCAAATAAATTTTCTGTCCCCTTTTCTCTCTTCTTCTGGGATTCTTATCATGTGAATGTTATTATGCATGATGGAGTCACTAAGTTCCCTAAATCTATTCTCATTCTGTTTACTTTTCTTCTCTCGGCTGCTCAGCTTGATTACTTTCCATTGTTCTGTCTTCTAGGTCACTAATTCATTCCTCTTCTTCTGGTCTGCTACTTATTCCCTCAAGTATATTTTAAATTTCTTATTGTGTTCTTCATCTCTGATTGGTTCTTTTTGTCTCTTTGTTAAGGATTTCATTGATATCCTCCACTCTTTTCTCAAGTATCCTTATGATCATTACTTTAAATTCTCTATCAAGCACATTACTTATCACTGTTTCACTTAGGTCCCTTGCTGTAGCTTCAACCTGTTCATTTACTTAGTACATTCTCCTCTGTCTCCTAATTTTGCCTAACTCTCTATGTCTGTTTCTGTGTGTTATAGGTGTCAACTATATCTCCTGCTGTTGAAAGTGGTAGTCTTATGAAGAAGAGATCCTGGAGTGCCCTGCCATGCAGTTGTCCTCTGTTGACCAGAACCTGGTGCTTGGTTGTGTCTCCTAAGTGTGTTGTGTGCACTAAGCTCTTGTATCCTGGTAACTTTTTCCTTGGGTCCAGTAGTCCATGGAGGATCTCTTTTCCTATTGTGGGCAGGATTTGGTCCCTGGCCAGGGTGGGGAGCGCAGTTTTAAAAAAGTGCATATAAGTCTGCTTAGGAAATGAAACCTGTGGCCACTGGGACTCAGGCTCGGCAAATCACGCTGGTCCAGAGACACAGTGTTGGCAAGGTTTGCACTGGTCTTCTGGGAGAGGAGACCCACAGCTCTGCTAGTGAGGCAAGCAATAATGGAAAGGGATCCAAGGCAGCATTGCTGGGTGGGGCTTGAAATAAACAAGTTAGGTAGAGAATGTCAGTGCCTCTGGTTCCCACAGGTGGCTGTGTGTTTATGCTGGGAGAGCAGAGGAGGGAAATGGCACCTACCAGCTCCTTTGTTCCTGGAATACTCCCTCAGTGATCCTTGCTCCTCAGTATATGCTCCAAAATGAGTAAACTACTCTCCTTCCTCTATGTCCCAGGCTGTATACAAACTGCTGCTTCTACCCTGTATCTCTGTGGACTGTTTGCCATGCTCTCCTTTAAGGATGGGGATTCAGCTTCCTCTAGCCCTCCAGGCTCTCCCAGAACTGAACCTGCTGATGTTTAAAATTCTAGGCATTAAGTCCTGCTGGTTGTAAGAACTCATGAAATTCAAAATTCGGCCCCTCTTGCTTTCAAAGCCAATGTTACGGGGATTTGTCTTCCCTATATGATAGTCTGCTTCTCTCCCTTCTCTGCACCTGTGACTCCCTTCCCCCAACAGATGGCTGTGATCCCTTTTGCACCCCATAGCATCTCTGCCCTCATCTCACCCTCTTCAATGTGTCTTCTTCTCTACCTTCAACTGAGGAGTTTGTTCTGCCAGTCTGTAGGTCATTTTCTGGGTTATTTACACTGTTGTGAGTGTTATCTAGTTGTAACTGTAGGACAAGGTGAGCTAAGGGTCCTCATACTCTGTCATCTTACCAACCTCCTCCAAGGCAGGTACCTTTAAAATTTACCATGACTACTATTTCCCTGCAGACATTCTTTGCACAAAAATTTTTTTTTTCAAAAATGAATACATAAATTGTTAATGAAATCTGTTAAAGGTGGACTCAATGAACTTCTTTGTGGTAGGATGGGAGGCTGAATGGAGGGATGGACAGACAGACAAAGCTATTAGAGGAAAAATTATTAAATGTGCAAAAAGGACATGTTTGGTTAATTTCAGATGTAAGAATCAGAGAAGAGGTTGTCCATTATAAATATGTAAGACTAAGAAAGGCAGAGATGAACACATGTAAGTGTCATGAAAGCAGAATGGGAGAATTTAAAGAAATGAACATATATCTTTCCAATGAGATGTGTATTTTGTAGCCTGTGTCTCTTAATGACATTGGGAAGGTGGACATATCTAAAAGACTGAAATAAAATGAAAAACAAGCAGCACTGATGTCTACAGGAAGATATGCAGAATAGACTGCAAGGAGTACACAGGGACAGATGCTGAGTACTAAAATTCAGTAGGTTAGGCTGCTGCACATTCTAGGATTACAGATTTATAGGCAGAAAAGAAAGTGACGATTCATTCTTTCATTGGCTCATTTAACACACATTATTATTGTTGCTTGAGTGCCCAGTGGGGTCTAGGAAGGGAGAAGTTTTTGCATTTGACTAGATTATAAAGCAAATGTTCCTAGCCCACCTCCTTTCTATACCACAGTCCCATTAAAATACCTCAACAGCAAAGAATCTGACCTCTTTAGTTTCTTGTATCCTTTAGGGAGAGAGAAAAATGACTCTTTTGAGAGTGTACTCAAATCACACAAAACCCAGGATGGTAAAGGATAGAAAAGGTTGTCTAAATCTGGAACAAAAGTCAGTTTTTAGAAGTCCAAGGTAAAAACAAAGACACAGAATCTCCCAGTGGTGGAAAACATTTGAATTAAACACTATTTTTGGTAGGCTTTTGGGTTTTCTCAAAATGGTGTACTCTTTGATACAATGGAGACCCTAAGACAAATTAATAATTACACTTTTTCATACTGATATTTTTGTCTGTTGACTAAATGAAGAGATGGTGGATACCTTAAAATTTAAGCATTTGTGGCTCCATTAATAATTTAAAACATTTCCAAGTATGTAATTTATGTGAGAACAGTAAGTTTAATGTTCTTAGGTTACTTTAAATATGTAAAGAATACCAGACAGTATAGCTATCTTATTCTGGGAGGAACAAAAACCCAATAAACTTGTTTTCTCATGGTTTCAAAAGTCCTGGAAATTTTACATCTTTAGTAATTATAGTTCATTATCAAAAATATTCAAGGCATCTCAGATACCCATGCTTATTAGGCACATTTTCTTTCAACTAGATAGCTGCCTCTTTTGCACAAGTTTTTATTTTCAAACCACTGCTGTTTACACTCTAGGAAGCCATATTTACATTATACTGGCCTTTCAAAGTCAAAATTTACAAAACTACTCTGAATTTTCCCTCTCTGATTACCAAAACTTTTCTGCAAGATGCTTTCCATTATAAATTGTCTTTCTATTCAAGAACGCTTGCCATAGAAAGCAAGGTTTCTTTTCTTAGCTTAAACTCAAGCTTAAAAAAATAGATCTATAAAACCTTGCCAGTGAAAAAAAATACAATCTGAGGGATCTTTTTCCTTCTTGTTTTATTTCAAAATATTTTCTTTTAATGTGGTTCACATAATATACACACCATAGAACTTATTTAAGGTATTGGTTGTATAAAGTGGAAATTTATATAGACAAGGTTGATCTTGTATTTTACCTGGAGAAAGTTACCTCTGGGACCTAAAGATTCTTGCTAGGATTGTTGCCCAGAAGGTGGCACCTCCCTCCCCCCAACCCCCACCCCAGGGTCAGATTATGGCTAACACTTCTGTCCAAGGACAAAAACCTGCCTTGTTAGTCACGTGGACCAGCCCCATAAGCATAGAGCTATGGTGAGTGATCCTTGAAGTCTTGTAGGACCTTGTAGGACCAAGTCCTACAAGGCATATGGTTTAGTGAAATGCCCTGCTCTGTATTTAGCGGGAACACCAGTTCCCTGCTGTATTCAGGGTTTTTTGTTTTTTTTTTTAAGATTTTATTTATTTATTTGACAGAGAGAGAGAATTCACAAGTAGGCAGAGGGAGAGGAAGGGAAGCAGGCTCCCTGCTGAGCAGAGAACCCTATGTGGGGCTTGATCCCAGGACCCTGGGATCATGACCTGAGCCAAAGACAGAGACTTAACCCACTGAGCCACCCAGGCACCCTATATTCAGGTTTTCACTCTCAACTGAGTTGAGCATGGATTCTCTTTGACCTTATTTATTTATTTATTTATTTAAAGGGAACAGTCATTAGCTAAGGAAGCTTTTAAACCATACTGTTCTATAAACCATAAATATAACCAGTGAATGTACAGAATGACATCTTTGGAATCTATAGTGCAGTTTGATTTGTCTGCAACATAAGTATCTACAAAGGATGTCTTAGGAAAGTTATGCCATAAGGAATAACAGGTGGCCTCAGAAACTATGGGATAGTCCTGCATTATCATTCATCAGCCTTCTTACGGTTTTATTCTAGGTTGAAATGACAACATCGTAGAGCCTTCCTTTTTTCTTATCTGTAAAATGGCAATGGATGACCTTATACTGCTTATCTTTCAATGGAAAATAGGATGCTTCATCCCTGAGAGAGTACCACTGTTATTAGACGCTATCCTTTTCAAAAGGCGAAGGGATATTCTCCTTAGGGTAGGGTGTGTATTGAGAATCTCTTTAAACATTTGTTAATCCTCCTTTTTAATAAAAAGAAAACAGGTTTCAGATGCAAAATCTTTGACAGGCAAAAGTATTTAATAACATTAATTTAATTACATTTTTATTTTTCTATCCATCATAATTTATTTTTACTAAAAAATCATCATCTATTTGTAACAAGTGATGCTGGCCTTTCAAGTATTTGGTTTTTAAACAATAATTTAAGTTTACTTTTGAAAATATTAAGTGAATAGTAAGGAGACGGATGGCAAGGAGACATCAGCAAACATCGTGACAGCATTTGTAAATGTCTTACACTGTTAAGGTCAAAAAGAACATTGAAGACAGATGAACCTGCATTCCGGTCTCTGTTCTACTATGTGCAACTGCATCTGAGACAAGCAGCTGGAACTTCATAAACCACAAGCCTCCTCTTCTGTAAACTGGAAGTAATTCCACTCACTTTATAGAGTAATTAGGTGGAGGCTATGAAAACTGGTATTGTTATCAGTAAAGGCATCTGACAAAAATTATACAATCTCAATGGAGGACTTCGTGGGGAAGAAATTCTGGGCCCTCCTGCCATGGGGTTATGTTTTCAGGGGCGTATTATTCTGGATTCTCTGGTATCCATAGTTCCATCTTTATGAATGCTGTAGCCTCCATAAACCTTTGGAGAGGTCTTTCGTGTGGGTGGGGCTGCAAGAGGGGAAAATAAAAATAAAAATCCATGTCGCTGGCACACAATATGCTTAACTCTTGCAGAACAAAATATGGCCATTGCATTTATTGTCAAAGGAATATTGCAATTTTGGAATTCTTTCCTCATAGTTTGTTTAATAAAATCTGTTTTCTATGACCTGGTGAAACTGCTGTCTCATTATAATTTCTCCCATGGCTTTTACAATACCATTCTCTCTTCTGCTTTTCCTTTCTACTTCTCATGTGCTGTTTGCTCACCGTCTTCTATGGTTGTCCCACTTATATATTGATATTCCCCAAGGGTTTCATTCTTTATTCTTCTCTGTCAGCATCTGGTCTCCCCTGAGATGGGGAATGGGGGTGATTCATGCATTCACATGGCTTCAGCAATTGCCCATCTGCTAATGACTCCCCAAACCCAGTTTCCAGTCTGGACCATGCTGTGGGTCTCTTTCAAATATTAAACACATGTATACAAACACCTGCCAGATCAGTGCTACCTCATATGATGGCCCTAGCCGCATGTCCACATGTGACTATGCAAATTAAATTTATTTAAAATTCAACTAAAAATTCAGTTCTGTGGGTGTACATTTCAGGAGCTCACTTGTGACATGTGGCCAGAGGTTACTGTATTGGACGGCAGAGATACAGAACAATTCCACTGTAAAGAGTACGAGTAGGGGTGCCTGGGTGGCTCAGTCAGTTAAGCCTCTGCATTCGTCTCAGGTCATGATCCCAGAGTCCTGGGATTGAGCCCTGTGTTGGGCTCCCTGCTCAGCAGGAAGCCTGCTTGTCTCTCTCCTTCTGCCCCTCCCTCCACTCATGCTCTCTCTTTCTTCCTCAAATAAATAAATAAAATCTCAGGGGAAAAAAAAAGAGTGTGCTAGTGGACAGCACTATCTTTACTAAACCATTCCCTGAAAGTGTACTGGATATACCTTCATTACAATACATACAAGGCTGAAGACACCAATGTCCTTTGCAGAGAAGAGCCTTCTTTCTTTATATTCTGTGTTGTTCTTCATCGTACCACTACTCCATCAAGTCTATCTCCTAAGCTAGAAACCTGGGAATGATCTTGAATCCTACTCATATCTAACTAGTTGATTAACTTACAGAGCTAACATTCCTCTCTTCTCTGTCTCCATGGTTACCACCCCACTTGAAGTTTTCATCATCTGTCTCCTCTCAACTATCCTTACCTGAGATTCCTGACTCTTCCTTCAAATTTCCACTGCTCTCATACAGCCTTTGCCCTGCATTTTGAGTTAACTTTCTAAAATATGATTCAACCTCCTGCCCCCAAACCTTGAATGACTCATTCCTTCTGTTGTGGGTTGAGCTGTGTCACTGACAAGATAGGTTGACGTCCTAATTCCTACTGTGGGTAAATGCAACCTTATTTGGAAGTAGGGTCTTCGAAGATGGACTCAAGATGAGGTCATACTTGACTATAGTGGTCCCTAATCCAATATGATTCAGCATCTTTATAAGGAGAGGAAACAGACACAGGGAAAGAAGACAGAAACACATAGACAAAGAGGCAAAGATGGTAGCATTAAGACGGTGGCAGAGATGGAGTGATGCTGTCATAAGCCCAGAAATGTCTAGGGGTACCAGAAGCTGAAAAAGACAAGCTTGGATCCTTCTCCATGTCTCTGTTCAAACACCTTGTTTTCTGACTTCCAGACTCCAGAACTATGGGAAAAATAAGTTCTGTTGTTTTAAGCCACTTGGTTTGTGGTACTTTGTAACCACACCTTCAGGAAACCTACATCCTTCTTTCTACACTTTTTTATTGACTGCTTCCCAAGTGTCAGACATTATACTAGACGCTACTTAGGGAACAAAGTCCAGTTTTTTAGACTGTGTAGGAGACCAGAAGTTCTATTCCCCCAGACTAAGTCTAGACTAGATTCCTAGTCATACCTCAAGTCCTAGGTGGGAAGTCAGCTTCCCTGTCAACTTTTCCAGATCCAGTTAGACTAAGTAATTTAACTACTTTGAGTGTTTCCCTTGAATTAAAATACATCTTATTTTATCTCTTTTCACATAGTGCCTCTTTGCTCACTAGACTGTGGGCATCTCGAGGCCAGGAGGTGTCTCACTCATCTCTAAGTGATTCCAGGCTTCTTCAGCCATCCAGAAATCATTCAACTAACGCACCACGAGGAGTGATCTTTGCTTTGTCCTACCACAGATCCCTTTCAGTTTTCCTTTGGTTGCTTTTAGAAGTATTTATAGAAACTGCTTGGAGGAACCAGGTGTTTCAGATTGAAGAAGAAGTTGGAGCATCTCTGTCCTTTATCAACATTTCATTTTTAGACCCCTTTCCTTGTCCCTACACTTAACTTAGGCTGAGGTAGTACACACACTCAGCTTAGGGATATTGGTCTACTCAGAAGATATTTGGAAAGACACATGCACACATAAAAACAGTCTCTTGCAGCACACATCACCTCAAGTATCCTAAAGCCAAATTTTAGTGCTTTTCCTCCCAGTGCCTCTGCTAGTATAGATTACTCACATCTCTGTTCATTCCCAATAAAAATGAAACATAAAAATTCAAAATAAATAAAAAAGAGTAACACTTTTACATTGGCTCAGAATTGTAAGACTTATTCTGTTTCAGTTTAGTTACTTAAGATAGAGTAGGAAATCCCCCAACCCCCTCGCAACCCCCACAGAACTGATTCACACATCAGTGGTAATCAGCAGAACTGGCTTTTTCTTCACAGTGCAGGGTAGACAGTGATTTTTATTTGCTGTTCTCTAGAGAGCTTATGGGTAGCTTTGCAAAGTTTGGGAAATGAGCCAGCTCTTGTCTTGACAAGAGAAGAAACACATAGATTTTCATGAAAAGCCTTGCAATCCATACCGTTCAACCTTCAAGTTGCACTTTATTCCATTGTTTTCTATCTTCAATTGTCAGATAATGCTTCCACCTTATTTCTCCATGAATAGCTGTGAAATTCCAACGTTTGCATCTTTCAGCGTGCAATACATGGTAGAGTATTGAATTTAGATTCTGGTAAAGAGAAACTTACAAATTTTCAGTTCACAGCAGAAAACAGGCCTCACAGGGGGCTCTCGTCTAGCTCACAAATCCAACTTTCAAGTGAGAAAAAAGAGAAATCTCTGGTAAACCTATGAACATGTACAAGATCAATAATTAATTAGAATGTTCCCAGAGCAAAGCAAATCCCTGAATTTCCTTAGCCATTTGAAAATATGATCCACTGTTGTTTAAATTCTCTACAATTTTTTCAATGTAAAAAATATGTGTAAAGTGTTTATTATATACAAGGCACTGTTCTAAGGACTACAAAAATATTGATTCATAAATGCAATTTCCCCTCTTACAGTTTTAAATGCTTGGGAAAATAAATGATAAAATGATGCAGAGAAATGTTTTATTCTCTCTGCAGTAGCAAATAGAGAAGGCAACAATGAGAGGAAATTAGCATATTTAAATATTGCTTTATTTACCTGCGGAGGATCTCACAGCAGTCTGGTGGGCGGACACCTTGCACTGACCTGGGACACATTTTGCATGGGGAGTTCCTGGGTCTACTAGTCCAAGTTCATATTCTGTTTTTGAGACTCCAGGCCTACCCTATTGGGTAGGACCTCCCCAAGGAATAGACCCAATACACAGTAGCTCAAGACTGGCTTTTCAGTGGGCTCCTGGGTTTGGGGGCAGGACTTTACATGGTTGGCTCAAAGCTCCAGTTCTAGACTATCTTATTTTTCAAAAGTTAAATCGCACTTTGTTAGGGAGCCCCATTTAAAAAGGTAATTAATAATAATCTTTCAGAAATTCACCTGCAGAGTAGAATTCAAGCAAGCCAAAATATTTCTGGGAAATCCCTCCGACTGCATAATATCTTCCTGTAGAATTAGGACTTCTCATTAACCTTCCAATTCATCCATATTCCACTTAGCTCATACTTTCTGATTCGTATTTCTCTTTAGGAAGATACCTATAAGTTTATATTTATTGGATATGCCTCAAGGGCGTTTGGATTAAGATTACAACAATAAATCCAAAAGTAAGTTGCTAATTTTAACATATGGCATTAATCATGTTTGAAGCTCCCACTTAATCCTGAGATCACTAAAAAAAAAATGCTTGGGGGTGGAGGCTGGAAACCTGGAGGGGTGGAAGTATTCATCTGATGCGTTTGAGATAGTTTCTACTTAAGACTGCTTTTCTAGACAACCCGAGCTTTTAGTTTCCCTTTAACCAAATTCTGAGACTTGCACTTAGTCATAAAGCAAACAAAATGGTAGACTGTGATTCATCGTATAAGATATTTCATATATTAGGATGTAAAATATTCCATAGATTACAGTTCTAGTTCCTGACAAGGTTTGACCATGTCACATGGGTCAGGGTGGGGATGGGGACACAAATGGAGTGGGAGATAACTCAGGGCTCATCCCTTCCCCCTGCCCTCTGCACTCTTCCCTTTCCTTCCCCAACGCTTACTGAGAATCTACATTGCTTTTAGATATAGACCACCTTACCTTCCTTTGTAAGTTTAGCTCTGACCTCAAAATGCTTTATTTTTACTAGCAAATGTTAACACTCTTGACATTATATTACAGGCTGGTGGCTTGAGTTTTCCTCAAGATTTTTTGTTGTTTTATTTGTTCATTTTGTTTTAAAATACCTGTTAAATTAGTAAAAGCAAAGGTTACCAAAGATGACAAAAACATTTTCAGATTCATTCTTCAGAGGTTGACCAGATAGAAGCCTTAAGGTAGAAATTGTTTTGAGTCATTCATTAGGAACTCTTAGAAGAAATTCCTTATCCTAGGTCAGATTATTTGCAGGCTGGCCTCACACAATAAGTCAGTCCTTTTTTTGGTTAAGAAGAAAAGGGAATATAAGATGAAAATGGCACTTTACTTTTAGATTTTAATGATGAACTTCAGGGTTTTATTGTTTTGGAATTAATTTCAGGTCATGTGAACAATAAAACAACATGGTTTATAGCTAGAAAATTGTTTCATCTTGCTTCATGGATCAGACAAATAAAAAGAATAAAACAG
Organism: Enhydra lutris kenyoni; assembly: GCF_002288905.1. Taxonomy (NCBI): domain Eukaryota; kingdom Metazoa; phylum Chordata; class Mammalia; order Carnivora; family Mustelidae; genus Enhydra; species Enhydra lutris. The sequence continues at coordinate 13,013,431 of NW_019154116.1, read as the reverse complement.
TATTTTGCAAAATGGTCAATTTGGCTCTTTTGGCCATGTCAAGAGCCTTATGAAATAATACAGATGATTGATTATTTCAAGTAGAAGAGAGCACAGAGTAGCACAAACCACAAAGAAGTAATCAGATATTTTTATTTAACATTCATCTTTGGCCAGTAATGTTAAATAAAGGACATACTTTTCCTTCTTCCTTTTTTAAAAAAATATTTAATTAATTTATTTAACTGAGAGAGATAGTGAGAGCAGGAACACAAGCAGGGGGAATGGGAGAGGGAGAAGCAGTCTTCCCGCTGAGCAGGGAGCCTGATGCAGGGCTGGATCCCAGAATCCGGGGATCATGACCTGAGCCAAAGGCAGATGCTTAACGACTGAGCCATCCAGGCACTCCTTTTCTTTTTTTTTCCCATTATTAGAAATAACCCACATAAATACAGTCAAATAGTTATTAAATAAAGATTTTGTTTTTTTAGGAAAAAAATGTAGAAACATCTTGAACAAGATTAATGTGCAAGATATTGAACATGTAGTTATTAATGAAACTCTTTCTTTTTGTATCTTATACTCCTGGAAGTAATTTTCAGCTGTCCTTTATCCCTGGAAATATGACTTGAATTGTGTAAAGACCTAAAATAAAATAAGAAACAACCCATCACAACTATAATCTACCTAATACTTAATCATAGCAAGGAACCTCTGTTTTTGCCACAAAATCCGCAAAAGGTTTATAATTATCTCTCTTTAGAGTTTGGCCCAGCTACATAATCAAAGTAGGGAACAAAGAGCATTGTGTATTCACATTGGGCTTTCAAGTTTTGTGTGTTTACACTGGGCATGAGCATACACAATGTCAGAAAAAGGTCTGTTGTAATTTACATTTGTAACAGATAACTTATAGGATGAACAAATCTGGCTTAAATCTTACAATATATCAAAACACAAGAATACATCTTTAAATTAGAGCAGCCAAGAAAAACAACGCTTAAGGTCATCCTATGATTTAACTGATAAGAATTAAAATTATGAACACAAAGGAAGCTGTATCTATGAGTATTTAGAGATACTAATATATTGTACTTTGGGATGTGGCAACTACCTTGGCATGTACTAAGGGTGCTATATCTCACAATGTCAACCTTAAACTTGGGTCCCTAAAATGACCATTATTTTTCCAATTCTTCCCTTCTCTTTCCATGGGATGTAAAAATGTACTCTCTAAAGATACATACAGGGGGGCTTGGGTGGCTCAGTGGGTTAAAGCCTCTGCCTTTGGCTCAGGTCATGATCCCAGGGTCCTGGGATCGAGCCCCACATCGGGCTCTCTGCTTGGTGGGGAGCCTGCTTCCCTCTCTCTCTCTCTGCCTGCCTCTCTGCCTACTTGCGATCTCTGTCTGTCAAATAAATAAATAAAATCTTTAAAAAAATAAAGTTACATACAGAGAAAGCTGTGAGCCACAATTCTAATCCCTGGAGAGTAAAAGAGCAGATGATAGAAGCATATTCTACTGCTCTTGTGCTGGACTTCTTTGAATGAATTAATGGCACTCTGACTTCTAATCTGTTTTTAAAAATTTGAGTTGGATGAGAAGTAGAAAAAAGAAATAAAATAAGGGGGAAAAAAAGAGAAAAAAACCCAGTAAGACAACTGCTCCATTGCAAAGTTTTATAATCTTTTGTAGAATATGCCATAAAAGTGTCAATTCATGTTTCTTTCAAAATTGAGAACTAAAATCATGTTTATAAAAAAAAGGTCAGATGTCTGAATAAATTCTGGATTCTACTATCCTCTCCCTGTTTTTGAACAAAGGAAGGATTTTTGCTACTAAGTCTGTTTTCATGTGTGTACAGAGACCAGAGGCCATAAAAAGATAAAACCAGACCAACCAAGAAGCTGTCAATCTTCCCGGGGGGAAGTGTGCCAAAGTCTCAAAAGATAAGAACATTAACCAGATTTCGTGGTGTTTACACCTAAACCCCCTCCTCCCAATTCCTATATTTAACAATCTGTACCCAGCAGACACAATACTGGAAAAGGGGCATCAGAGAACCATTTCCAGGTAGGCATTTTTTCAGAATCCTTTAATTAAAGAGGGAGATTTCTTAAGAAACATTTGTTTTTCTAGATAGGTCTCACTTTCCACTCTCTTATTCCTGAAATGTTAGGCAGGGAGTTTAATACATCTTTTAAAATGGCCTCTACTTCTCGATGTATTTACTTGGCCTCTTGGCCTTCGACCTGCTCTTTCCGCAGGCAACTCCCAGCGATCACCACCATGGTGACTTCTGGGTCTTTCTTTCTCAGCACTTTTGCTTTTGAGCCTAGACATTTGGTCAGCAGATCACTAGTCCAGCCTGCAGAGCTTGCTCTGTTCTGAGCTGGACCTACTACCTGCAACCTTCATTGCCAATGTTATTCCCACTTTGTAGAGAGATGATATCCCATGCTCACCTGGAGACCAGAAGGGTGAGAGGCTGAAGTCACCCCAAAGCCTGACAATGACGGCTGGTGTTGGGTTCCTGAGCACAGCACAGCTTTTTGAGACTCTGCTTAGTGGAGGGGATCTGGTGAAGGAACTGTATTGAGTTGCTGCCTAACTGAACTGTGCAGAGTCAACCTGAAATGTATAGCGGTGGGGGGGGACCCTAAAAAGAAACTAACAACTTCCCTCCTAAAAAGTAAGCTCTCCATTCAAACAAGGGCAAACTATAAACACCACTATCATTCATTACACTGTGTTTGGGGATTATAGAGCAGCTCGAATATGTCCCAGGTGGAAAGCTCAGTTGGACCAACTTCCACAAGTCATCTGGATGCTTTTTTCCTTTAAATCAAAGCATTGAATTTTTCCTTGTATATTTTCCTTGTATATTTTTCCTTGTATATTTTTCAATTGTCTTCAGTCAACATAATGGCAGCAAATGGCAAAAATGTGCTGGCTCAAAACACGAGACCACTTAGATAATAATAATTGTGTAAACATAGATGCTGTGTTGGGCACTCTGTGCTATGAGGACATTAAGAGTTCTGGGACTTTGCATGTTAGGGCATCTGTGCCTTCTAAGGAAAACAAACTGATAAGTCCCCAACTTTAAACATCCTGTTCCATCTCAAATATTAAACATATGCTGTAAGGGGGAAAAAAAAAAGGATAGCCATGTGGAAGCAAGACAACCAATATAAAAGTGTCACTGAGCACTCTATAGGCACAGAGAGGAGGGTGGGAACAAAAAAGCTGAGAGGCAGCTGCATGGGACCTTCCCATGCGGTGTACCACATCCAGTTTACTGGATGAAAATGGAGAAGCAGGGTGACTGGAATGGAGTGATTTGGGTTCCTAATTCAATGTAGTTTTCTGGTCAGCCTGTAATCATATCACCTTTGATCATCTGCAAAAAACAAGTTGGAAGGATGCAGTACAATCCCTATGTACCTGCATTCCATAATGAATGATACTAATCTGAAAAAATAAACCTGTAGAATATAGAGCAAGGCATGGCAATCACTCCCAACTTAAAAATAATTAAGAATGTGAAGCCAATCATTTATACTCATGGCTGAGCGTTTAGCACATTGTGCTGGGTATGATGCAAAAGTCCTTCTGGAGGTGAGAGAATGGTCTAGGCCTTGTTCTACTCAAAAAGAGTTATGCAAATGGTGTTGGGAAAATTGGACAGCCACATGCAGAAAAATGAAATTGGGTCATTTCCTTACACCACACACGAAAATAGACTCAAAATGGATGAAGGATCTCAATGTGAGAAAGGAATCCATCAAAATCCTTGAGGAGAACACAGGCAGCAACCTCTTCGACCTCAGCCGCAGCAACTTCTTCCTAGGAACATCGCCAAAGGCAAGGGAAGCAAGGGCAAAAATGAACTACTGGGATTTTAGCAAGATCAAAAGCTTCTGCACAGCAAAGGAAACAGTTAACAAAACCAAAAGACAACTGACAGAATGGGAGAAGATATTTGCAAATGACATATCAGATAAAGGGCTAGTGTCCAAAATCTATAAAGAACTTAGCAAACTCAACACCCAAAGAACAAATAATCCAATCAAGAAATGGGCAGAGGACATGAACAGACATTTCTGCAAAGAAGACATCCAGATGGCCAATAGACACATGAAAAAGTGCTCCACATCACTCGGCATCAGGGAAATACAAATCAAAACCACAATGAGATATCACCTCACACCAGTCAGAATGGCTAAAATGAACAAGTCAGGAAATGACAGATGCTGGCGAAGATGCGGAGAAAGGGGAACCCTCCTACACTGTTGGTGGGAATGCAAGCTGGTGCAGCCACTCTGGAAAACAGCATGGAGGTTCCTCAAAATGCTGAAAATAGAACTACCCTATGACCCAGCAATTGCACTGCTGGTTATTTACCCTAAAGATACAAACGTAGTGATCCGAAGGGGCACGTGCACCCGAATGTTTATAGCAGCAATGTCCACAATAGCCAAACTATGGAAAGAACCTAGATGTCCATCAACAGACGAATGGATAAGGAAGATGTGGTATATATACACAATGGAATACTATGCAGCCATCAAAAGAAATGAAATCTTGCCATTTGTGACAACGTGGATGGAACTAGAGGGTATCATGCTTAGCGAAATAAGTCAATCGGAGAAAGACAGCTATCATATGATCTCCCTGATATGAGGGAGAGGAGATGCAACATGGGGGGTTAAGGGGGTAGGAGAAGAGTAAATGAAACAAGATGGGATTGGGAGGGAGACAAACCATAAGTGACTCTTAATCTCACAAAACAAACTGAGGGTTAATGGGGGGAGGGGGGTTGGGGGGGTGGGATTATGGACATTGGGGAGGGTATGTGCTATGGTGAGTGCTGTGAAGTGTGTAAACCTGGCGATTCACAGACCTGTACCCCTGGGGATAAAAATATATTATATGTTTATAAAAAAAAAAAAAAAAAAAAAAGAGTTATGCATTGTGTGGAATTTAGTGATACGACCAAACTCTGGCTTTACTGGTGTCTTGACTATTTTAATGTTCTATAGTTCACTTAGGAAAAATCTTATGGAGAAATCAATTATGACTTATTAATTTTAAAAAATATACTAAGAGAGAAAATAGTAGATGCTTCCAGCATCCACCATGCAGTGAACTGTGGTGCTGGGAGTATATGGTTTTTGGAAATTTGAGTGGTCACCACGGAGTCCATATTTCCAGAGTGACAATTAAAGAATTTACTTCTGATTTCTATGGTTTTTCTACATACATCTTTGAAGTTAAGTAGGTTTCTACTTGATACTCTGGAAGAATTTGGGTTTCACTAAGAATCCGGAGTACTCTACCTTCTAAAGGTTTTTAATTTCAATTAAGCCCTAATTGTGAAGTAAAATTATTCCAAAGAAAACTGGAAATCTATTAATTGAGCCAATAGGTGTAAACGCTGATAAATATTATCAGAAGTTATAGTAATGATTTTCTCCTTCCTTGAACCAAATTAATTACATTTCAGTCTATACTGATTCAATTTCTGTCTACAAGCATGGGCTTTGGTTTATTTGATTCACTGGTTATTTGATTAGAAATATGTATGGTATAGTCTGATGCTTGCTCATAAAATTCTAGAGTTTATACATTTGATTTACTTTCAAATGTTGTTTTGACTGCAATAGGGAATCCACAATAATAAGTTTGCTGGGAATTATAAAGTATATCATTTAGCAGGTAAGCAAAAATCCTAAGAAAGTGATTATCTTGCTTAATATCTCTACCTGTCACTCTCTCACCATGGCTGGTTTTGCTGGTACACCATGAATGGACCCCATAGACCTGAGCATCAAAAATATTATATTTTTCCTCTTTGTAATTCTTCAGTACAGATCTAAATATGGTGGTGCAGAGCCAGCTGTATGAGAAAGGACTATGCTTACAATTTAGGAAGATGGTGAGGATGACTTCCCTTATCTGTTCCCAGTAATGGATTTTTGTCCTTAAAGATACCCTCCAGGTTAAAGTGAGGATAAGTCTAGGACAGGTGAATGCAAAGTACTAACAGTCATTTATTTCTTATGAGAAGAAACTGATTATATTCTTTTGAGCATAAACTACATGAGGTTACCCCAAGTAGGATCACCCCCAGGCAGTTCTCCTAAGGGCCAATTAATCTTTCCAGCCCCAATGCAAATCGCCTCTTGAGTGCCTATCCCATATTTTCCTTTTCTCTAATTCTCAGTACCAGGGGAAAACTCCTAATGAAAGATCCTGAAGAAATTCATGGTGAAACAAATTTCTTAGGTATATATCTATAACATTAAAAAATTAGTTTCTTATCTTTGATCATTATCATCAACACTTATTAAAAGCCTTTACCAATTCCCATCCCTTACCAATCCCATTTTAGGAAGATCCTTATGGGTTCTTGCTCCTCCCTCCTTCCCTCCCTCCCTCCTCTCCTTCCTCTTCTTCTTTCTTGTTCGAGTTTCTCATTCAGGGCTCTGAATAGCTCTTAATTGGGGCAGATTGCATTGCATTACCCTTCCAGGGTGGTCTAATACTGTATATCCATATGGCTGCTCCTAGTGGAGCAAAACCAGGGTTTTTCAGGTTTCTGGTCTCTTGAGATATCTTCTCAAGTTCATTCAAGATGAAAATTTTAAGCTTATAAAAAGCAGCTTTTTCAAATCTGTTTATCTCAATGACAACTCCTTCACTGTGTAAATGATCTTACAATGCATCCTCTCCTACAGCAGAGTCCTTGAAATAGAATAGTATCTCAGAATATTTAAAGAGTTAAAAATACTGTAATGACGGATAGCATGTGTGCATGTGTATGTATTATATAATCTTCATATATTTATCTTACTTTTATATATAAGTATATATACATACATATACTTAAGAAATGTGGATATTCTTAGCTTTGAAAGCTCTATGAATTATTCAGTCCTTTTCAAAAAGAAAGGCCAAAAAAAACACTTTCCCCGTAAGAAACAGGAAGAGCTGGCCAAGAAAGAAACACTTGGCAGGAGACGAGCAGGTGCAATGAAGTGACTTCCCAGCCGAAAGGGAAAGTAAACGGGGAAGATGGCACTGTAAATGCATGTGATATTAACCAGGTCTCCCAAACACAGTTCTGAGCTGCAGCTCTGCTGCACGTATTATGGATTGGCTGAGCTAAGAAAACACCGAGTTTTATCCATTGTCTATGGAAACTCTTTTAGGTGGAAAGCTCTATCCCGACACATATTTTTAGCTTGAGGTTAAAATCTAAATTTTACCATTAAAACATTTTCCACGTATCTACACCCAAGGACAATTTCGTTGGGCTCGGTGAACAAATGTCCTTTGAGAACGATGCGTGCTCATGTCAAACTACTCATTTCTCTCTTTTCGTGCTGCCTGATATGTAAGTGCTCTCTCTCTCTCTTTCTCCTTCTGTCTCTCATACACATAAACATTATGTGAACATCAATCAGTGTAGCTGCTGGCTGGCACTGCTCCATCACCTGAAATCACTTCTGGGTTTATAGTTTACTATTGCTTACGACCTCTCCTTTGTGTTTTCAAGTTAGTCAACAGAATTTCCAGTGTGGCTGGGGAGAAAGAGGCTGCTTTGCCAGAAATGAGTAGCTGATAGTTGCTATCTTGGAAAAATGTTCTAGCTTGCGCAGTTCCTGGCTGGGGCTGGATTCACTACGTGAGTGTCTTTCCTCCGCATGTGGGTAGAATCCTGGTTTCTCCTACTTTAGTCGTGATAACTATATAGAAAAAGGCTAAAGAGAAATCTTTTATATTCATGAGTTTGGAAAACATTTATATGGGGGGTAGTCTATAGGGGTACAAAACACTGGCTAGACATCTTTTTTACTTTGATTTTTGCCCCACATCTTCTAAGGGTGTTATCTTTGCACATTGGCTTTGCAGTGTGTTTCCTTGTTATGTTGGCACAAGTCACAGTGACACGATGGAAGGTGGTTAATGATAGTGAAAATCCCCCAGTGGATTTCGCACCTTTTTTTCTTTTCAAACTCTAATCCATCCTGGCTAGATCCATTTTTGTTGGTTTGTCTTTGTTTGAATGGGTCACGATTGTTGCACATGTGGAGTGAAACTGCCTGTTACTCCTCCAGTTACAGAAAATGTTTCTTGTGCACTGAGCCATCAAAGGTTGAGAGGATGAAGTAGAACATGATAACAGGCTTTATACATCACCCCCAAGTCCCACCATGAACTAGAGCTGTGTGGGCTTGGTGGATACTCTGACGTGTGGATCAATCTTAAACCACACCTGTGGTCCACCCAATCCCTAACTCAACATCTGTCATGGCCATCCCTATTGCCTACTGAATTCAGAACAAGCTTCTTGCCTATTCACCGAAGGCTGGACTTGTTGGGGCTTTGACCTGTTTTTTTCCAACTTCTTCTGCTAGGACTTCCCTTGTGGTCCAACCTCTAGAAATTAGACTATTCCTTATTTCCTGGAGCATGAGCTAAATTAAAGTCTCCCTACCCAAACTGTCCCCTCTTCCATCTTGTGAAATTATGTTGTTGTTTTTAAATCTTTTTAGGGCTGACTAGAATACTTTCTTCTTCATGAGATTCCAGGGGGTCCATCAACCTATGATATCTGCCTCCTTTAAATCACCACAGCATTCTTTCTTAAACAATGTCTCACACTTAAGAGATGATCAATAAGTGTTTGCCAAATAAATAAATGGGATGAGCAAAGGCTTTAGATTTAGCTTTTTGAAGTCTTTCTTTTTGTCTCCTGCAGCAGCAAGTGGAATGATTGCATAGAGGACTCTAATATATAAATTTGTTGAATTTAGAAGACCCTGCAAAAATACTGTTGAATTAGAAAAAATTGCATTTTCCCATGACAGTTTATAAAGCACTTTTATTATCTTTTTTTTTTTTCAAACTTAATGCATTAAGGTAAGTAAGTTAGTTCCCCCATTCTAGATTGAGTTACTAATGCACACAGAGGAATAATAAATAGTAGCCTTGGGATAGGACTGCTGGTTTTCTGATGATTGTCAACAACAGATGTCCGAGTAAGCTGTCCAGGTAATCTCCATTTCAAAAGGTTAGAGGAGGAAAGAACTGGCAGGAGTTATTCTCATTAGCCTGTGAGGCAGGCACATCAGCTAGAGAATTAGGAGCACACTTTGTTCTGGACCCTCCAGAGCTAGGTCATACTCCAAGGTCATTGTCTTCACACCAGGTAAGATCTCATTTCCACAACTGTGAGATGGGTAGCTTCAGATGCTATTTTAGCCATCCCAGGCTCTCAGAACATACTGGTGGTTTACCCACCACATCTGGAGTAGGGCTCTGAAGTGAGGCATAGGTGACAGGCCAGCAATTTTGGCATCATGTGCCCCCTTCCCTACCTGAGCTCTCACTTTTCTGATCGAAACATCTAAGGTCAAAGTAGAGACTCCATTATTAAAGGGTGGCCGACACAGCTGACCTTGAGTTCAGTGCCCTAAGTCCCAATTTCACAATTAGCCTTGGGCTTAAAAATATGAAAAAAAAAAAATGTCCCAAGTATCAGAATTAGATGATCATTCCTAGAGAAAATGGAATTTAAAGACTTGGAGATGTCTACCTTTTAATGTTTGCAAATGAAACAGCTACTAAAATGCAATGCATCCAGCTTATAGCACCTTCTTTAATTATTAGAATTAAATTCCACATTTCTTTTTCCTGGAAAACTCTTAAGGACTTTCAATGATTTTTTTAAGGGTTTCTGTAAGAGATTCAGTTATACCCCAATCCATATGTTCTATGCTAAGCATGATAACTGGTTTTCTTATCTTAAAAATTAACTAGATCTTTCAAAAACTTTTTAAATAGCTTTACAGAATTTCAGTTATTTAATACATGCTCCATGGTAAAGATTCAGAAGATACAGAATATCAGAAACAGTAAAGATAGTATCTATAATCTTTCCACTTATAGGTAATATATTTAATATTTTGACTTATATCTTTCTAAATATAGGTAGGAAGGTAGGCAAAATGGCAAGCAGAACAGATAGGACAAACATATTTTGGAATGTTGATAGTTTTGAACTGCTTCTGAAACATATAAATGCTTTGATCTTCAGAATTCAGTAATTCACTTATAGAAATAAATTGTTCAATACCTGAAACACTATACAGTGAAATCCAAATTCTTATAACTTGCCATTAAATTGTTTAGAAGGTATATTTTCTCTTTTGTAAAATAACTTGTATTACCTATTAAAAAATGAATATCCACCTTGTCTAGTTCTAATACAAAAAAAACTTTGAAAACTTCATTGAAGCCTCTAAGGGGTCCTATGGTACAACTAGAATGAAGTTGAGGTATGGTTTTTGAGCAGAATTCAGATGTGCCCTTCTGTGAATGTACTTTCCTTGAAGGTTAATGACAGTCAAAATTCTATCTCATGAATATATGTCAAGATATAATACACTCTATACACACCTACTGAAATGTGGCAGAATCTTATCCTTAGAAGGAATCTTTTAGGCAATTCCCATAGGCTTTAGATAAAATATCATTTAAATTGTAAAAAAAAAAAAAAAAAAAACCCACTACAGGAAGTACACTTTCTTATGTAAAGACATGTCCCTGCTATCAATCAATCAATAACCTCTCCACCGTTCTTGTGACATTCATGATGTCTGTCATTGATATTTACTGTTTGTCCCACCCATCAGTGGGTGGTTAGGTAAGTTGCACATTTCAATTCTCCTGGGAAGGAATATTTTTGTTATTAGAATGTTCTCTATCAGCTGTGTTACATCTGATCAAATATTCCAGAAGTCCACTCTGACACATCTGTTACAGTGACTGGTACTAGTGAACTCTGTCAGCCTGCAGCCAAACATCTAACTTTTCCGAATGTTGACATACGTTTTCTACAGCCACATCTGATGGACTGGACTCTCACCAAAATGAGAATTTGATCATGCCTCCATATGGCTGTTGATAAGTGTATGCATTGAGCTTGAGTTTGCTAAGTACAGTGGAGAGAAATAATTTATTCCATAGCACTATGTGTTTAAATACAATTTCTAATAAAAAACACTTGACCTAAATTATTTTTTTTAAAGATTGTATTTATATATTCGACAGAGAGAGAGATCACAAGCAGGCAGAGAGGCAGGGAGAGAGAGTGGGAGGGGGGAAAGCAGGATCCCCGCTGAACAGAGGCCGGATGCAGGGCTCCATCCCAGGACCGTGAGATCATGACCTGAGCTGAAGACAGACGCTTAACCCACTGAGCTACCCAGGCATCCCTTGACCTAAATTATTTTCATCATGATTGGATAATTCCATTTTCATCTGTTGACTACTTTTGGCCTAATGCTGCAATAGAAGTATTAAAAAGAGTGCCCAAGATCACTATTGTTCAGATGGACCCTGTAGGCAAAGGTACAGAAAAGAGTAAAAGAAGTTCACTAAAGTTAGGCCATGCTTTTATGTAGTAGGTTAACTTAAAATCAACAGGTACTCTGCCCATTGTAATCTTCTTTTGCATGTATGCTAATTGCTCTATTCAAATTAGTTGTCTAGAGGATGAGTTCTGTGACTCCCACCAGTCCTCACTTTACCTGCATAAACTCAGTACTGATTTATAATATCCCAAAGTAGAACACTCAGTTCTGCTTCCTGTAATGGATACAAACTTAACTTTCACCATTTCTTTTTTTTTTTTTTTCATAATTTCATAGCATTCTTTGAAAGAGATGTTCAAAGACAGTCTCTCAAGTGTTACATAATACACAGTATCTGTGTCTTACATCCCTGGCTAATGAGGGCACTGTGGTTAGTGTGGGAGCACTGATTTGGGGTCAGACGAACTGATTTCCATTCTGCATCTCCCTAGCTTAAGGACTTTGCACAAATCACCTTTAACTCTCTAAACCTTGATTCTTAATCTGAGAAATGAGGAAAGCAGTATCTGCCTCATTGCGGGTCATGAACATGATATGGATAACTAAGCCTAGGTCAGGTCAAATCCTTAGTGAAGAGTCTGGCACATAACAAGTGCTCAGTAAAATTCCCTCCCTCCTGTCCTTGAGGTAGAGAACTTCCTGAATTCATGCTCTGCACATAGTAGCTACTTAATAAATGTCCACAAAATGAACGAAAGTGTCACGAAAGGTGTTCTGATGTAATAAGGTGACAAACCCGAAGAAGTGCAAAACTGGTTTTCTCACCATTTCTCCAGACTCCTGCTGCTTCCACTGTATTTCAGACCACCTTCACCTCCCAACTGAACTTCCGCCTCTAAGCTCTGGGTGACTGCAGTCATTTCCATCCTAGCCCCTTAGCTCTGTTTTCCACACAGTAGCCATGGCTTCCCTTACTTGATGCTCCCACAGCATCTTCCCTGCACCATACTTAAGATGAGAGCCAAAGCTCTGGAACTCTGCACGGTCCTGCCTTATTCGCCTCCCACTCGCCGCACTGACCCAGATTTCTACAAGGCTTCCCTTTAACCCCTGAGTTCCACCCCGCAGACTCCCTTGCTGTTCCTAGAATGTGCAAGCACAGCTCTCCTGAAGAACCTTCCTGCTAGTTGGAGTGTGCCCTCAGAACGTGGGCTGACTCACTCCATATTTCCCCCTTAGTCTCTGATCTCTCTGTGTCCTGCTCTTATGCTGACTTCTGGGAATTGCTTCTCTCAGGTTCCCTAGGGAGCCCTTCCCTCCAGCCAAGGAGCACTGGCTAGAGGCAGGTGAGTAGGAGGAGGCAGGGAGAGTTGATCTGTAATCTGTTGTTGTTCCTCCCTACGCAGGGATAGCACCACTCCCACCCTCTGCCCTTCAGGACTACGGAAAGTAACGGCGCCCCACTACAGCCGGTCCCTGGCTGCTCCCTGGGTGCTCCCCAGCCCTCCCCCTTAGTCCTATGTATATTTGTGTAAATGGTACTCTTATTCAACTCCATTCATTTACTCCTTGTGCCATCCGTTCCTGCTCATAGGTCACCTCCTGACGGAAAGCTCCATTTTGTTTCCTTAAGACAAAAGTCCTCTCACTTCTTGATCACATTTTATCTACTTCCATAGCACTTACCACCACCTGACACATAATACATTCATGTATTTTTAAAAGTGTGAGCCTCCCTCTCGATTGTAAGCTCAAAGGAGTTTCTTTCTTTTGCTTCCTGATGTGTTTCTAGCTCTTATCACAGAGTCTAGCTTGCACAAAATAGTTGCTTAATAAATGGGTGCTAAGACCTAGAAAATGATATTCAGGATTTCTCTTTCTTTCCAATATTTTTAAATGTTAGAGGCAGTGACTTAATAACAACAGAAACTGCTCTGATCTGGGCAGAGAAGACCATCAGGGAAAGATGGAATAAAAAAATCACTGGAAATCTACTGTCCTTAATACTATTCAATCATAATATAAGTCACAGTACCTCTCCGACCTGAGTAAGAACTTGAAGATAGTTAAAGAGTCTATTTTTGTGAAATATCTAAATACATATGATGGAATTAAGAAATAATGGATTGGGCAGTGCTGTTGGAGGTCTTTTAAAACTGTTTCAACTCTATCGAGGTATCCAAATGGTAATAGGTCATAGCAAGAACCAAAGATGGAAAAGGAGAATTTATGCTAAAAGTAATATGACTATAATTCAGTTGAATTCCCGCTGCACAGATAATAAATTTTTACCTTTCTTGGATTCTTCTAATTTTACAGATTTTTTAAAAATATTGTCACCAAATTATTATGAGAAAATAGCTAATAAACTCTTGATCTCCTTCTGAATTTGTGTACAATACGCAGAGTTTACATATTGAAAGATAAGGCTAATAAGCCAACATCCTCATGTCGAATGTCATTTTCAGATCATCTTTAGAAGACACCAAGGTTGAGTTATATCAGTGTTCAGCTCTTTACTTAAACAGAGAGAATGAAGCCTAATATTCCCAAGAGTTTTGTCCATTACAAAGTCAACACTAGGAGAAATCTACCTCTGGTTAGGGATGGCCCACCTTCCTTCCACCATGCTTCCTAAACTGACCTAGGTTACGGCACCTGGTTGAATTTTGTGTTTCTTTGTTTGTGGTTTGATTTTTCAAACCTTAGCCCTGGTTTTTATTTTGCAGTTGTTGCTGAATAACTGTATGTTTGTGGAGGGAAAGAATAAATGGGCCCTGGAGATAGTAATGATCAAACACAGAGCTACACACCTGCAGACACTCACATGTGCTCTGTTTAGTGCACCAATTCTCAGACTTCAGTGCACATTGAAATCACCTGGAGAGTTTTAAAACAACACTGATTCTGGATCCTACCTCCAGAGACTATGATTTAATTGGAATGGTGTATATTGTAAGTACTGAAGGTTTTCAAAGTTCCCATCTGTTCTAATATAGGAGAGAGGGGAAAACCGCTGATTTAGATAACACCAACATCACTGGCATACCTTGAAAGCAGGTTTCAGCTGATTCTAACCATCCACAGCTTCTAATGCTTTCGCTCTAAGAAATACCATTGATGCTCCTGCATTCCCTCACTTTGGTTTATTACAAAAAATCTGTGGCTCAAAGATTTTCTAAGAAACATGAGCTTTTGCTTTTCAGTGAGGAAGACGATTAGAAGTCATGTGCAAGCCTCCCGATAAATCAGACAAGAAGAATCTTATCTTAATCCCTGGTAGGGCTGTTTGGGGGTACATCAAGAAGGATGGATGGCTACTCACTGAGGAGAAGAATAAACTCTCAGCATGTTAATCTCTAACCACTGAAACACAACAGGGAGTGTTTGCATTGGCTTATAGTCAGCTGTTGGAAAATGTCACAGTGCTTTACAGCATTCAATGTCTCTGGGAGGCTATTAATGTCTCCTCCTCCCACCCTTTTTTTCTGTTTGTTTGTCCCACTGGATTTTCCATGCCTGTCCAGGATGTAGAGAGACAAGTCCAGGTAGTCTTATAGACATGAACAAAGAAGAAACTCTCATGGGGGAAGGCTCTTTATTATTGCCTGAACTCTGCTCTAGGCTTTGGGATGATAAAGACTAATTTTGCCATTTTTCATGACATGCAGAGATATTTGCCCATAAGTGGCAGAGTAGGCACTGAAAGTAAGATACGGTTTACATCACTTACCCTCATCTCCTAGAAGCTTTCTTACAAACCTGACCAGGTGGTTCTCTTAAGAACTCAATGGTTTAAAAACATCACCATAACAAAACAAAACAAAACAAAACAAAACAAAACAAAACAAAAGTCCCCATACAAAGATTAAAATCATGGAGCTAAAGACCTCAGTGGCTTCTGGGAGCAAGACCACCAGTTGTTCTGCTGTGTTTTGGAAGCTTGGTAATAGCATTTTAGGTAGACTTTATAGGTGGGTTACAATAAGCAGTTAAACACAATCTGGAAGGCAAAATTAATAGTTACTGATAAGTTCTTGGATGGTAATGTAATGTAAGTTAGTTACTATGAAATCTCCTTAATTGGACTCTCAGATTGTCCAGCCAGGGCATTCTGATTGAGGAGAAGAGTTCAGGAACATCTAGAGCTTGTGGTACCATTATGTCAGATGTGAGAAGGCTTAACTAAAGAGTCAGGTGTCCAGGTGCCCAGACCAGGTGGACAATGAGTGGAAGCACGTGACAGCCTTTAGGGCACAAAGAATCCCAGAATAAGTTACCATTTTTTTTTTTTTAAGATTCACATTTCCTTCCCTTTCTACTGGAAAAGAACATACATATTTAAAATAATTCCACAGATGCTAACACACAGTCAATCCTCTTGAGTTCCCCAAAATAACTACATGTGATACTTTCTGATTCCCACAAAAAAGCCATTTTATGCATAATGATAAAGTAGATTGCAGAGTTACAACCATCTTGACTGAGTTACTCTCACAAAAGCATGTTTAGTAAGGGACTCACTGACTCGCTGTGTTCAGGGACACCCCCAAACAAAGCCTAGAAGTGCACATGGTCAGTATTTATATCAGGATGGTTTGGAGCCATTTCCAACAACAGCTGTGCAAATGGTTGATGTTGTTGTACTTTCTCAGACTTAAATCTCCATGTGGCAATTCCGACATATGTCCAAACACTGAAAATATTTTCACTTCTGATATGTAGGGGAATCCAATTTGGGATTTAAATGCGAAGCCAAGAGGGACCATCCCTTCTTCTGTTTTCCCTTCCACATGTTGCTCTGTTGTCCTCCTCCACTCTCCTTCTCGGTGACAATGCACACTGCCATGACTTCCCCTCGAGAAATTCCCAGAGCTGGCTCTTTTGTGCTGTCATAAACAGAAGGGGTGACGCACTGGCTGGAAATGTAAACTTGGACCAAGCTTCCAAAACACAACAGAACAATTGGTGGTCTTGTCGGGTTCAGTCCTTTAATTGGGCAAGACCAGAGTCCTGACGAGTCTGTACTGTTTATAAGGCTCATCGCCACATATAAACGATTTTTAAAAATTATGGGAGACCCACGTTTATAAATGCAAAGAGTCTTTGTTTAGAAAAAGCAATTTATCTGTCTCTTGAATTGTTAAGTTTTTTTCTTTTTCCTCTTTCCAGCTCAAAGCAAAACAAAACAAAGTTTGGGTTTTTTTTTTTTTTTTTGTAATTGAAGGGAGCCACGGCGAGCTTGCTCAGTGCAAAGAAATCTCCATGTAAATCATGTTGAGGAGAGTGTAATCATTAGATAAGCAAGGATGCTTTCTGAGCAACGGCTCTCGGAAAATGCGTGCTGTGACCATAGGCGTACACATCTGCATGTACACACAAGTGCACACACACACACAGAAGAGCAAACACACATGTAGATTCCAAAATTTTGTCAGACTTTATGAGAAAAGGATTTCCCCTTGTCTGTGTGCATTAGCATTTGTACCCTGATAATTAAGGAAGTGGAAGATCCTTGGTTTATGGGGTGAAAAGCCCTACTGGCAGGCTGGTCATCTGACAACCAGTATAATGAAGGGGCAAAGCAGGCAAAACTGACATTAGCCTCCATTTGAAGACTAAGTATAACTGGGGAGATTTGTTAAGTAAGTATACGCTAGGATTGCTTTTTGCAGAAAAAAAGAAAATAGCATAGTTCAGAGAAAGGAAATGCCTTGTGGAGACAACTAATTTAGGCTTCATCAACTTAAAAAAGTTCCTGTGCCCAGTTTTATTGCCATCGTGAGAAAGGAGCTAGGTAAACATGCGAGGCCACCCACCAGGACATGGGTCCTTTCCTCTGAATGTGCTCTCACTGTGAGGGTGTGCAAATGCACACATATAAGTGCATGTCTGCACACGGTCACAAATACACAGAGCTCAGAATTCTTTCTTCATCATTCTTCCAACTGTTTTGTAGAAAGAGAAACACAGACACAACATATCTGGCTGCCTTTAATACAGAACATTCTGGTTGTTTGCCTGAGTCGATTTCCCTCTCCCTTCTCGATCTCCTTTTTTATATACATTTTAAACCAGAAACTGTCATATTTCAAAGTATGACTAATGATAACAGGGACCGTTTACTTGTCTAGTTCTGGATATACATATGGTCATAGAAATTGAATTAGGTCCTAGAGGGAAGATTTGTATATTTTTAACATTTTGGAGGTAAAATTTGAGAACCTAAATAGATCTTTGATCTTCCACCTTTCATTTTGCCACCATTAAAGTAGAAACTGATCACTGTGTGTGGTAGGTGCTTTCCAACATGGGTCTCAATGATCTCACCTCCTTTTAGTTACCTACTCATGTAATCACCGCCTCCTAAGGGTAGACTGGACCTAGTCATGTGCTTCTAAAAAAATGAAATCTGGGAGAAGTGGTAAGATGTGACTTCCAAGGTTAGATGACAAAGGATGCTGACCTCTGTCTTACTGCACGCTCTCACTCCCCGCTCAAATGAAGAGGTTGCCATGTGTGAGCTGACCTGTGGAGAGGCCCACGTGGCAAAAGCATGAGGGAGGCCTCTAGCTAATAGCTTGTGAAGAAGTGGGTCCTTGGTCCACCAAACGGCAAGGAACTGATTCTTGCCAACAACCATGTAGGTGAGCATCACTCAACAGACAGCACGTGGTGTCAGCTGGGCTACGGTCATCTCCGCACTCGACTGGGGAAGTGATGCACTGCCACATGGCACAGCTAGGCTGGGCCTGATTCCTGACCCACACACGTTCTGACATGACAAAAGCTATTGTTTTAAGCCATCCTGTCTTGGGGTAATTTGTTTCACAGCAGTCAGTGGCCAATGAACCATCATTCATTGGTAGACTGAATTTTTCTAAAAAGGTAAACACACTCATACAGAACTTATTACAAGTTTCCATCCACATTATTTTGGGAGGGCTGTTTAATTTTGAATCCCACCACTTTTCCCTTTCTACAATCTGTTAGATTCATGTAATTTAAATGGTGAAAGTGTCCCTAATGAAATAAGACTGTTTATACCAATGGAATTCCTGATTCAGAAAACTGTCTTTTTTCCACTAATATCCTGAATTTGATATTTTTAGCTATCTATATTGATTTAGCTTGTGAGAAAATTGTGTTTTTCCCTTTTAGTTTACTTTTGTTTGTTCATTTCAACAACAAAATATAATCAAGATTAATGCAATTAGTCAGACAAGTGATTACCCCTCCTTTTTTTTTTTGTACAAAAATAATTCCATAAGCATTATTAGGCAGTTAACTATACTTGAATCTACATTATACATTTTGGGGAATAGTTTGTTATCTATATATCTATCTATGTAAAGGGTTTTATTTATTTATTTGACAGAGAGAGAGAAGGTAAGCATAAGCAAGGGGAGCTACAAAGGGTTGGGAGAAGCAGGCTCCTCACTGAGCAGCAAGTCTGACACTGGGTTCAATCCCAGGACCCTGGGGTCAGGACCTGAGCTAAAGGTAGATGCTTCACTGACTGAGTCACCCAGGTGCCCCCAGTTTGATATTTATAAGCAGATTATCTTTAGTTGGAACAGTTTGTCAGAAATAGATGGGTATTATGATGTTAATTCATTTTAAGGCCCCAGCCACATACTCTTGTCCTCTGCCACCCTCTGAAAAATTGTCTCCAGATGTTCACTGAAGCTGCATGACCAAGTGGTAATTTGGCCAACGTTGATCTAGGACCTAAGGGAATATTCCCAAGACCACATTGTGGACTTGCTGCCAGATCTTTCCAATAAAAAGGACGCCTGTCTCACCACCTGTAAAATGGTCAGTTCCTAATGCTCCATTTGAGGTTATAAGACCCATTTCTTCCAACACTAAAAATTGTTACGCCTACAACTTGTGAAGACAAACCAATGTGTGGGAGAAACCTTGTTTGGTGAATAAAAACTCTTCCATACACAGGCTGAGAAACCATTGCCTATCTCATATTCTATTTTCAATAAGACTGAAGAAAATTAGTAGAATTTTCTCTTCTGGGAGACCCCCAAAACTAAACAAAAACAAATCAAACCTTAAAACGGTCTTGTCAAGGATAGAGTGCTTGGGAATGTGCATTCTTCTGAATTCCCTGCCTTGTCCCCATGCTCTCAGTCAGCACCCATGCCAAGATGGCAGTTAGGCCACCACTGAAAGTGTAGGTTGAAAAATATCCTCCTGTTGGGGCACCTGGGTGGCTCAGTGGGTTAAGCCTCTGCCTTTGGTCAGGTCATGATCTCAGGGTCCTGGGATCGAACCCCACATCAAGCCCCACATCGGGCTCTCTGCTCAGCGGGAAGCCTGCTTCCCCCTCTCCCTCTGCCTGCCTCTTTGCCTACTTGTGATCTCTGTCTGTCAAATAAATAAATAAAATCTTAAAAAAAATCTTCCTGTTTCCTATCTTACTGCAAATGTTTAAAGACCACACCCTAGCATCCGAATGATAAATGTGAAAATGATGGTTTTAATCACAATGAAGAATTTTTCAACTGTTGAGAATCAGCCACCGTCTAAAAGACAGGATAATTCATGACAATGTGTCTGAGATGAAGAAAGCGGGCTAGGTCTTACTTCAGTGATTTATGTTTTTAAATGGCTGGACTGACATATCAGTATATCATTTCGTTTCTAATACGTATTTTGCTAAACATATCCTACATTATTTTTCAATATGCATTTCTGAAATTGGAGCTTATATTAGGCATCAAAAAAATAAAAAATCACCTTGCCTGGTGATCCCACGCTTGTGCTTTCTCTGCTCTGCAAACTTAATAGTCTCACCTCAGCTTAGCCTAGGGGTTTGATCAAGGAAGAAGAACTAGTTCTGTGCCCATAAGAAAAGGTTTCCTTCCAAAGGGGAATAGACGGAGAAGAGATTGTGTTTACTGCTTTAAAGGCCATTTGACTTCACAAGATTCATTGCTCACATCCCCCGCCTCGAAGCACTGATGTATTTCTGGATCTGAAGAGTGACTTCTGTCAGGTCTGAAATGAGTTTTGTAGAAATCTTGGCTGCTTCTGAGGAATGGGGGAGCCATTCTGACCCTTGTAATCAAGAGTAGAGATTTCCTGCCTCCTGTGAGCACACCTCAGGCAAGTCTGACACCAGCCTGGGTTGGGTCCCCTAAGAGGGGTTTTAGGCGATTTCTGGCCCTGACCCCTCAGGCACTGATATTTTTGTCTCTGGTGGGTCACTGATGATCGGTAGGGTTAGATGCTGGGTGCGCTAGATGGCCGTGGTGAACACATTGGTCGTCATCTTGTGAGAGCTTATGCTCGGTAGCTACACTTTCAGATGAGAGAATTTGATCTCTGTGAAGAGTTACTTGTCATTGGTAGAGGGAATTCTATGATCTCTGCAGAAAAGTAAAAGGCTTAAAAACAAACTAGCTCAAATTGGGAAACAAGTCCCGCAAAACTATTAAGTCATCTATATTGTGAACCGTTGTTTTTTTAAAGAATGGTTTTTGCCTTACTCAGAAAAATAGTGTATCTGGTTAAAGAATCTGTGCTTTAAAAACAACTTTGGACAGTGAGTGAGTAATACTAGTTAGTTTCCTCTGGGCTGCCCTATGTAGGGGGGGGTCCATACAAGAAGGTAGTGTGATCTGGTGGATAAGAATGGAATTTCTGGAAACGGGCTGCATGCGAAAGTTACTTATCTCTGTGTTGATTCATTTTCTCATCTGTAAAATGGGAAGAGAAATGGTACCAGGGGCTCCTGGGTGGCTCAGTGGGTTAAGCCTTTGCCTTCAGCTCAGGTCATGGTCTCAGGGTCCTGGGATTGAGCCCCGCATCGGGCTCTCTGCTTGGTGGGGAGCCTGTCTCCTCTACCCTCTCTCTGTCTTCCTCTCTGCCTACTTGTGATCCCTATCTGTCAAATAAATAAATAAAATCTTTAAAAAAAAAAAAAAGGGAGAGAGAGCTAGTACCAGTCTCATAGGGTAGTATACAGTAGACAGAGGCAGAAAGATTATGTTAAGTACTCAGTACATTATTTTTTATTATTCAATGAAAATATAAAACTTCCTTTGGCCTCCATGTTTCAGAATTTATTTTACTCAGCATATATTACAAACCAAAGTAATTATATGGTAAGGAGTAGTGCTTTTTAAATTCCCTATTGTTAAAATGCCAGTTTTTTGTTTCCAATCTATCACAGATGAGTACTTCAGCACACTAATACAAGTGAATTACTAGGAAAATGAAATAAAAATGGG
Source organism: Enhydra lutris kenyoni (assembly GCF_002288905.1). Classification (NCBI taxonomy): domain Eukaryota; kingdom Metazoa; phylum Chordata; class Mammalia; order Carnivora; family Mustelidae; genus Enhydra; species Enhydra lutris. The sequence goes on along the minus strand of NW_019154116.1, from coordinate 12,991,813 downwards.
ATAAAGGTATATAAGACCCAAGCCTAAACAGCTGTGTAAAATGTTTCTGAAAGCTTCCTCCCAATGTTCATACTTGTCTCTTTGTCATTTGTTCACACGGTTGGTTCACAGATGGGCACCTGTCCGCAGACCCCACCTGGAGCGACGCTGGGGGGTAAGAGTATTTCTTGTGCTCAGGACTGGGGAGAACATTCTCTGGGGTTGGGGAACTGTGCCACTCCTTGAACAATCCTTGTGTTCACTGCTTGAACTTGTGGCACTCCCCTCCAACTGTGGGCACTGAAAACACTAGGGCCAGCCCTTGGCCTTGGCTCATCCATCAGGTACAGACTTGGAATGGAAGCCAGATAATGAGAAGAAGACAGGCAGAGTTCACTCCAGTAAATGGCAGAGATAGTGATAGTGCATTTCCAAAAGCAGTACCAACAGCGATTCTAGAAGGAGCCTGGGTGGCGTCTGTGGGTGTGGCTCCTCACCAGACCAGTACTGGCCACAACTTTGGTCCACTGTCCTTGGTGGGGAGCTTCTAGTTTAAGTTTCTGATTTTCCTGGAGAGACAGTGATCTACTTACATTCTTTTGACCAGTTCTGTCTGCTTAAATTAGCCAGTAGATTTGTATTGCTTGCAGGGAAGAACCCTGAGTAAGTAGTTCCCATGAATTTAAAAGAGAAAGTCAAGCAGGTGGGCTGTCTTGGCATTTGACATCCCATTGAGTCTGGCTATCCGCCAGGTGTTTAGAAACACTCAGGCCTTCGCATCCATATTATTATCCCATTACTAACTCCAGTTCTACCACCTTCTTTTTTTGTCTTGTTCCCTACAGTACAATCATGTGTCTTTACACATCTTTATACCCTTCAGTTTAGTTCCAAAATCAAGCTGAAAATCGATGAACATTTTATACTACATTCTGACAGGTTCAAGGGACATGGGCCAGTAGGGAGAACCTGTGTCACAATTAGGCAGGAAATCATTCTTCCTAGGTTGTTCTTTTTTGCACCGAGGGAATTTATGCTGAGAATTCACTCTTCTTGGGCCCAAACAAAATTTAGTCCTGCAAATTTTTCCATGTAGGAGACTTCTCAAGTGAAAGCCTCCTGCCATTTAATGGGTGACAGAGGTAATTTTCTGCTCAGTTGATAAAAACCTCTTTAACCCCAAGAGAGGTGCAGAACGGTATGAGCTCACCTCCGGATGTGCGTGCCCTCCCATTCACGGCATGGCACCTATGGAGGATGTCCAGACATTTTTTTAGGAAAACTTTAGATTTCAAAAATAAGAAGATTAGGCCTGAGGATCCCCCCTCTTTTTAAAAAAAAAATATTTTATTTATTTGTGTAACACAGAGAGAGCACAAGCAGGCAGAGGGAGAGGGAGAGGGAGAAGCAGGCTCCCCACTGAACAGAGGGCACAACGAGGGGCTCCATCCCAGGACCCTAGGACCATGACCTGAGCCAAAGGCAGACACTTAACCAACTGAGCCACCCTGGCGCCCCACGTTTTCCGTTCTTAACGAGAGACTGGTTGCTGTCCTTAAGTTCTCCTCTGGTCATTATGAAAACCGAGCTTCCTATTTGATTCACTAGCATACTTTGCATCAAAATACTTCCTCATGCATGATTTCTGCAAGGACATATAAGAATGAAAAAAAATGAATTACCTGAAATTATACTTAGTGACGGTAGACTTCGCTGGTTGTACAGGTTCCATACCAAGGTACAAGTAATTATAGAGAGGGGGAACAATGAGATCATCACCATCACTGGTGAGTTAGCATGGATACCTGTCACAATTTGCTTTTGTCTGAGTAGCCAGTTGGCTGACAGGAAGATCATTTGGGGATGAGTTCAGGATGACAGTTCTTGACCTTGGCTGCATAGTAAAACTCCCCATTATCCATGTCTGGTCCCACTTCTAGAGGGCCTGATACTCCAGAGAGTCTCCAGTAAATAATAACCCAAATTTAGAAACCCCACCAGTTTCTGCACATAAACCTCAGAGTAAAAACCTTACTTCTTAAAATAAGAAATTATTATCTTGTGTCAGCTATGGAAACCTTCCCTTTTATAGTCAGGTATGTTTGTAGTCTAAACTCCACTTCTTTATTTTTTTTTTTTTAAGATTTTATTTGTTTACTTGAGAGAGAGAGAGAGAACATAAGTGGAGGGAGAAGCAGAGGGGGAGGGAGAGGGTAGGAGACAGAATCTCAAGCAGATTCTACTCTGGGAGTGGAGCCCATTGCGGGACTGGATCCCACCACCCTTGAGATCAAGACCTGAGCTAAAACCAAGAGTCAGATGCTCAACCAACTGAGCTCCCCAGGTGCCCCTAAACTCCACTTATTTTTGATAACTGGGAGCTTCTATTTCAGTTTGCTTAAAATAAAGAATTCTTTACCATAAGTAATTGCAAAATCAAATTCAGCTAACACTTTCTGGAAAACATTTCTCATCAGGTGGTGGATAATGGTTTGCTAGAGACAAACTAATTTATTAACAGGGGACCCACAACCCTAACCATAGGAGACAGGTAATAAGTATATCGTGAGTTGATGAGGGAGAGATTGAGAGGACGGTCTAAACTTCATTTCATTTGGTTTCATGAATGTCATGTATTATATGTTGGCTAATTAAATTTAAATTTAAAAAATGAAAAAAAAAAACCCTTTCATGTCCAAAAGTAGGGATTTTCAATATTTAATATCTCTGTGAATTTGAGTCTCTAGAGATCAATTAAACTTTTTAGATAACTGCACAGTTCAACTACCCTTTTTCCAGATTCAGGTCAGTTGGCTTGTCTCTGATCATGCAGCCATTAGCACCAAAGCCAAGTCAAACCTTCGGTTGTTAGCATCGAATTCCCACTGAAAACAGCTGTTATTGGATTCACATCGTACCTGCAACTGCCCATATTTACGGTGTTTCTCGTTAGCAACGTGCAGACATTTTGCCAAAAATCCCCAAGTTTTCCTACTTATTCCGTGATGTATTTTGATTCTGAAAAGAGAATAAAGCCCATGTAGAGATTTGAATGGGAGACTTTTGCTCAGTCACTCTGCAGTCTCGACTAACTGTATAATATAATATTCAAAGGAAAGTTAAACCAATGTGAATAGTAACAGAGATATTAATTTCCTTCATGCAGCTTGTTAATTTATATGAAGGGTTCATTTAATCATATTTAAATTCCATAGAGATTAAAGAGATGCAATTAGCAAAGTACAAATAATCCATCTTTGTCATTCTAATTCCTTGCTGTTTAGATCTGTGCAATTGGCAAGGTAAATAACACTGAATAATGAAATAATCTAAAAATATTATTTGGAGCCATCTCTCAGTGGGTACCAAAAGACAGATCCTATAATAGGGGAAATTAACAAACGAAACAAAGAAAATTAGTAATAACGTGCATTTCTAGTTTGCCATTATTTCTGCATCACTGAGCCCATTGAAGTGCTGATGTTTCCCTTTAAAACAATTCATAATTCTTTCTAAACTCCTACTGTCTAATCACTTGGCTGTTAAAGCAACTGCCGTTTTTAAATATTTCTGGAAAAGAGAAGCATTACTCTGATAGCTAGTTAACTCTCTGAAAAGGTATCCGTCTTCCACACTTGTCCCTCTTCCTCTTTACAGGTCTGTCCTGCTTTATTATGTCACTCCACATAGCTTCTTGCATGACCTTCTAGCCTTGTCAGACTCAGGCCTGGCCCTAAACAGGTGCTGGGTCAGCGCCATGCAAGTGTAGCTTGATTCCAACGATGCAGACCAGATCATAGATCCATGAGCTCCCCAAGGGGCCTGACTACAAGCACAACGTGAGCATTAAAAAACCATGGGAATCTTTCAATCATCCTGGCAGACCACTCATAGACTACCCTGCTTTCAAGATCAGCCACATCTCTTTGAATGAGGATCAACCCAAAAGGTCCAGGAGGTTGGCTTTCTTCAGAATGATGGGGGACTAAAGTCACCATACAGTGAGACTGTAATGGAAGCTGTGTATGTAGATGCCATATTTCTGTTCATAAAATCCTGATACATATAAATACGGAATCACATAATAAACTCAACTCAGATGCCCACTGATGACCCCTTTCCTGCCAAATCTCTCTCCACATCCCGGGCAACTCCACCTGAAGATAGAAGATTTCACAGCTGCCTAAGCCACTTTAGGCTCAGAATTTAATCCCCAACCCAGAGAGCCTGGAAATGATCTTCAAACTATTTAGAATTCATTCTCAGATCACAATCTAGTTTCTACATCTCTAAGTCCTTGAGGAATTCTCTAGTGTTTTGACCTCCTCATTTCCTGCAGAAAACCTTGAACCCTTTTTTCTGGTGGTCTTTTGATTACACCATACTGCCTTCTGTCCACACACAACAGCACAAGCCATTCAGCTGACCAGGAACGTGAGCGAGGTCAGAGAAGCTGGAGGGGAGGCCAGGCTGAGCTCTTCGTCCCTACATTAAGTGTTAGAGGAGGTGCAATGTAGTTTCCTTTTAACGTATCTTCTTCAACCAGTGGTATTGCCATCCTCTTCCTCCCTTTCCACAATGCCCCAGGTATTCTTGACACCTCCGGCTGACCTATACTTGGGTTAAACTTGTTCCAAGAAGTGAGAGCAGAACCCCAAATCCCTACCAGAAGCCAGAAAATATCAACATATTAAAAAGTTTCCTGGGTGATTTTTAATGTGAAGCCAAGACATGGCTCCCAAGGATCCCCACTTCCCAGTATTCACACCCTTATGTGACTGCCTCCCCTCAAGTGTGGGTTGGGTTTAGTGACCACCACCTAAGAAACAGAATATAGCAAAAGAGACGGATGTCCCTTCTAAGATTCAGTTATAAAAGCATGTGACTTCGGTCTTGTCACTCTCTCTCGCCTCCTAGGCTTGCTTGCTTTGATGAGAAACCCATGTGGCATGAACGGAAGTCAGGTTCCAGCCGACTGCCAGGAAGGAACAGAGGCCCTCAGTCCAGCAGCCGGCCATGACTGGGCTATGGCCCACCGCATGAGGGAGGTGGGAAGTGGCCCACTCTTCAGCTCAGCTTCTGGAGGACCTTGTGAGAGACCCTGAAGCTTGAGAACCCAGCAAACCTGTGTCTGGACACCTGGTCCACCAAGATAGTGAGACCATAAATACATATTGTTTTTTCCCCTAAGCTTTATTGAGGAAAATATGACAAATAAACAGTTGTATGTATTTAAGGCATACAACGTGATGTTTCCATATACCTGTATATTGTGAGATGAGTCACGGAGCAAATGAATGTATCTACCACCTCACCTGGTTATGATTTTATTTATTTATTTAAAGACTTTATTATTTATTTATTTTTTAAAGAAAGACCATGAGAGGGTTGGGGGGGAGGGGAGAGGGAGACAGAGAGATAATCCCACGTGGACTCCATGCTCAGTGTGGAGGTGTGCTTGAGTGAAGTCTTGCAGCATATTCAGGAGAAGGGTAGAGTCGATGAGCACGCTCTTCCTGAGAGAAGAGGTGCTGAGCAAAGTCACTGAGTTCATGCACAGCACAGACCCACATGCCAATAACTCACACTACCTGCTCTGGGGAAAGGAAGCGGGGGAGCGATAGCAGGTCTGAGAGAGGGGGCAGTAGAGCACAGTTAGAGTAGGAACCTTAGCCTGAAAGGTATGTATTAGAATTTACAAGCTCTTCCAATTAAGAAATATTTAAAGGGGCGCCTGGGTCGCTCAGTGGGTTAAGCCTCTGCCTTTGGCTCAGGTCATGATCTCAAGGTCCTGGGATCGAGCCCTGCATCGGGTTCTCTGCTCAGTGGGGAGCCTGCTTCCCTCTCTCTCTCTGCCTGCCTCTCTGCCTACTTGTGATCTCTCTCTGTCAAATAAATAAATAAAATCTTAAAAAATAAGAAATATTTACATACCATGATTTCTACATAGAGTAGAAAATATGCACTTCTCTATGCCTTAACGCACTCCAAATGGGTTTTCCTACCACAGTGCGTCTTTCTAAAGTTTCTAATTAAAATCTAAGGTTTGGTATGGACATAAATTGGCTCATTTTTGCCCCATTTCATATAAGGGAGGGGGATTAGTCACAAATAAAATTAAACTTGTAAACACAGGAACCGTTTCTCACTGAAGTAACATCTGGGAATTTCTGATCCCGTGTGGCTATGTATATGGATCTCTGTACCTATGCGTATAGTGTGTATAGTAGCGTACCTTTCAATACATGTTTATAACCTGCCTGTCAATGTTTTGCTGGTTTCCTCTGATGGGCACATTATGTATTAGACATTGACGTTAGTAGTTTAATTCTATGTATGGTTAGGGAAACATGTGTCTCAAGACCACTTATGAACTTCACTCACCTAATAATTATGGTTTTGTGGTTCATTGTCATGTCTACATGTAAACCTCAAGTGCAGAATTAACAATCAAAAGCAAAATCTACCTCTATCTTATTTGTGCACCATTTCTGGGAAAAAGTGACCTTTTCTCTGCTAATGCATGTGGTCGTGTAGATATTGTCTCAGGGAAAAGAACTCCTCACTATTGTTTGTTTGTAAGAAATGGTTGGCCACTGCGGGCCTTCTGGGCTAAGGGGTCCCATTGTTGGCGTCTTTGAAGATAATGAGAATGGGTGGGAGATCTGTTCTGCTGGGAAAATGAGAGAATTAATGTGGTGGTGTCAGGAAGGGAGGAGTCACTTGATGTGGGCATTCTCCCTGCAGCTGGTATTTTGGGGATTATATTTTCTGACCCTCGAGGCACTTTTAATTTTCTCAACATGGAAAGGTCAGTATTTCATCTCACCAACAATTATGGTGAAAACAGCTCTAAGTAAAAGTAGATGGAAAGTAATTATCCGCCCCAGTGGTCCTATTGTACATTGTTTTCAAAAGGCTATTTTAAAGAGAGAGAGGAGGAGGGGAGAGGAAGTGGGGACAAAGAGGGACAGAGAGAGAGACAGGGAGAGAGAGAAAGACCCAGAGACCAAGCACAGAGTGAACATAATGCTGAGTGACGGTGTGAAGGGATTGGGAGGGAGGATGTTTCAAGGCAGTTAAAGACCTGTCATCATTTCTCAGCTTCCTCCACAGACTCGTGAGGGGTGATGAGGAGTTCAGCCTCATGCAGTGCAAGAGGCAAGCAGAACAATCATCTTTGCTTCTGGATCCCTCTAGCAAATCTAATGCCACTTGGAGTCTTTCTCTCCTTGGTTTTCGGAGAGTCTGCACTCTGATGAACCCCCTCTTCTACATCCAGGAAGCTCCCACGGGCTTTCTGAGTTGTTTCTCCTGCTGGGAGACGGGGGTCTCTGCAGGGGGTCTCTGTAGCAGGCAGCTGTGGCTCCTATGTGCCCTCCTCGGAACCCTTCCTATGGGACCCACCCATCCCCACTTTGCGGGGTAAGGATGGAGCCAGCAGGAGGTGGGCAGTTGCTTCTCCCACAGAAGCTGGACAAGTGAGGTCTGTTTACCTACAGGAGAACTTCTGGGGGGATGGAATGGATGCTTGGAGGCAGAGATGGTCCCTTCCCTTACGAGATTATGAATTATTAGAACATTCACGATTAAAACGGTAATCTTTCCCACCATGTAAAGACAATCCTTCAGTGAATGAAAGCAAGGCTGCAGAAATCAAAGCCAAGTCTTGGAAGAAGAGTCCATTTTCTGAAACCATTCACAGAATACTTAAATTTAGCTGGCCTAATGTAGTACAGCACCAGAACTTCTTAGGTGCACTAGCCAATAGATTCCTTTTTAGCTTACGGCTAGATTAAGGTTGGATTTCTATTTCTTGTAGTGAAAATGTTTTCTTCAATATCTTTTAAAATTAGATTTCTAAAGTCTACAGATTCTGCCCAATATACTGATTTGGTTCTACTGAAACCTCAATGTGTCTTGGCTACATTTCCACGTTAACGAAATCTGCACTATTTTTCTGGCTTCTCTCATTAAGTTTCTCTGTTTGCTCTGTAGCACTTGAATGAAATTATTTCTGCCAAGATCTATTCCTCCCCTTTGGTAAAGCTGAGGGCTAATTCTGTATTTTCATCCATTCACACCTCCTAATCCTCAGTGCCCACCCGTAAGTCCGGTCAACAGAAGGGCAGGGTTGGAGCGCTCACCTCACTCTAGCCCAGGAGGCTTACTCCCACCTTCCCACTGAGTCAGCACAGATGGGCTTTGTCTGGCTGTTCATTTAACTGCCTCTAAGCTGTACACAGACGCCTCTCATCTTCAGACCTGCAAATGGCTGAGCAATGGGAGGCTTTGGTCCCTCAGGCGAACACGAGAATTTGCTTCCTGCCTTCTAGTTTGAGCAACAATTATTGCTCTTTTTTTTTCTTTTAAAGATTTATTTATTTATTTAAGAGACAGAGAGAGAGAGAGAGAGAAAGAGAGAGAGAACTAACCAACATGCAGGGAGGAGAGAGGCAGAGGGAGAGGGAGAGAGGAAATCTCAAGCAGACTCCCTACTGAGTGAGGAGCCCAACACGGGGCTCATTCTCACAACCCTGAGATCATGACTTGAGCCAAAATCAAGAGTCAGATGCATAACTGACTGAGCTACCCCAGAGTTGCTCTCATTGCTCTTTAAAAGACCATAGAAATATGGACAAAGCTACTGTCTGCTGTCTGGTAATATTCTTGCATATGGGGGCTGTGAGTTGGCCACCCTTGGCAGCCTGTGTCTGTGCCTGATCTAGAAGGAGGCTGTGACAGCAATGACCTTTCCTTCTCAGGTGTTCAGCTAGGTATCAGTTCTACTGTCATCACACCCAGTCCCAAGAAATGCAAAGGCATCGTCTTGCAAGGCCAAAAACCAGCAGTGTTAAGAAACACACAGGAAGCAGAAACCTACCACTCCAGAATCTACCACATAGTCTGTGAAGTAGAATTCACTCCCACATAGCAAATACTACCTTGAACCACATTCCAATGAGCTCTATTATTGGAAAGACCTTTTTAAAAAGGGTCATGCAGAGACCTTGGAAATGGAAATCAGCAGATAAAGACCGTGGTCACTGGCTGTTTGGCCTTGGCCGAGACACTTACCCAGTTGGATATCACTTCTCTAACTATCTGAACAGGGGACTGGACTAGACAATTTCTAAGGCTCCTCTCAGTGCCAACATCCCATGAGTCATTTGAGCCCAGAGTCCAGTAATTTTCCAAGAGGAGTCCAATGGTAAGAGCTGCACTACCCTTGAGCATTTAAGCGGTTAAAGAATGCTTGAATTTGTTGGTAGTGACTATGGAAATGGGAAACTAGCAAGCCAGGTTGAGGAAAATTACTATGCTGATGAGCAAATATGAGAAGACAGTGGAGGCTGGAATAAACAGTTTTCAAAGATGGACTCTGAGGACCTGAATTTGAATAAGCTCATGAGAGAACAAAATAAACCCAACATTACAAAGAGTGAAATATTATCACTGAAATTGGGAGCTCTCAATGTCACATGTAAAAGTACAATCAGGATTCTTCACTGGTAACCTGGCCACATTGGACCTCTCTGAAAAGAGATAACAAGAAGAAAATGAAGCAAGCACGATGGCCAGAGGGCATT